>NW_024425897.1:20744189-21065445 GCF_017311325.1 Ursus maritimus
TGTTCAGGGTTTGATGGAAACTGGAGGGCTGTCAGGATCTAAAGCTTTTTTTTTTAAAGATTTTTAAAAAATTTATTTATTTGTCAGAGAGAGAGAGAGAGAGCCTGCCAGCACACAAGCAGGGGGAGTGGCAGAGGGAGAAGCAGGCTCCCTGCTGAGCAAGGAGCCTGATGAGGGACTGGATTCCCAGACCCTGGGATAATGACCTGAGCCAAAGGCAGACACTTAACCCACTGAGCCGTCCAGGCATCCCTAAGGTGGCACCCCCTGCCCCCCAATTTTCAGCTGTGCTTTTATCTGTGTGTGTTTATTCTCTGCTTGGTTCTTCAGACTGGTTTTTTTGTTGTTGTTGTTGTTCGTTTGTTTTTTTTCCTGCTTACTTATCAGTTTACCCAGGACCCAACATGTTGGCTTTATGGCCACACCAAGATGTGACCTCTCCCCGCAAGCTTAAATTAATCAGCACTGCCCTGCCCCCAATCCTTTGATAAAGATAAGTGGTATTTTTAATACTTTTATAAATGTTACATGACTGAAGAGGCAAGAGATAACTCCTTTTCTTCATTCCCCATCAACAAACTTGTGTCCCCTAAGGCTCCTTCAAAATGGAAATTCTGGAGTTGCCACTGGTAATGTCAGACTCAAAATATTTATTTCCTTCCAAATGAGGTTCTCAATAGTTTTCTGACTCTGGCTTTGTGACTCATTGTTGCAGTTACAGTTTACCAGGGAGAAACCTGATTCCCCTTTGGTCAAATATCCACACCATTGGGTGTAGTTACAAGGTCTAGACATGGTCATCCAATCCTACCCCTGCAATAGAGGCAGTGGAAACCATTCCCAGAGGAGGGCATGGGCAGGTAGGTACAGAGGAAAAGGTTAAATACTCTTACACTCCTGACCTCTGGTCTCATCCCTTTATGGGCAGATCCTCAGAACTGGGATCTTATCACGGATGCTTAATTACTCTTCAGGGTATGCTCTAAGAACCTGGAGTCTTATAGGAATGAGTCAGAAGTAACTTAGAACTGACTCAGAAAGAGATCAGCATAAGTTACTAGGAAGAGAAAATGTCCTTTATTGAGGTGAAATCCTCTGTCAGGTATTCTGTAAGGACAAATGATAGTATATTGGCTGAGCTATTTAAGAAAACTGGTATTAGATATTTGGGTAGTTAGGCCAAGATTGTACGCTTTTAATGTTTCCTGGTTCTCCAGTCTCTCCACCTGAGTATTAGGTCTTTGATCTTCCTTTCTAGATTGCGATTGCCTCCACAGTGAGTCCGTCTCTTTTTGACCTTCCTCCCTAGATTGTGATTACCTCCAGAGTAGGGCTTCTTAATCTCTTCACCTAGCGTTCTTGGTGCTCATCTATGTTATGGCATTGAAGAAAGACTGAAGAGATGAAACTTATGGGTTTATGTGGCTGTTTTAAGTTTTAGTCAAATATTCATTGAAGGAAAATTGAATTCGTTAGCTAAAATGGTAGTCTCTTTCTGTTATTTGGGGCACTCTGGGCCACCAGGGCCATAGATTATTTTGAGTTGTTTATGCTTCCTCTGTCCCTGTGCTGATTTGGGACCTTGATGGACAGAGTGGGACCATTAGACGTCGTTGATTTTGAACTGGCCTGCATTCAGTCATCTTTCTATAATTAGAATTGACAGCTACCACCCTTGTTGCCCACCTATAACACTCCTTACTTTTCTTCTCTGGAAATGAATCTTTGCTTGTGTGTATCTACACACACACACACACACACACACACACACACATTTTGTTAATGTGCTTTGTCAGAGCAGTTTCAGGTTTATAGAAAAATGAGTGAAAAGCACAGAGTTCCTGTATATATCCCCACACTCCTACCCCCTCCCCCCAGTTTCCCCTATTGTTAATATCTTGATTTAGTGTGGTACTTTGTTTCAGTTGCTGAGCCAATATGATAGGTTTTTAATTTTTTAAAAGATTTTATTCACTTATTTTTGAGAGCGAGCGAGCAGGGGGAGAGGCAGAGGGAGAAGCAGATTCCCCATTGAGTAGAGAGCCCGATGTGGGGCTCCATCCCAGGACCCTGGAATCGTGATCTGAGCCACCCAGGCACCCTGATAGGTTATTTTTAACTAGTGTCCATAGTTTACTAGTTTACATTAGGGTTTATTCTTTGTGTTGTACCTTCTGTGGGTTTTGACAAAAGTATGATGACCTATATCCATCATTATGGTATCATACAAATAGCTTCACTGCACTAAAAATCCCTTGTGCTCCACCCATTCATCCCTTCCCCCAGCCCCTGGTGACCACTGATTGTTGTATTGTCTCTGTAATTTTTGTCTTTTCCAGAATGTCATATAATTGGAATCATATAATATGTAGCCTTGTCAGATTGGCTTCTTTCACATAGCAATATGCATTTAAAGTTCCTCAATTTTTTTTTTGTGCCTTGATAGTGCATTTCTTTTTATCACTGAATAATATTCCATTGTATGGATGTATTATAGTTTTTTTTATCCATTGGCCCATTGAAGGACATCTTGGTTGCTTCCAAAGTTTGGTAGTTGTGAATAAAGCTGCCATAAACATTTATGTGCAGGTTTTTGTGTGGAGGTAAGTTTTCAGCTTATTTGGGTAGATACCAAGGAGCACGATTGCTGATCAGATAAATGGTAGAGTATTTGAAGAAACTGCCAGATTGTCTTCCAAGGTGGTTGTACCATTTTACTCTCCCAGTGGCGCTGAGTGAGAGGTGCTGTTGTTCCATGTACTCACCAGCATTTGATCCATAGCTTGTTTTGAGTTATCTATGCCACATCTGCCCCTACGCTGATTTGGGACCTTGATGAGCAAAGAGGGCCCAGGCAGAGTAGTAGTAGTAGGTTGTGGAGTGACTTGTTTAATCATTTTTCTATATTTAGAATTGACAGCTACCACCATTTCCCATTTATGACACTTCTCATTTTCTTTTAGATCTTCTCATCTGGAAATGAATCTTTGCTTTTGTTAGACTCTGGGATAATAATTGACTTCTTTTTCCTTAACACAATTTTATAACAGGTCTGAGAGATGACTATAGGAATATAAGATTATATTCTGGACCATCCTAGCCATTTAGAGTTAAAATTGGCACCATGATGTTTTTAATACTGAATTAAAATACTTTATGAAACATCTCATACCAGCCTATGCATTTTTCATATTTGATGAAGGAATATAATAACTATCATAATTTGTTTTCATAGATTATCTTGATAATGGTAATAATAAAATGGCAATTCAGCAAGCAGATAAATTGTTGAAGAAACATAAGGATCTTCATTGTGCTAAGGTAAGTTAATTTGCTCTTGAGTTACTTACATTTGGTGGGTTATATATTATAATCTTAAAAGGGAAAAGATGTTAAATCTGTTTAGTGACTGTTTCTTCAGGGTTATTATTTTTTCCCCCACGTTTTGTCTTTTTTTTTTTTTTTTTAAAGATTTTATTTATTTATTCGACAGAGATAGAGACAGCCAGTGAGAGAGGGAACACAAGCAGGGGGAGTGGGAGAGGAAGAAGCAGGCTCATAGCAGAAGAGCCTGATGTGGGGCTCGATCCCATAACGCCGGGATCACGCCCTGAGCCGAAGGCAGACGCTTAACCGCTGTACCACCCAGGCGCCCCTGTTTTGTCTTGTTTTTAAGCAGGCTCCATGCCCAGTGTGGAGCCCAGTGCAGGGCTTGAACTCACAACCCTGAGATCAAGAGTTGCACACGCCACCAACTGAACCAGCCAGGCGCCTCTTTAAGCCATTTATTTTTCTGATTACTTTAATGCCATAAGTAGTATTTAATTAAAAGCTGGCTGTTTATTTCTTTGGATATTTTGGACATAACTTAGCTAATTTAATTATTTTATATTGACAGACTTTTTTTTTAGGCAATGTTGTGCCTTTTATTTTTTTTAAAGTAGGTTCCATGCCCAACATGGGGTTTGAACTCACAACTTTGAGATTGAGAGTTGTATGCTTTACAGACTGACCCAGCCAGGTGCCCCTGTGGTGCCTTCTTATGACTGAAATAGGAAAGAATCTTAATGTGCTGAAATTTTTAGTAAAATATGGTTTACTTGATTAGCAGCCCAGGCATTCCTTACAACTTACCCTGTTTTCAAGTTGGCTTTCTTTGGCTTTTTTTTTTTTTTTTTAAGATTTTATTTATTTTTTTGAGAGAGAGAGAATGACAGAGACAGCATGATGGGGGGAGGGTCAGAGGGAGAAGCAGACTCCCTGTTGAGCAGGGAGCCTGATGCGGGACTTGATCCTAGGACTCCACGGTCATGACCTGAGCTGAAGGAAGTTGCTTAACCAACTGAGCCACCCAGGCACCCTACCATTTTTTTTTTTTTTTTAAAATTTTATTTATTTGACAGCACAAGCGGGGAGCAGGAGAGGGAAACGCAGGCTCCCCTCTGAGCAGGGAGCTTTGGCTCATATTTTCATTTCTGCTCTTTTAAAACTAATATTTTTCCTTTGTATCAGGTTTTAAAGGCAATTGGTTTACAGAGAACTGGAAAGCAAGAGGAAGCCTTCACCTTGGCACAGGAGGTGGCAGCCCTTGAACCCACAGATGACAACTCGCTACAGGCACTGACTATTCTTTACCGGGAGATGCATCGACGTATGTTTCGTTTTCATTGTTTTTAAATCTGAGCTGAAGTTTTTCTTTCTCTTTCTTTTCTTTTTCTTTTTTTTTTGGATTGATTTATTTATTTTAGAAAACACGCAAGGTGGGGAAGGGCAAAGGGAGAGGGGGAGAGAGAATCTTAAGTAGGCTCTACACCCAGCATGGAGCCAAGGTAGGGCTCGATCTCATGATTCTGAGATCGTGACTTGAGCTGAAATTAAGAGTTGGACTTAACCGACTGAGCCACCCAAGGGCCCCAAGTTTTTGTTTATTTCTAACTGAGTCCTCTATTTGTTTGTTTTTCTTATCACTCATGATTTGAGTAGATGGCAATAGGCAAAATAATGCATTAACCATGATTTACAAAGACTGTAGGCAGAAAGGATATTTTATGTGTATTAGTATCCTTGAATTGGAATGAGAACTTGTGGTCAATTTGTGACATTTTGATTTACTAAATGGAAGAGTTACCCTTTTTTACTATTTGATATGGAAAATTTCAAACATAAAAAGAACAGCATAATAAATCCCACTGAACTCATTATCCACATTCAGCAATCATTGTCACATGGCAAATTTTATCTGTATCCCATCCCCCTGCCAGATTATTTCTATGCGTATTCTAGGTAGTCTGCCATTCCACCTGTAAATAAAGTTTTTCATTGTTAATTTCTGAAATCTTTTATTATGGAATAATATATATCTTCCATAATACACGTTATAGAAGATACACTTTACATAACACAGTAGAATACTTGATGGGGAATAATGAACATTCAGGAATCTACCAACCAGCTTAAGAAACAGCATTATCAATACTGACTGCTTCCTGTATGTTCCTTATCAATCTCACTTCCCCTTTTACGTTCCAAGAGGTACTTGCTTTCCTGAATATATTCTATTATCTTTAAAAGAAATCTTTATCACATTTGTTTTTCTAAGTAATACTTTATTAATTTTGCTCTGTTTTGACTTACTTTAAAAGTTTTGCCCTCGGTGCGCCTGGGTGGCTCAGTTGCTTCAGCGGCTGCCTTCAGCTCAGGTCATGATCCCGAGTCCCAGGATCGAGCCCCCATCAGGCTCCCTGCTGAGCAAGGAGTCTGCTTCTCCCTCTGCCCCTCACCCCGCTAGTGCTCTCTCTTGCTCTCTCATGAATAAACAGGTGAAATCTTAAAAAAAAAAAAACAACAAACTTTTGCCCTCAAACCATCACATTGTACACCTTAAAATGTTACAATTTTTATTTGTCAGTTATTCCTCAATGAAGGTGGAAAAAATAAAATTTTGCCAACCTAATGGACAGAAATGTTACTTTATAGTTTTTTCATTTTTTTTTTGAAGATTTTATTGAGAGAGAGAGTGTGCACCTGTGTGCAAGCAGGAGCAGGGAGGGGCAGAGGGAGAGGGAGAAGCAGACTCCCTGTTGAGCAGGGAGCCCGATGGTGGGGCTTGATCCCAGGATCCTGGGATCGTGACCTGAGCTAAAGGTAGACGCTTAACTGACTGAGCCACCCAGGCACCCCTTGTTTTTCTTTTTTTAAAAGACAGAACTTAAGAGTTAGGGTATTATATTTGATTGTTTAGGGATTATGTTGATTTAGGGATATGGATTCTCCCCCAGTGTTGTTTTAAAAATCATTTATCTATCTCACAAATACTGAATGTTTGTCTATGACAAGTATTGTATCCAACTCAAAGATGAAAGATGCTCTCTCTGCCCTTGTGTTACTCACAGTCTATAGGGGCAAATGCAGGGGGACCTGGCTGGCTCAGTTGGTAGAGCATGGGACTCTTGATCTCAGGGTTGTGGGTTCAAGCCCCATGTTGGATGTAGAGCTCAATTAAAAAAAAAAATAAGGGGAAATTCATCAGTAGACTATATTCTACGTTGGGTGTTAATAAATGTAAGAGACTTATTTAAAAAATTTAAAGATGGCAGAGGGAAGCAGTGATCAAACTGGGTTGAGGTGCAGAGAAGGTGTTCAGGGAAGGATTACATATGAACTTGCACAGTTCCTTGCAGAGAGGACTACATTTGAGCTGGGTCTTGGTCTTGGATGATGTTCACTGAGTAGAAAAGGGAGAAAGGAGAATTCAGGCAGAGGGAACAGAGTAAAGGAATGGGGAGTTATGCTATAGCACAGGGAGTCTAGTGGAGCTACAATAGTTTGATGTGCTAGAACACAAGTGCTGCAGGAAATAAGTAGGAAGGAGACAGGCTAGATCCTGGAGGGTCTTATTTATATATTGTAAATATTTTGTGGAGGCCTGAGTTATTCCATGCTTCATCGAATAACACCCAACCAAGAGAAGAGTAATGATCAGATGAGGCAAAACAAATACTCTCTTCTTCCTTAGTGATAGGAGACATCTATTTCCTCCAAAGGGGGAAAAACTAAATGCTGTTAAGATTTAAAGTATACTTCAGTAATTAAAGAATGTCCTATTTCTCTTTATCCTAGCGGAGTTAGTTACAAAACTTTACGAGGCAGCTGTGAAGAAAGTTCCCAATAGTGAGGAGTATCACTCTCACCTCTTCATGGCTTATGCCAGAGTGGGCGAATACAAGAAAATGCAACAGGTAACTTGATTCCAAACCTCCTGGGCAAGTCTCTTTAAATGTGACTTAATTGTAGGAATGTGTGTGCATGCATGGGGGTGTTTGCATGTGTGTGTAGAGCTGAATCTATGTATTTGTGTGTGGAGATCAGGCAGATGCTTTCTGTGTGTGTTTTAAAGATGAACTATTATTCAGGTTCTTTAAGTGTTTTATTTGGGAACTCTTATTGTTCTTTTGTGGCCTGGTGGTATGTTTTGTTTGGTTCTGGTAAGTTGATTTCAGATTGTCCCACTGCATGAGATTGCTGTTGTATTTTCAGAAAATGGGCAGAAATCCCAGAACAAAAAATGAACAGACTATAGAAAGATTAACTTTAAAGTTTACATCTAATTTGTAATTTAACTCTTTGTAACCTGCTGAGATTTTAAAATCCAGCTGGGAGAACTCCCCACTACTTGGATACTTGTCTTTTTTGCTAGAGGCAGCTTATTCGCCAGTTAGCACGTTTTAGATGTTCCATACGTTTAGATTTATGTGAAGGAGCCTCATTCGGACTAGTGGGTGGGTAGAGTCAACATCCCAGAGAAATAAAACTGTTAAGCCTATAGAGGGTTATGATGTCAAACTAGTATTTTTTTACAAATGGCTTTGTTTGTGGGTATAATTTCTTCTGAAAGCAAAGCTTTCTTACTTGGGTTTTTATTTTGTCTTATTCTTTACTTGAAATATCAGGCTATAACAATAGATAAATTAGGGAGGGTGGAAGATACTATATTAATATAAATCCTTTCTCCTTAAAACTAATCTTTGTGTTTGCTTATGCAAGTTTTTAAATTGAAAGAATTTTTTCCCCCAAATATAATTCTTTGAAGAAGTTTTATTTACTGATGGAGTATATTCTCAGGAAAAATATTCAGATATGATAATTTTTCTTTTAATATAAAATTAGTATATATTTTTAAATTGGCAATACTAACATATATATGTAAACCTTTCATATCATTTTTACTTCTAGCAATATGTTTTAAATTATATTAAATGTTCATTAGTACAGATACAGTTAAAGGAATTATGATTCATCCATATGGTAGAATAAAATGCAACACCCCACCTCCCCTCAAATAGTACTGTGTGTCTTTGTCTTTTTCTACCAGTCCATAAAGGATATATCTCTAAAAGGGAGTGTACCAAAATGTTACCAGGTTGTAGGCCTATGGATACTTTTCTTTTAATTTTTTTTTAAAGCATGTGTTAATTTTATGATCCCACAAAACGTATTTTTGAACTATGTCTATTATATATACATGCAATAAAATAAAAAGGACAAGTTCCTGCACAACAATATTAGGGTAAATTTTGAAAAAAGGAAAAAATCTGCCACTTGAACAGATTTTTTTTTTATAGTTGAACTTTACATGTTGGCAGAGATATACATATACTTTTGCATCTTGCTCTTTGGAGCCACTGCTTTGATGTGGCTTAATGGTCGCTGATCCTTAATATGTTGTAGCTATAGCTTGTTTCTTTTTTTGTGTGTTTGTTTTAAAGATTTTACTTATTTATTGAGAGGGAGAGTGAGCTAGAGAGAGAGAAATGGAGCAGGGTGAGGAGTGGAGGGAGAGGGAGAAGCAGACCCCCCGATGAGCAGGGAGCCAGATGATGATGATGACGATGACTATGAGGACAACATGGGGCTTGATACCGGCACTCCGGGATCATGACCTGAGCTGAAGGCAGACGCTTAACCAACTGAGCCACCCAGGAGCCCCGCAATAGCTTTTTTTTACATTATTCCATTCTAATATATTGGAAGAATGGAGCTAGACTAGTGTTAAATGTTTCAGAATGAAATGTCTAGTTTTTATTTTAGCTTTTTTGCTGCTTAAGATAGTCACAATTTCTTAGTTTATATGTGTGTTTATTTTGAAGGTGGTATGTCAGTCTGGGGTAATGGTTAGTTTACAAATTAAATGTCATGTTTCACGAGGGTGAACATTTTTGTTTTATTCACTGCTGAATCCTTAGGGCCTAGAATAGCATCTGCACAATACATTTTTGTTAAATAAATGAATGATTTGCGTTAACTGTTGGAGGTAAAAGGGAGGGAAGCCAGGGAATCAGAAAACTTAAGGACTTCTGTTATCCCAAATGACATCCCTGGCAGATAATATTTAAAATAATCTTGAACGAAGGTTTGCTAGATGTTCAAAGGTGATTGCACTTTTTCTGTAAATGACATCCCTTTCGTCGTTTGTTCATTTGTTTTTTGACATTCCCATAGTCTGCATCACCAATTCACAGCCGTGTTTTTTAAACTTTTCTGTCTTCCAAAGTTTTTTTGTATTAGCGGAGTATCAGTGTCTGCAACATAGCACAGGGTGCAGGCATGAAATTTTTGTCTTATCTTTTGTATTAAAAATTCATATTAATTTTATATTCTCCTTTTTGTTTCTGTATGTCATTATAAAAGTGTTTTCTTTCCCCAAATGATCAAGCAAAATTGGTTTTCTAACACTTTTTATTCCACTCCTCTAGAGTTTGGTGTTAGAATCAGGGACCTTAAGCCATCTTAGACTCTCCTTTTTTTGTGTGTGTGAAGATTTTATTTATTAGAGAGAGAGGGAGAGCAGGCAGAGAGCGAGGAGGGGGGAGGGGCAGAGGCAGAGAGAGAAGCAGACTCCCTCCCCGCTGAGCAGGGAACCTTATTCAGGGCTTGATCCCAGGACCTTGAGATCATGACTTGAGCCAAACGCAGATGCTTAACCGACTGAGCCCCCTACCCTGCCGCCCCCCAGGCGCCCCTTAGACTCTCCTTCTTATCCTTTATGTCCATTTTATCTCTACATCATCTTGACTCTTTCTCCACAGTGTCTTTGAGGTCTGTTTTCTATTTGATCTACCTCATCCTGGTTTAGTTCCTCATTGCTTCATCTTTTCTATTTTTTCCCTTTATGGTACAGGTAAAATACTCTTCCTAGAAGGGTACAGATGTGTACATATCACACCCTTACGTTGTATAACAGACTCCTTTTTGAGTGCTTCACAACAAGGGTATCTCAGTTACCTTTCAGCCCTTTTCCCCACCAGTCCTTTTAATCCTTATTTATAGCCAAACGTCCTATTTGTTCTTGTCAACATATGTCTCTTGTTTCTTTAATATTTTTGTTCAGATTCATTTTGCTTCTACCTAGAATTGATTCACTCACTTAGCCACTCACCCCAAATATTTGTATTTATGTATATGTATCCTTAACCCCGTTTTTGCCTGTAGACATTTTTGACCTTCAAGTTTCATCTGAAAGACTGTGACTTTGAAGAAGGCTGTATTGATTAAGTCCCCTTCCCTGCCTTCCCTTAAAGAAAGAAAAAGAAAGGAATGAACAGACTTAACCATGCCTTTTTTGGAAACAAAAAGGCATGATGTTTTTGTATAGGATGTTTGTTTCTTTTTTGCCAAGTAAAATTTTAGTCATTTGAATATTTGTCTTATCTCTTTCCCTTGCTTTTAAGTGTGTTTGGGACCGGGACTCAATCTCTGTATCATGGGCAGTAATAGACATTTTCTTACACTTAATAGGGGCTCTGTCTGATTTTTCAAGTGGATTGAAGATAGGGAAAAGATTAAAAAACATAAAATAGTAACTGTGACAAAGCTGACTGAGTTCTTAGCATTGATTACTAGTTGGCTGATTATGGGCAGATTCTCAAATTATGCGTGAATAGATCTACTTTGTTCCTTGTTGCCATGTCCCTGCTTTTAAGTATTTCATATTATATATTTCACAAAGAAAGGGTTCAGTTCTAGTTAATGGTATCTTGAAAGAACCTGATTTTTCCTAACCTAAGAATTACTATTTTTTTTAAAAGATTTTATTTATTTATTTCACAGAGAGAGAGACAGCCAGTAAGAGAGGGAACACAAACAGGGGGAGTGGGAAAGGAAGAAGCAGGCTCCCAGCAGAGCAGGGAGCCCGATGCAGGGCTCGATCCCTGGACGCTGGGATCAGGCCCTGGGCCGAAGGCAGATGCTAACGACTGAGCCACCCAGTTGCCCCAAGAATTACCATTTTTTGAATAACTCAGTAAACTTTTCCGATTTTAAGTTTAAATATACTGTCTGGATTTTTTAATTTGTTTTACTCTAACTGGTTAGTGCAGTATTTTTAGTAAGTTTGTTGGTGTACATTCATAAGCCAAGTTTTTTGTTTATTGGTAGTCTATCAAAACAATATTGGATTGCTGTATTTTCCAAAAATACTGGACTTTAATGTGAAGAAATCTGGTTCAAAAGGTGAAATATTCCTGATGTAAAAATTCACCTTCGTGATTACCTATATTGCTATCCACTAGAGAATATCCACCAAGTCACTAGGCGCTTACAGTAACTGGGGTGTATAGATGTGTTGCTGTTCTCCTAGGAAACTTCTTGCCATGTATCTAAATCATTAATTGCCCTCTGTATGATGTTTTCTAAATTAAGTATTTATGGCTCTCTGTCTTTCAGGCTGGCATGGCTCTATATAAGATTGTCCCCAAAAACCCTTACTACTTTTGGTCTGTGATGAGCTTAATTATGCAAGTGAGTATGGCATTCAGAACGGGATTGAGATTTGTTTTTATTTTTGTATATAGTTATTGTCCTTAAATCTTCTTCTGAACACTTCGGGTGTTGCAGCGTGTGTCAAACAGGGATTTTACATATTGTCAGTTGACTTTTTGAGGTGGGGAGTTCTGGTATTTATTCCTTATGAGTTTGGTATATCGGTTTATTTGTGTGTAGCACAGACTCTATATCCCCTGAATCTTAGATCCTTACTGGGTTATTTGATCAAGAATGAGCCTCGAAATATTTGGTATTTTGACTTGAGGTTTGTCTTTAAGACAGTATTGTTTGTTAGTGAACATGTTATTGAACTGGATGGCCTTGTTTTATCAATTCTGGTTTTTGAACCTCAGTTTGCTCTTTTGGAGGATGGAGATGCTTATTTCCCAGAGCTACTGTAAGGACCAAAAGGAGATAGTGTGTAAGAGAAGATGAGGAGGAAAGAGTTAAAATGTAGCAGTTAAGTCAGAGAGGCTCTGGGTTCAGGCAGGTCTTATACTGGTTTCAGTACATGTCTTAACTGTTGGGGAAGCTCTTAGTTTATCTATGAAATAAGCATAATAGCTACCTTGAGCTACTGAGCTCTGAGCAGAATCTCAGGCAATATTAAAATTATTAACATGGATTGATTTTAATTATCAATCTAAGATAATCTTAATTATCAAAACTAGTTAATACTAGGCTGTATAAATGGAAGGTATTGGCGTTTTCCCTCTAATACGTGAACATCTCAAAAGGCTTTTCTCTTCAAACACCTTTACATATAATAAACAGTATAGGCATACTCCCTCTTAACATAGTTCTAGAAAAATGTATGAATAACCCATTTAAAAGTTAGGCCATATTGTGGAAACCCAGTTTGTCAAAAATGTACAGGATGATGAATCTTTAATAAATTTCTTCTAAAGCAAACCACTCTGTAATGTATCTTTGTGGCAAGTTCAGTTTACGTCTGATATTTGACATAGTGGATTGATAATTATGTGCTGGGGTCACAGTAATGGTCTGCCTGGTAATAATATAAATAGTGCAAGCAGGGGAGAAATTAGAGTGAAACGTTTATTTTTTCTTCTATAGTCTATATCGGCACAGGATGAAAACCTCTCAAAAACAATGTTTCTGCCCCTCGCTGAAAGAATGGTAGAAAAAATGGTGAAAGAGGACAAGATAGAAGCCGAGGCTGAAGTGAGTAATGGAAGTCCTACAAAAGCGAATACTTTTGTATTCGCATGAGTTCGATATGCTACAGTAGTATGCTACAGTATTATAAACCACTGTCCTATTCCAGTTAGAGAGCTGGGTCCTCACTCTTGCCTTTTGTGTAAATATGAAGCTTTGGAGGTACCCAGCTTAAGTTTAATGAACATTCTTACTGCTGATTTCATCTCATTTGAAGATAGTGTTCTTTTCTATTAGATACGTTTTAAATTAAAATAAAATAAAATAAATAAAATAAAAAATTTTTTAAGTAGGTTCCACACAGGGCTTGAATTCATGACCTTGATATCAAGACCTGAGCCGATATCAGGAGTCCAGCAGTTAACTGACTCAGCCACCCAGATGCCCCTAGATAACTTTTTAAAAGCATGCAAATGACTATTTTTATTGAAAAGTTTCGATTGTGCGTTTCTTATTTGTTTTTTTCTGTAAGGTTGAACTTTATTATATGATTTTGGAACGTTTGGGGAAGTACCAGGAAGCCTTGGATGTTATCAGAGGAAAATTAGGAGGTAATTTGTAAAGTTTTCTTAAAGTTTTTTTTTTCCTTCTATTTAAACATGAAAAAAAATATTTTTAAAGATTTTATTTATTTGAGAATGAGTGAGAGAGCGAGCACAAGCTGGGGGGGGTGGGAGGAGAGGCTGAGGGAGAAGCAGACTCCCTGCTGAGCACAGAGCCTGACTTCGGGCTCATCCCAGGACCCTGAGACCATGACCTGAGCCAAAGGCAGACGCTTAACCAGCTGAGCCACCCAGGTGCCCAAACACGAAAAATATTTATTGTGGACAATTTCTTCCTTTTACAGAAACATAAAGATATAAAAACACAAAAAAATCACTTGTGATCATTTTATGTTCTTCCAGACTTTCCTGTATGTTATACATTTACTTTTAAAAAATACTTTATTTTATTTTTTAAAAGATTTTATTTATTTATTTGTCAGAGAAGAGAGAGAGAGGGAGAGAGCACAAGTAAGGGAACAGCAGGCAGAGGGAGAAGCAGGATCCCTGCCGAGCAAGGAGCCCCATGTGGGGCTCGATCCCAGGATGCTGGGATCATGACCTGAGCGGAAGGCAGACGCTTAACTGACTGAGCCACCCAGGTGTCCCTAAAAAATATTTTAAAACAAAATAATTCGTGGATTCAAAAAATTCAAGATGTGTGAGAGAAGGATTATACCCCAGATCTCCAATCCTTTGTCCTCTAGGTTCTTAGCCAGTTACTTGTTCTGTGTATCCTTCTAAAGATGTACTTTCCCCTCCCTCTTCGTCCTCCCAGTTTTTTCAAACCGTGAATGAGAATGTACTCTACCTAGCTCATAGAGAAATCTGATTCAGTTGGCACAATGTTTTTATTAAAAGTTTTTTTTTCTTGAAGATTTTTAAATATTGTTTGTCCGTAGTCAGGATTTGTACCCTGGGTACAAACATTCTTTGTTTCCCTGCCTGTCCTATGAAGGCATTTTGAATTTGTGGCTTTTGCTCTGTATCCTCTTATGCCCCCCCCCTTTTTTTTGACTTAACAGTGTGTCTTAGAGATAAACCTCATTACCTCACTATCTTTAATGACTGTCCAGTGTTTCATAGTATAAATGTAGACAATTTACTTAACCAGCCCTTAATGGATATTTAAGTTATTTGCAGAGAACACCTTTGTTACAAACCAGATTGCCCTCTAAGAGCTACGGTGTGTATTCCCACCTGCTGTGTTTACTATCAGTTTGTGAGAGGGCCTGCTTCTTGTATACGTAACAACTTAAACTATTATTTCAAGCTTTTTTTTTTTTTAAGATTTTATTTATTTATTTATTTGAGAGTGAGAGAGTGAGTATGAGGCGGGAGAGGAGCAGAGGGAGAGAGACAAGCAGACTGCATGCTGGGCGTGGAGCCAGTGCGGGGATCAATCATATGACCCTGAGACCAAAACCTGAGCTGAAACCAAGAGTTGGACGCTTAACTAACTGAGCCACCCAGACACACCAAGCTTTATTTTTTTTTTCCCAAGGTACTACACCCAACATGGGGCTGAAACTCAAAATTCTGAGATCAAGAGTCACATGCTCTACTGACTGAGCCAGCCAGGCGCTCCTATTTCAAACTTTTTAATGTTTTTCAACCTGACAGATAAAACATATCTTACAATTTTTATTTAATTCTGAGGGAGGATAATTTTTGATTTGTTTAAAAGCCATTGATAATTTGTATGAGCTGCTTTTCCTTATCCTTTGGCTAGTTCTATTTTTTTTTAAAGATTTTTAATTAATTTATTTGACAGAGAGAGTGACAGGCAGCGATAGAAGGAACACAGCAGGGGGAGTGGGAGAGGAAGAAGCACTCTCCTAGCGGAGAAGCCCGATGTGGGGCTCGATCCTAGAACACCAGGATCACGCCCTGAGCGGAAGGCAGACGCTTAACGACTAAGCCACCCAGGCACCCCCTTTTGCCTAGTTCTAAAAATGTTGTTAATCTTAATGATTTGCAAGAGCACGTTATATGTTAAAGAACTTAGCTCTTGGGGCGCCTGGGTGGCACAGCAGTTAAGCGTCTGCCTTCCGCTCAGGGCGTGATCCCGGCGTTATGGGACCGAGCCCCGTATCAGGCTCCTCCGCTATGAGCCTGCTTCTTCCTCTCCCACTCCCCCTGCTGTGTTCCCTCTCTCGCTGGCTATCTCTATCTCTGTCAAATAAATAAATAAAATCTTTAAAAAAAAAAAAAAGAACTTAGCTCTTTTCCATTGAGGTGAAAATACTTCTTCCCTTTTTGTTGGAAAACTTATTTCTGGGAACATCATAGATTGATTGAGCCATTCCCCTTTGAAGATGTTTATGACAAAGATTTAGGTTCCTAAACATTTACCCATTTTTGAGATTTCCGTAGGAGAAAGTCCTGGAAATCCAGTGTTGTTTTGACAAACCTGGTTTTTAATTGTGCCTTTATAGTCATTGGGGTAATCTAACTATAGATGAGTAGCCTCAGATCTCTCATTAGGGACAGTCATTAAAAAACTTTATTTCAGGGATCCCTTGATGACTCAGTCAGTAAAGCATCTGCCTTTGGCTCAGGTCCTGATCCCACTGCCCTGGGATCGAGTCCCTCATGGGGCTCCTTGCTCAGTGGGGAGCCTGCTTCTCCCTCTGCCTGCCACTTCTCCTGCTTGTGCTTTCTCTCTCTGACAAATAAATAATAAAATCTTAAAAAAATAATAAAATAAAAAAATAAAACCTGTATTTCATAGAGGTGTGTATATCCTTTACTTGACAGTTTGTGGTCATATAACTAACACTAACTGATAGTTAACTAATTATGTAAAACGTAGGCGTTTTTGTTGTTGTTATTTTTTTTTTTAAGATTTATTTATTTGAGAGAGAGAGAGAGAGGGAGAGAAAGTGAGCATGAGCAGGGCGAAGGGGAGGAGAGGAGTAGAAGGAGAGGGAGAAGCAGACTCTTTACTGAGCATGGAGCCTGATGCCGGCAGATCCCAGGACCCTGCGACCATGACCTGAGCTGAAGTTGGACGCTTAACCGATTGAGCCACTCAGGCACCAGCCTCCCCCCCCCCTTTTTAAAAGATCTTATTTATTTATTTGAGAGAGAAAGAGATTATTGTTGTAATGTTACTTATTCTTTAATTTCAGCCTCCTTGCAGATGGGTATAAATCAGCCTCTCTGTTTTTACCCAGCTGGATTGTAGTTTAGGATAGTTAAAATGTAGATTATCTGGGGCGCCTGGGTGGCACAGCGGTTGAGCGTCTGCCTTCGGCTCAGGGCGTGATCCCGGCGTTATGGGATCGAGCCCCACATCAGGCTCTTGAACTATGAGCCTGCTTCTTCCTCTCCCACTCCCCCTGCTTGTGTTCCCTCTCTCGCTGGCTGTCTCTATCTCTGTCGAATGAAGAAATAAATAAAATCTTTAAAAAAAAAATGTAGATTATCTGTAGGAAATTCATAATGTAATTATTGATATCCGTAATCTGCTAAGCTGTTCTGAAAGGTTGGGGCAAATCTAATTTGTTCAGAAACAATAGTCATAGTGTTTCTGTTCCCAGCTGTTGGGAAAGTGTTTGATTCATCTCTGTTCATTTTTGTATTCCTCCTAACATCTCACCTTGCTCATCCCATTCCAGTCCAAGCTCATTCAGTGTTTTGGAACCATATGTATAGATGGGAAATCTGTCTGTGGACTAAATATAATCATTCCTAGATGCTTTTTGGGTTTTATAGGTGTATCCCATGTATTAAATCCTCAACTCAGTACATTTTGGATCCTTGTGGTTTATAGAAAAAAATGATTATAAAAGTTTAGTATCAGAAATGTACTTTTTTCTTTTCAGGAAAATAATCTTTAGTAAGATAATAGTTTGTATCTAGTAGCAGTCCCATTTTTTAAGAGAAGGATTAAGAAAATGTGACATTTTCCTTCCTGTGTTTGGACTTTATTCTGGTTTCTGAGCAGAAATGAAACCAGCTTACCAATTTTTATAACTTTTAATTGTAGAGAAGTTGACAAGTGAGATTCAGAGTCGGGAAAATAAATGCATGGCTATGTATAAGAAGCTGAGCCGGTGGCCAGAGTGCAATGCCCTTTCCAGGCGCCTCTTACTGAAAAAGTGAGTAGATGCTTCTCTTTGGACTATGAGACTGGAGTGGGGGCTCTCAGGTGTCACTACTGAATTTTTTTCTTTTTTTTTGGTCTGTTTCTTTTATATTCCCTGGGCATAAATCTTTTAGTAGTGTGTCCTAGGTATTTTTAAAAGTTTCTGATGAACCTTTCTCTTTCAGTAAAGGGGTGTAATGGAACTTCTGCCACCAGGGTGCTGAGTATTACATCTTCAGGATGAATGCTAAATATCATTAATTTGTTAAATTCAGTATTGGTCTAAAAGAAACACGTTCCCCGCTGCCCCCCTGCCCTATTTTGGGGAAGTGCTAATGTGGGAGTTTTCTGTTGGGAATATTAGTTTTCTGGACCTTGTTATTTCATTGAAGGAGATAATTGTTTCCTGAAAGTTTTTTACTTTTTTTTTTTCTTTAAAAGTTTCTTACTTTGAAAATGCCTCTGGAGTTGCCCTGTTAGGGCGGCAGAGGAAACTCAGAGGGAGGGTTGGGCTTCTAGTAAAGACAAAAATGTAATCTAGAAAATAAGTTGAGTATCATGGTTCCTAGGGCCGACTTGTCACAACTTGGGTTTAATCCTGTGTGCACCATTCAATCTGATTTTAGCTCAGATGACTGGCAGTTCTATCTGACTTATTTCGATTCTGTCTTTCGACTGATTGAAGAGTCCTGGACTCCTCCTGCTGAAGGTGAACAGTAAGTTGACTCCTTTCCTGAGTTACAGTGGCACTTTTTAGCACGGTGTAGCAGAAGGATTTCACTGGAAGCCTAATAGAATTCTCTTTTTTGGTCTCAATAGTGTATCCCTTTCAAAGTAAGATTTTTCATTTTTTAAAAATTATAAAATAAATATGTGTTCACCGTAAAAATCTTAAACTAGTGCAGAAATGTATGGTGTAGAAAGTGTTTGTTTCTAGTTATCTCACCATCCCAGAAATAACATATTTTTTTCCTTTTTCCACTTTCACTGAGCTATAAGTGACTCAGAGGTAACTCCTTTTTTTTTTTTTTTTTTTAAAGTAATCTCTACGCCCAGTGTGGGGCTTGAATTCATGACCCCTCGAGCCAGCTGGGTCCCCACAGAGATAACTCTTGATAGCAGTTTAGAGTCTTTTCTTCCAGATTTATTTCTGTCGATATAGTAACATAATTATTCTCATTATTTAACATAAAAATTCAGTCATATTAGGCATAATGGTTTGCAACCTGATATTTTCTCCCTTAAAATATATCTTGGAAAAAATAATATATATCTTGGGCGTGTTCCATATATGGTATATATAGATTGGTTTCATCCTTTTTAGTGACTTAAGAGAACTCCACTTTAGAGGTGTTACATAATTCATTTAACCTGTCCCCCATTGATGGACTGATGGACACTTGGATTGTTGCTGGTTTCCTTTTTTTTCCCCTTTGCTATTCTAGACAAAAACACAAACATAAATGGGATCTTTTGAAAAAGTAAGCATGATTTAAGATGGTGATGAGCTGATGCTTACTTTTTTATTAGGCAATATTTTATAAAGTTATCCATTCTTTTTTTTTTTTTTTTTTTGAGAAAGAGGTAGAGGTAATTAGTCACGGTGCAGTAATCAGATGCCAAAATTGGGAGTAATCCTATTCCATGTTACTTGTCAGAATGTGCTCATAGTTATCTTCTACTCCCATATTTTATAATTATCAGAGTGCTTTTTATTTTTCAATTTGTTTCTTGAAATCAGTTTGGCTTTACTTTTAAGTTTTAGGATGGACAATAGAGGTACAAGATACCTTTTTTCATGTGTTTATACCTAGCTCTTTAGAAGGAGAAGTGCATTATTCTGCAGAAGAAGCTGTGAAGTTTATAGAAGATCGGATAACAGAAGAATCGAAAAGTTCCCGCCATCTCCGAGGACCACATCTCGCTAAATTGGAACTGATTAGACGTTTAAGACGTCAGGGTTTTAATGATGAGTACAAACTGGGTAAGAACCCTTAATATTATTTGGAGAAGATACTGGGATGCCCTCCATACCCAAGTGCAGTGTTCATTCTCTGAGGTCTCTGATGATGAAGACATGTTGGGAGGCAAACATCTTCATAACCTGAAAATATTTACTCATGAATGGATTACTGATACCATTAGCCCTCAGTCATATCTTCAACTCGACATTAGCATCTCTTCCTCTTCCACCAGAGTCTTTATCAGGCATTCTTTTTTGACCCAACGTTAATGTCAAAATCAGTTTCAAAATAAAATAGCCAGTTTTGTAAAAGTTTCAAGATTTCATGAAGTGGATGAAAGGTTTCTTGAAAATCTGCTTCAAGCACTCACAAAACCATTGATGAAAGAACATATAGCAGAGTTAGAGCAATTAACAGTTAAGAGAAAATTTACAAGGACAATGACAAGAGAGGAGAAAAACATGATTTGGGTAGTAGAACATGAAGAGAGGCCTTCAGGAAAGTTGGTGAAGCCCTTAGATGTTTTTTGAAAATGGTTCTTTCTGAGCTTATTTCACAAGAAATGAAGGGTGTCATATTGTGCTAGTTCAAAATTTTGTTGAAAAAATGGCACCCTTTTCCTCCGAAAGCAGTAATTCTTTGCTCATGCTAAGAATTAGCTTATAGTTTAGTTATAACCTAAATTTTATTAAGTTTAAGATAATAAACTTTCTTAATTTTTTAATTTCATTTTTTTAAAGATAAAGCTCCAAAGAAAACTTTTTTCCTCCTGCTTATCATTATGGAGATTTGGTTTCATTAAAAGTTGATCAGGAGGGTCTTTTTTATTTTATTTTTATTTATTTATTTATTTATTTATTTATTTATTTAAAGATTTTATTTATTCATTTAACAGAGAGAGATAGCCAGCGAGAGAGGGAACACAAGCAGGGGGAGTGGGAGAGGAAGAAGCCGGCTCCCAGCAGAGGAGTCTGATGTGGGGCTCGATCCCATAACGCCGGGATCACGCCCTGAGCCGAAGGCAGACGCTTAACGACTGAGCCACCCAGGCGCCCCCAGGAGGGTCTTTTTTAGTCACCAGTTGTCCTGAGATGATGAGCACTTCCAGTATCTAAAACCTATCTTAGATCATCTCTGTTCATTTTAATCATCTAATGCTCTTTGCAGCTCTTTCTAAAATTAACTGTGGACTTCTCTCATTCCCTTTGTAGAGTTTTCATAGTCAGTTTTGAATTCCATGTTGACTCCTTTAGGTCTACTTCTGGAACCTTAGTCTCTATTAGTTCCAGAATTGCAAATGAAAATTTTCATTTGATCCTCAGCAAAATGTTAAGATAGATTCCAAAGAATTGCTTCTTTCCAAAGCTGGATATAAAAGTATGTGGATCTGCTTTGGCACTTGCTATGTCCATCTCCTGTCTTTGTCTTCTTTCTTACCAGACTGCATAATAGAAATTTGTGAGCTTGGCTAGTCTCCACAATTTTTTTTCCAAAGTAAACTCTACTTGCAACATGGGGCTTGAACTCACAACCCCAAAATCAAGAGTCACATGCTCTACCAATTGAGCCAGTTAGGCGTCCCTCCACAAATTTTTTTTTTAAGATTTTATTTATTTTTTTGAGAGAGAGTGCAAGCAGGGAGGAAGGGACAGAAGGAGAGGGAGAAGCCAACTCCCTGCTGAGCAGACCCTGGGATCATGATCTGAGCCGGAGACAGATACTTAACCGACTGAGCCACCCAGGCATCCCCACAAAATTTTTTTTACCCAGACCAGTAAGTGATTCTTAGTGTCTTGGATCAGATTTCTGTGAGAATCTGATTAAAGCCATGGACTTTTGTTCCCAGAAATGTGAACAGAAACCAAGACCTAAAATCTTACAGAAACTCTGGTTCAATTTGAGAGCATTTTTTTTTTATTGTTTTAGTTTTTGTTTTTAATTTTTTTGTTTTTTTAATTTTTTGTTTTTAATTTTGTTTTTAATTTGAGGAAAAATAAAAGGCACTGGTAGCTTTTGCAGATCCAGGTTTAAATTTTCCATAGTGAGTGATCTTGTTGGGAGCTATTGGCTTATGACTCTTCCCATTTATTTTCTCTTCTGTTGGTGTGCCTGTTAAACATTCCCTTTAATTTAGTTAACATTTAATACTTGTTAAGTAGTTCAAGAATGGTAGAAAGAAGCATGTTTGTTTAATGTTTGTATATAAACTTCAGTCTTTATTTAAACTTTAATGAAAACTTTTTAGTTAATTAAACTTTAATTAATGAAAAGTGTCGCATTTCCTAAGTGTAATAACAAGTAAACTGAGATGGTAAGATTCAGCTCCTTTTAAAGTAGTTGTTTAAATGGGCAAGCCATCCTGCAGCCCTCATTGTCATTCTCATTCAAGCAAACTTTTATTTATTAAAGATTTTATTTATTTATTAGAAAGAGTGCATGGGGCGCCTGGGTGGCACAGCGGTTAAGCGTCTGCCTTCGGCTCAGGGCGTGATCCCGGCGTTATGGGATCGAGCCCCACATCAGGCTCCTCCGCTATGAGCCTGCTTCTTCCTCTCCCACTCCCCCTGCTTGTGTTCCCTCTCTCGCTGGCTGTCTCTATCTCTGTCGAATAAATAAATAAAAAAATCTTTAAAAAAAAAAAAAGAAAGAAAGAAAGAGTGCATATGAGCCGGGGGGAGGGGCAAAGGGAGAAGCAGACTCCCCGATGGGTAGGGAGCCCGATGTAGGGCTCGATCCCAGGACCCCGAGGTCATGACCTGAGCCGAGGGCAGGCTTAACCAACTGAGCCACCCAGGCGTCCAATCCACAAAATTTTAATTTAATTGAAATAAATGATTTTCAAGTCAGACCTCTTAAATTAGAAATTGCTTCCGTTCATTAATTAGTGATTTCTTTTTTTCTCTCAGGTGATCCAGAAGAATTAATGTTCCAGTATTTTAAAAAGTTTGGGGATAAACCTTGTTGTTTTACAGACCTCAAGGTGTTTGTTGACCTCTTGCCTGCTACACAGTGTACAAAAGTAAGTATAGTTCAGAATTCTGTTTGGTGCCTGTATTTACTGTAACTAGGTTAAATGTGTGTGTGAGTGGTGGACATGAGGTGCTAAGGTAACAGCTCTAGCAAGCCAAGGACTCCAGGTGCTATCAGATTAAGACATGATTTCTTGTTAAATTAAGCCACAAGGAGAATAAGCCTCTGATGGATAATTGGATTATCTTTTTATTTTATGGTGTTTTTTGTTTTGTTCTTTTAGGTAATTATAGATTTACATGTAGTTGTAAGAGAAATAATACAGAGAGCTCTGTATACCCCATTCCCATTTTGCTCCATTGGTAACATCTTGCATAACTATAGTATAATATCATAATTAGGCAATTGACAGTGATACAATTCACTGATCTTATCCAGATTTCACCAGTTTTACATCTGTGTGTGTCTGCGTGGTACGTTACATGTGTATTTAGAGCAGTATGTAGTGCATGTAGATTCAGTGACCCCCACCAGCTTCAAGATACAGAACAGTTCCACCACCAGGATCCCATGCGCTACCCGTTTTTACCCACAGCCATCTCCCTGCGCCTCCCCCTTTCCCTGTCTCTGTCCTCTGGCAATCACTAATATGGTTTCTCTTTCTGTAATTTTGTCATTTCAAGAATATTATGTAATAGAATCATATTATGTGTAACTTTTTGAGTTTGGCTTTTTTCCTCCCTCAGCATAATTCCCTGGAGCTTCATCCATGTTACATATTTCGATAGTTCATTTTTTTGTATTGCTGAATAGTATTCTGTGGTATGGATGTGCCACCATTTCTTCAGTCTGTTGAAGGACATCCAGTTTTGTTTCTGGCTGTTACAAATAGAGCTGCTGTGGACATTTGTGTGTGGGTTTTTTTGTGTGAACTTAAATCTTCATTTCTCTGAAAAAAATGCCCAGTAGTGCAGTGATAGCTGCAACTGTTTAGTTGTTGTTTTGTTTTTTTTTTTAAAGAAACGGCCAAACTTTTTCACAGTGGCCATTGCATTTTATTTTATTTTTTTTAAGATTTTATTTATTTATTTGAAGAGATAGAGACAGCCAGCGAGAGAGGAAACACAAGCAGGGGGAGTGGGAGAGGAAGAAGCAGGCTCATAGTGTAGGAGCCTGATGTGGGGCTCCATCCCATAACGCCGGGATCACGCCCTGAGCCGAAGACAGACGCTTAACCGCTGTGCCACCCAGGTGCCCCAGCCATTGCATTTTAAACTCCTGTTAGCAGTGAATGAGTGATCCAGTTTCTCTGCGTCTTCATCAGCATTTAGTGTTGTCACTGTTTTTTATTTTAGCCATTCTGGTAGGTACGTAGTGATATTTTGTGGTGGTTTTAATGTGCATTTTCCTAATGGTTAATGATGTTGAACATCTCGTGCTTATTTGCCAGCTTTATATTCTCAGTGAAATGTGTGTTTCTGTCCTTTGCTCCCTTTCTAGTTTGTCTGTTTTTGGTTTTTTTACTGTTGAGTTTTGAGAGTTTAGATATTCTAGATACAACTCCTTTGTCAGATATGTGGTTTCACATATTTTCTCCCAGTCTGTGCTTGTCTTTCATCCTTTAATAGAATCCTTTGCAGAGCAAGGTTTTATATTTTGAGGCATTTATTTTGGAATAATTTTAGATTTACAGAAAAGTCACAAAGATAGTACAGAAAGTTACACTATACTCTTAACCCTTGTTTATTAATATCTTAAATTACCACGGTACATTTGTCAACACTAAGAAACTGACATTGGTACGTTACTATTAACTAACCCCTAGATTTTATTTAGATTTCTCCAGTTTTCCCATTAATGTCCTTTGTCTGTTCTGTGATCTTATCCAGAATACCACATTGTAGTTAATTGTCATATATTGGGAGTTTTTGATGCAAATGAACCAATGTAAATCTATTATATAATGAGATGAAGAACCTTATCTTTAGACTCCTCATCCACAGCAACATGTATTGGGTCAGATTGCTGGGAACTTCATACCCTGTTCCACATTAAAGGTTTTTAGCATTTAGTCCAGAGTGTCCTTGGTAATGGGCAGCTGGAGTACTCTACCAATTGGAAGAACAGTGTATGTGAAGTAGGATAGAGCACCATATAAAGAAATAGTGACAGGTATAAAAGAAAGTCTGTGACTTTGATCAGTTTTACTCATAAATACCTCTATAATTAGTGAAGGTTGCAGTGAAGCCTTCCTATCACAGGGTTGCCACCACTTGTTATTCCAGAATGCCTTCTGTCACCCCCGTAGTGGAAGTGAGTAGAGTATTTGCTTGTTGGTCATATCTTCAGTTCACTGGGCTTGATACTTGGCAGTCTTGAGGGCAGATGGAACAGTGCATTCCCTAACTGGTAAGTAGGCAGTGGTCTCTGTTGGTTCTGAATTGACTGTCACCATTCATTTTGGTTTAGTAAAGCTATTCTTGGAGTGCTGTGCTTACAGGGCTCAGGCCAAGCTTCAGAAGTTTCCGGATTAATTGCAGCATATCCAGAAAAGGGGTTCTGGGTTGTAGGAGGACTTAAAAGAATAGGAGAGAGAAATGGTTGAGTGGGAGAGAGGTTTGGTCTGCTGAGGACAGAGTCCTTCCTTTCTCATAATTGAAAAGCTCCTGTATAAAAGGGAGTGAGAATTGGGATCAGCAAGAATTTGTTACAGTGAATTCAGAATTTGGCCAGTGGAAAAAAGATCTTTCTAGTAGTTAGATTCTCTAAAAAACATAGTGCGTGAGTTTCACGTTACTAGAGAGATTTAAGCAGAATCTAGAACCATGTGGAAGAGATTCCTACAGTTAGTATTTGTTGCACATATTATGTACTAAGTGCTAAGATTTGGAATAATTGATCATGGCCATCCGTTGCTTCCCATCTTGTAAGTTGAAGCATCAAATAATGGGGCTGCATTAAAGGAACACTTAAATTTCCTTCAGCTGAGATTCATAAGGGTTTGCTAATGTGAATCTAGTACAAGCAGCTCTACTGTATTAGTATGTTTGAAAGTCTTAGGTCATCTCATGTGACCTCATACAGTAATAATCTATTGAGAGAGGAACCTTCTAGAAATGGTGGAATACTAGCAGCGATAGGTAGTCGTTGTTCTGTGAGACAAAGGATTTAAAGCTGTTGCAGTGAATTTTGTAGTTCACGTAAATATTTCATTGGGAGTGGTAATTTTGCTGCCACAACTTTTTAAATGTAGGATGACCTCAGTAGCTAAAAATTCTGCCACTCAGCAGTGTGTTTGTCAGAGGATTGTAAACTATTCAAGTAAATTTCAAGCTGAGAGCTATAGTCCCAATCTTTTAAAACTGGGACTAGCCCTTATGAGTAGGCCACTGAACCCAGTTGTCCTGAAGTGGGTCCCCCAGAGTGATGTATTTATCTTTTGATTTCCTTTGCCTTGAGGTTTTAAGCTAAACAACTGATTTCAGTTTTTAAAGAAGCTTTTTGCATAGCCGTAAGACTATACAGACTAGAATAAAGAATGAATGTATTGTTTCATGACAAAAACCTATCTGAAAGATTCTTTGGCATTCCCTGAAGAAGGCATTAATAGTTAGCATCACTAATATATAAACTAGCTTACAAGAACGGAACAGCTGGCAATAGAAGCTATAAGGCATTTAATCAAAAATTTGAAAACCAGTGCTGCAGTTTCTTTGTTGCAAATGATTATCTGGTCATAATAATTAAAATTCATCCAATTGGAGACAAATTGAAGCAGAATTGTTACAGATGTAAAACTGCGTGAGTGGGGGTTTCTTTTTAATTTTTATTTGTGTCAGGGGCGCCTGGGTGGCACAGCGGTTAAAGCGTCTGCCTTCGGCTCAGGGCGTGATCCCGGCGTTACGGGATCAAGCCCCACATCAGGCTCCTCGGCTATGAGCCTGTTTCTTCCTCTCTCACTCCCCCTGCTTGTGTTCCCTCTCTCGCTGGCTGTCTCTATCTCTGTCAAATAAATAAATAAAATCTTAAAAAAATTTTTTTTTATTTGTGTCAAAAAATTGCATGGATAAAGTTGAAAATCCAAGTGGTACTACAAGGCTTCTATTGAAAAACACTAGCAGCTCTTTGCCACCTTCACCCTGGTTCTGGCTCTGTACAGACAGATCACTTTCAACTCTTAACTGTGTCTCTGTGATTTACTTTTGTATTTTTAAATTGTAGGTTTGTATAGCTGTTTATTTTTACAGTTACAGTCTTCATCTGTTGGAGCCCTTTTGTGGAAAGATGATCATCTCGTTTACAACATCCCACTTCTCTCTTCACGTACTTGCTCCTGCAGTTTATCAGCATTTATTCAGAATTTATATTTTTATGACCAAAGGCTGAGCCACTTTGTATATGGAGCTTACCTTTCTTGCACAACTTTCTCAGAATTAGTATTTTTTTATTTGATTCACCCCAATCTGACAGAACCATAAAAGTATCAAACTCCTCTTAGTGTAGTCTAAAACAGGAGGTGATCATCTGTTTCATTCTCCCCCACCCCTCACCTCAGGAATACTTTTTTTTTTCCTTTGAAGATTTTATTTATTTATTTGAGGAGAGAGAGATAGCGAGAGAGAGTGCACAAGCTGGGGGGAGAGGGAGAAGCAGGCTCCCCCCTGAGCTGGGAACCTGACGTGGGGCTTGATCCCAGGACCCTGGGATCATGACCTGAGCTGAAGGCAGATGGTAAACCAACTGAGCCACCCAGATGCCCCTCAGAAATACTTTTCATAGAGCCTGTTTGCCACACTTTTGTTTGGGGTCTCAAACATTTGGCAGGTGGCATTCTGGGATCTGGTTGGGAGTAGGGGGAGGGGGCCAGGGTGCTCATCACTGAATAACTGAGTTTCACTTTATCCTCTTTTCTTTTTTTTGTTTTTAAACTAACAGAGGTTTTATCTGTTTATTTAATTTTAATTCCAGTGTAGTTTACTTACAGTGTTAGTTTTGGATGTACAATATAATGATACAACATTTCTGTCTGGTATTCATTGCTCATCACAGTAAGTGTACTCTTTAATTCCCATCATCTATTCTACCTATCCCCCACCCACCTCCCTTCTGGTAACCGTGTTTGTTCTCTATAGGTGAGAGTTTGTTTCTTGGTTTGCCTTCTCTCTCCTCCCCCCACCCCATGCTCTTTTGTTTTGTTTCTTAAATTCCACATATGAGTGAAATCATATGGTGTTTGTCTTTCTCTGACTTATTTCACCTAGCATTATACTCTAGCTCCATTCATGTTGCAGATGGCAAGATGTCATTCTTTTTTATGGCTGAATAATACTCTAGTGTGTGTGTATACATTACAGTTTCTTTAGCCATTCATCTATTAATGGATACTTGCGCTGCTTCCATAATTTGGCTTTTGTAAATAATGCTGCAGTATACATGGGGGTACATGTATCCCTTTGAATTAGGGTTTTTGTATTCTTTGGGTAGATACCTAGTAGTTTGATTACTGGATCATATGGTAGGCGAGGATGTGGAGAAAAAGGAACCCTTGTGCACTGTTGGTGGAAATATAAGCTCGTGTAGCCACTGTGGAAAACAGTATGGAGCTTCCTCAAACAATTAAAAATAGCACTTTATCCCCATTTCTAGCTGTGCCTGGTATCCCTGACTCTACAGTGCTTCTGATTCAGCTTCTCCTTGGAGTAAAACTTCAGGCTTCTGCTGGGTTTAGGAAGTCAGTCTGTGAGCTAGGGGAGGGGTCAAACTTCTAAGATGGAATTTAACTAATTCTCCTGTTTCAGTCCTACCAACAGTTGAGCTTTCTGGTGCCCTGAATTTCTGCCTTCCAAGGTTCTGTGGCTGGAATAGACTTGAGGCCCCTTGTGTGTGTTAGATTTCTGCCCTGTGCATAGGTTAGCATTTAACACCTGCCCTTTTGCTTTCTATCTTTAAAATCTTGTTAATGTTTTTTATTTGCTGTCATCTTTTTACATGTTCTTGATCCTTGTGGTTTGGTTTTTTTGTTGTCATCTTAATAGGATTTTGGCAGTGAGCAATAAGCCTGTGTAATGGAAGTCATACATTTTAAAAATTCTTTAGGAATTTTAGAATTAAAAATATTTATTTTAAAAGACTTTATTTATTTATTTGAGGGAGAGAGTGAGAGAGAGAGCATGAGCCAGGTGAGGGGCAGAGGGAGAAGCAGACTCCCTGCTGAGCAGGAAGCCTGACACAGGGCTTGATCTTGGGACTCTGGGATCATGACCCGAGCCTAAGGCAGATAGATGCATAACCGACTGAGCCACCCAGGCTCCCTGAATTAAAAACATTTTAATATAAGATGTTACCATTGGGAGAAACTGGATGAAAAGGGTATATGGGATCTCTTTGTATTATTTCTTACAACTGCATGTGAATCTGTAATTATCTCAAAATAAAACTTTAATTAAAAAGCAATTTAAAGGGGCGCCTGGGTAGCGCAGTCGTTAAGCGTCTGCCTTGGGCTCAGGGTGTGTTCCCGGCGTTCCGGGATCGAGTCCCACATCGGGCTTCTCTGCTGGGAGCCTGCTTCTTCCTCTCCCACTCCCCTGCTGTGTTCCCCTCTCTCGCTGGCTGTCTCTCTGTCACATAAATAAATAAAAAATCTTTAAAAAAAAAAAAAAGCAATTTAAAGCCACTGACATAACTATTCCTCTCAATGTGTAATATTTTAAGACTTTACTTGTGTATCAGTTATAATTGTGGGGTTGTTTTTGGTAATCTGCTCTTTTTATAGTCTTCCTAATTAAACTTTTCATTGTCATATCATATATTATGTTGATGTGGTATAATTTATGAAACATTTTCACAATTATTTTAATCTTTCAGTTAGTATAGTACATAATGTTGACAGATTACTTCTGACCAGCAGTGAATGAGTATGCCGTTTTCATTGGCCTTTTACCAGCATTGTGTGCTGTTAGACATTTTTTTGTTTTAGTAAGTTTGGTAGATAGAAAATGTCTTTTTCTAGACCATTTCAACGTTTGTTAATTATGGCCTGCCAAAGATGAGTTCTGTTTTGAGATCTGTACTCCTTTTTCTCTACACTGCAGTTTATTAATCAGTTACTTGGAGTTGTCCCTTTGTCGACACCCACTGAGGATGAGCTGGCGCTGCCTGCAGACGTCAGAGCTTTGCAGCGGCATCTGTGTGTCGTGCAGCTGACGAGGCTGCTCGGCTTGTACCACACTATGGACAAAAACCAGAAACTGAGTGTGGTCCGAGAACTGATGCTGAGGTACCAGCATGGACTAGAATTTGGTGAGCAGCCTTTCAAAATCTGTAGTAGTTGCCTGATTTGCTAAGTTTTAGTCCTTTTTTTTTTTATCACTCAGAGCACCCTGTTATAAATGAGTTTGGCAAGGAGAACATTTTGTTAGGTGGGAAGACTGTTCACATGTAAAGCATTTCTTAAGTTCGGAATTTTAAATAATTATCGTTGTCCATATTCTTTTTGATTGAGCTAACTCTGTCACACTGGGGCTCTTACGAATTACATGGAATTTATGATAATTGTGACATTTTCTGCATCTAGACCTTAGTATTTTTAATATATAGGCTGAAATTGAACAAAATGAGTGTTGTAAATTATGAGGTAAATGTTTAGTTTAGAAGTAGATGATCTTTAGATTGCTAGATATGTGTGATAAAGTGTAAATTATGTGACCAGATGCTGTCAGTGTTTCTCTAACTTTCTAAATCATTAGGCAAAGTAATGAGCGTACTGTTAGTTTAGTTGTACATGGCCCTTGGCTTCTGTTCTTCTCTTTACCTGAAACCTCCTTCCAAATCTTGCTGCTCTCCCTTTGGGGCCATTGTGGATACTACCTTTGTTCTGGAACTCTTTCTTTTGCTCCAGCTGAGTGTGGCCTTACCTTCTTTTGAATCCTTTGATTCATTGCTTATATTTTCCTTCTGGTATTTACACGACTCTTACGACCTTCATTTCCTCTTTTTATCTTCTCCCTCCTGTCACTTTCCTGCTTTAAAAAACTCCTGTGGGGCAGTGATAGTTGAACAAATGTTATAATACAAATATGGGATTTTTTCCCTACAGGGAAATCCTGTTTGAAAACCGAATTGCAGTTTTCAGACTATTACTGTCTCCTTGCTGTCCATGTGCTTATTGATGTATGGAGAGAAACAGGTAAGGAAGAGTGATTTCAGTTTAACTTTATGCTTTGCTTTTATTGATTATAAATCCTGAGACTAATTATATAATCCAAGAATTTGATTTATGCCTTTAGGTTTTTCCTCCTTGCCCTTCTCCAGGATGCTTCTAGAAGAACCCATTCCAGATAACCCCCTCTCTGTAATCAGGATAATCTTAAATCAGTGCACATCTGTTTTTATTTTTTAAATTTTATTAAATTGAAGTATAGTTGACACACATTACATTAATTTCATAGAAGTGTACAACATAGTGATTCGACAGTTCTGTACATCATGCTATGCTGACCACAAATACAGCCACCATCTGTCACCATATAACGCTGTTACAATACCATTGACTATATTTCCTATGCTGTGCCTTTCATCCCTGTGACTTATTCATTCCATGACTGGAAGCTTGTACCTCCCACTCCTCTTTTTGCCACCCCTCCCCCACGACAACCACCAGTTCTCTGTATTTATAGATCTGTGTCTGCTTTTTTGTTCATTTTCTTTTTTTAGATTACACATATAAGTGAAATCATATGGTATTTGTCTTTCTCTGTCTAGCTTATTTCACTTAGCATAATACCCTCTAGGTCCATCCATGTTGTTGTAAATGGCAGAATATTCTTTTTTTATGGCTGAATAATATTCCTGTGTGTGTGTGTGTGTGTGTGTACACACCACATCTTTATCCATTCATCTATTAATGGACACTTGGCTTGCTTCCATATCCTGGCTATTGTAAATAATGCTGCAGTAAGCATAGGGGTGCATATATCTTGAGTTAGTATTTTCATTTTCTTTTGGTAAATACACAATAGTGGAATTACTGAATCGTATAATATTTCTGTTTTTAATTTTTTGAGGAACCTCCATGCTGTTTTCCACAATGGCTGCACCAATTTACATTCCCACCAGTAGTGCATGAGGGATCCTTTCTCTCCACATCCTTGTCAACACTTATTTATTTCTTGTTTTCTGTTCTGTTTTTAAAGATTTCTTTTTTTTTTTTTAAAGATTTTATTTATTTATTCGACAGAGATAGAGACAGCCAGCGAGAGAGGGAACACAAGCAGGGAGAGTGGGAGAGGAAGAAGCAGGCTCACAGCAGAGGAGCCTGATGTGGGGCTCGATCCCACAACGCCGGGATCACGCCCTGAGCCGAAGGCAGACGCTTAACCGCTGTGCCACCCAGGCGCCCCTTAAAGATTTCTAAATATTGAATAGTGACTGAACTACCTATTACAAAGTTGCAATAATTAAAATACAGAGAAACTGATTCAGAGATAGATGTATAGGCCCATGAAATGAATAGCCCTTTTTATTCACTTAAAAAATGTTCAGGAGAATGCACTCTTTTTGGAATATAATTCTAATTAACCTATTTAGGACAGAACTACAATATATGCTGAAGGAGGCATCATATATCATTGAGCAAGAAAAGGATGATTCAGCAAATGATATTGAGATTACCTTTTCTTTAGGTCTCACTCCTGACAGTTTCTTTTATTAGCAGTTTTTTGGGAAAAAATAATTTAGGTACTTATTGCATATTATTCACGAGAATAAACTGCACAGGAAACAAGGGGCTGGGGAGACAGTGCTGTGCATGATGGACACAAGCCATACCCTCAGGGATCATTTCATGGAGCACTTGATTTTGATATCATCGTCCTTGTGCTTAAAATCCTTCAGAGGTGCCCTGTTTTCCTGAGGATAAAGGTCAACCTCTTTAGGATAGTTTACAGTGCTCTTTACAATCTAGCCTCTGCCGATATCTCCAAATTGTTAGGTACTTAGAGCCTAAATCCCCTGGTTTTTTTGGTTGCTAGTGTTAGTGAACATCATGTGCCTCTCTTTGAAATCACTCCTTCCTTCCTTCGTCTAACTTTTACTCAGATGGTGCCTCTGACAAGCCTGTCTTGATTTCACCCCCTCCCCCATGGCAAATTTTATGCCCCTTCTGAACTTTTGTAGGACGTTGTGTGTACTCCTGTGCTAGTACTTGCTATACTAAATTGTGCCGGAGTTGGGGGTGAAATCCTTTTTATCAGAGTCTTTGTCATCTGAGCCCCGAATCGTGAGTTTGCGTAGAGCTGTGAAAAAACATCATTAATGAACTGACCTCTTAGTAATTTGGTCCCTACTCAGATACCCTTCCCCACTTATTCTAGCATCCATTCTTGCTCACAAGTGACTATGTGGCTTTGCTAATCTCTTGTTATTTTTGAGCAGTATGTCTGCCCAGTAGAGCAGTAGCAGCTAACATTTGTTAATCATTAGACACTTGGAAGTGCTTTATATGATTTAGCTAATTTAAACCTCCTAATAATACAGTTAAGATGGATGCAGTTTTATAGATGAAGGAAAGACAGGGTAGAGAGAAAGAAGTTAAGCAAATTTTCCATAATCACACAGTGCAGGTACATTGGAAAATTGCCAGTATTATAAAGATACAAGGTTTCTTGCAGTCAATGAAAGTGATGTTGAAGTGCTCTAATTAGAGGCATAGTCATTGTCCAAGGTGGATCTGACCGATATTAGAAATCTATAGAAATGTGGTATGGATGTTGGAAGAGACTGATTTGATATGAAGGATTAAGAAGAGCACTTGAAGAAGTTGATGATGCTCTCAGATATTTTGCAATAAGGCATTTATGATTCTGCAAAAGTAAAATGGGGAGTTAAGAATGTCTTTTTTTTCTCTCTAGTTTTATGGAGAACTGTGATTGGCATATTACATTGTATTAGCTTAAGAGTGTATAGCTTAAGATGTATAACATGATTTGATGTATGTATGTCATGAAGTGATTACCACAATATTCGTTAACATCTGTCTCCCGTAGTTAGTTTTTTTTTTTTTTAAAGATTTTATATATTTATTTATTTGAGAGAGAGAGCACACAAGCAGAGGGAGCAGCAAGAAAAGGGAAAGGGAGAAGCAGGGTCCCCACTGAGCAGGGAGCCCAGTGTGGGACTTGATCTCAGGACCCTGGGGTCATGACCTGAGCCAAAGGCAGATGCTTAACTGACTCAGCCACCCAGACACCCCCAAGTTAGATTTTTTCCTGTGATGAGAAATACTAAGATCTACTCTCCTAGTAGCTTTCGAGTATACAGTACAGTATTGTTAACTGTAGTCCATATTATACATTAATATATCCCTAGAACTTATATCATTTTGTTACATTTAGTTAGAAAAATATTTTCCCAAAAAGCCTAATCAGTCCTTCATGCTCTTTTCTTTTTTTGCTTGATGTCCTTTTGATTTGGTGAAGAATTTTCAGAGTTGTAGTTACAGCCTAAATTTTGCAAACTAAAACATTTAATGTCTTTATAACAGTTTAATAGTTGAGAAAGAAGTGAAAATTATACCTTTTTTCTTTTCTTTTTTTTTTTCTATTTACTTTGAAATTTGGGTTCTTTTTTTTTTTTTTTTTAAGATTTTATTTATTTATTTGCCAGAGATAGAGTGAGAGAGAGAGAGCAAAAAGTGAGAGAGAAAAAGCAAGCACACAAGTAGGGGGAGTGGCAGGCAGAGGGAGAAGCAGGCTCCCTGCTGAGCAAGGAGTCGGTTTTGGAACTTGATCCTAGGATGCTGGGATCATAACCTGAGCCAAAGGCAGACACTTAACCAACTGAGTCAGCCAGGCATCCCAAGATCTTTTTTTTTCAATACTAGTTATCTTTGAGTAACGAGGACTTTAAAAAAAATTTTTTTTTCTCTTAAAATTTTCATTTATTTGAGAGAGAGAGAACATGAGCTCGGGGAGGGGCTAAGGGAGAAGCTGACTCCCCACTGAGCAGGGAGCCCAACACATTGCTAGATTCCAGAACCCTGAGATCATGACCCACGCCAAAAGCAGACACTTAACCCACTGAGCCACCCAGGTGCCCCATTTCCTTTTTTTTTAAGATTTATTTATTTACTTGAGAGAGAGAGTGAGGGAGAGCAAGTGAGCACACCAGTTCGGGGAGGGGCAGAGGGCAAGAACCATCAAGCCGACTCCCCACTGAGCACAGAACTGGATGTGGGGCTTGATCCCATGACCCTGAGATCACAACCCAAGCTGAAACCAAGAGTCAGTCGCCCAATTGACTGAGCCACCCAGGCACCCTGAGTAACTAGGACTTCTTTATTTATTCCCTATAATTGTCCAGCTGTTTTCTCCACCCACCTCTGAGCCGCTTGAGGCCAGGAACCACCTGTGACCCTTATCCTCTGGTCTTACATCTAGTGTTGCTCCAGAGTTTAAGTCAGTAAGTGTTGAATTCAGTAAAATTATGATTGTGAAGACTAGGTAGCAACATGGAAAACACTTAAAAGCAAAATTAGATGTATGTCATGATTACTACTGGGTAAAAGTAATTCCAATTCAAAGGCAATACATTAAAATCATGGTAGTTTGTGTAGATTATAGGTATGCATAGTTTGGGTAGAATTATGGATATTTATCTAAAGCCCCAATTTTTGATTATATCATTTCTTTTAGAAAAAAGCCTGGAGCTTATAATTTGAAAAGCTCAATGCATGGAGCTTTTACTTTAAGTTTTTTAAGTTTTGGTTTAAGTTTTTTCTTTTTTTTTTTTGTTTAAGTTTTTTCTGACTGTAAAAATAACAAAGTTTTGGAAAACAGTTTATTTTAATCTTACTTTTCCAGCTTCCAAAAGGCATTCTAACATTTTGGCATATTTCCTTCTCTTTTTTTCTGTGCATGTCTTATAGACTGAAGATCACCTGTTCACACTAATTTGAATTCTGTGTGTTTTACTGAACTGTTACTGTATAAGTATTTTCCCTTGTTACTAAAAACTCATTAATGTCAAATGGCTGCATGCTGTGGGTTTTACTATAATTTACTTAATCATTCCCCCATTATTATTACAGTGAATATTTTTGTGTATAAATCTTTATCTCCATTTCATATTATTTTCTTAGGTTCATAAAAGAGAAGTTACTTAATCTTGAAGACTATTGATGCATGTAACCTTTTGAGTTTCGGTAGGCCAGAAATAAGTGTGTCATATTAATTTGATTATTAATGAACAGCTTTTTTCAAATATCATTTCAAATATCTGAATAGTAGAGTTACCCATGGAAGAAAAATGTTGTCTAGAGAGAGCATCTTTCTGGGGTCTGGTAGAGAAAATCCTGTACTGGGAAGGTTGGTGGACTCAAATTCTCCTTCAAAGTCCATCTCTTCTCCGAATCTAGGATTCTCTGAGATCCCATAACTTCCTTCATAAGGCCTTGCAACTTAAAGTTTGCATCACTTTTGCAGATGCATGTTTAAGAACTGAGGTAACTATTGAGAAACTGTCTGTTCTGGAAAATTCCCTATTTTGCTTACAGGCGTGTATCTAAAATTTGTTTTTTGACACCTAAACTCATTCTTCAGATAGTTAGGGGAGGTGATAATATCAGTACGTTTTTGTCTTTTGTTTGTGAGAAACCTCCATTTGCTGCTAAGTACTATGGATAATACTGTTACATTTTGGTTCTAGGTGACGAGACTGCTGTGTGGCAGGCCCTGACTTTGCTGGAAGAGGGATTAACCCACAGCCCTTCCAATGCTCAATTCAAATTGCTGCTTGTTCGAATCTACTGTGTGCTGGGGGCGTTTGAACCAGTGGTGGATCTGTACTCCAGCCTTGATGCTAAGCATATCCAACATGACACCATTGGGTTGGTAGTATATACTCTGAATACTGAGCAGCTGGCTACCCCAGGGTGGGGTCCTTGTGCATGAAGCTCAAATTTTCAAATTTAGCAGTAGAGTTGTTTCCGTTATTAAGCTTTTTAGGTTAAGTAATCCCCTATGATGACCCATTGTAAAGTGGAAAGATTTTTATATCTTCCAGCATTTAATGGTAATTTTTAAATTTGCACAATTTTGAAAAGGTAAGAAAGTTTTCCCCAGAGATAGCAAACAGCTATATATGAACACTTTTTCTTTTTTTTCTTTCTGAACACTTTTTCTTAGCACGAAAATTGGGTTTTTTTTTTTTTTTTTTTTTAAGATTTTATTTATTTATTTGCCAGAGATAGAGTGAGAGAGAGAGAGCAAAAAGTGAGAGAGAAAAAGCAAGCACACAAGTAGGGGGAGTGGCAGGCAGAGGGAGAAGCAGGCTCCCTGCTGAGCAAGGAGTCGGTTTTGGAACTTGATCCTAGGATGCTGGGATCATAACCTGAGCCAAAGGCAGACACTTAACCAACTGAGCCACCCAGGTGCCCCATTTCCTTTTTTTTTAAGATTTATTTATTTACTTGAGAGAGAGAGTGAGGGAGAGCAAGTGAGCACACCAGTTCGGGGAGGGGCAGAGGGCAAGAACCATCAAGCCGACTCCCCACTGAGCAGTGAGCCCAACACAAAGCTAGATTCCAGAACCCTGAGATCATGACCCACGCCAAAAGCAGACACTTAACCCACTGAGCCACCCAGGTGCCCCATTTCCTTTTTTTTTAAGATTTATTTATTTACTTGAGAGAGAGAGTGAGGGAGAGCAAGTGAGCACACCAGTTCGGGGAGGGGCAGAGGGCAAGAACCATCAAGCCGACTCCCCACTGAGCACAGAACTGGATGTGGGGCTTGATCCCATGACCCTGAGATCACAACCCAAGCTGAAACCAAGAGTCAGTCGCCCAATTGACTGAGCCACCCAGGCACCCTGAGTAACTAGGACTTCTTTATTTATTCCCTATAATTGTCCAGCTGTTTTCTCCACCCACCTCTGAGCCGCTTGAGGCCAGGAACCACCTGTGACCCTTATCCTCTGGTCTTACATCTAGTGTTGCTCCAGAGTTTAAGTCAGTAAGTGTTGAATTCAGTAAAATTATGATTGTGAAGACTAGGTAGCAACATGGAAAACACTTAAAAGCAAAATTAGATGTATGTCATGATTACTACTGGGTAAAAGTAATTCCAATTCAAAGGCAATACATTAAAATCATGGTAGTTTGTGTAGATTATAGGTATGCATAGTTTGGGTAGAATTATGGATATTTATCTAAAGCCCCAATTTTTGATTATATCATTTCTTTTAGAAAAAAGCCTGGAGCTTATAATTTGAAAAGCTCAATGCATGGAGCTTTTACTTTAAGTTTTTTAAGTTTTGGTTTAAGTTTTTTCTTTTTTTTTTTTGTTTAAGTTTTTTCTGACTGTAAAAATAACAAAGTTTTGGAAAACAGTTTATTTTAATCTTACTTTTCCAGCTTCCAAAAGGCATTCTAACATTTTGGCATATTTCCTTCTCTTTTTTTCTGTGCATGTCTTATAGACTGAAGATCACCTGTTCACACTAATTTGAATTCTGTGTGTTTTACTGAACTGTTACTGTATAAGTATTTTCCCTTGTTACTAAAAACTCATTAATGTCAAATGGCTGCATGCTGTGGGTTTTACTATAATTTACTTAATCATTCCCCCATTATTATTACAGTGAATATTTTTGTGTATAAATCTTTATCTCCATTTCATATTATTTTCTTAGGTTCATAAAAGAGAAGTTACTTAATCTTGAAGACTATTGATGCATGTAACCTTTTGAGTTTCGGTAGGCCAGAAATAAGTGTGTCATATTAATTTGATTATTAATGAACAGCTTTTTTCAAATATCATTTCAAATATCTGAATAGTAGAGTTACCCATGGAAGAAAAATGTTGTCTAGAGAGAGCATCTTTCTGGGGTCTGGTAGAGAAAATCCTGTACTGGGAAGGTTGGTGGACTCAAATTCTCCTTCAAAGTCCATCTCTTCTCCGAATCTAGGATTCTCTGAGATCCCATAACTTCCTTCATAAGGCCTTGCAACTTAAAGTTTGCATCACTTTTGCAGATGCATGTTTAAGAACTGAGGTAACTATTGAGAAACTGTCTGTTCTGGAAAATTCCCTATTTTGCTTACAGGCGTGTATCTAAAATTTGTTTTTTGACACCTAAACTCATTCTTCAGATAGTTAGGGGAGGTGATAATATCAGTACGTTTTTGTCTTTTGTTTGTGAGAAACCTCCATTTGCTGCTAAGTACTATGGATAATACTGTTACATTTTGGTTCTAGGTGACGAGACTGCTGTGTGGCAGGCCCTGACTTTGCTGGAAGAGGGATTAACCCACAGCCCTTCCAATGCTCAATTCAAATTGCTGCTTGTTCGAATCTACTGTGTGCTGGGGGCGTTTGAACCAGTGGTGGATCTGTACTCCAGCCTTGATGCTAAGCATATCCAACATGACACCATTGGGTTGGTAGTATATACTCTGAATACTGAGCAGCTGGCTACCCCAGGGTGGGGTCCTTGTGCATGAAGCTCAAATTTTCAAATTTAGCAGTAGAGTTGTTTCCGTTATTAAGCTTTTTAGGTTAAGTAATCCCCTATGATGACCCATTGTAAAGTGGAAAGATTTTTATATCTTCCAGCATTTAATGGTAATTTTTAAATTTGCACAATTTTGAAAAGGTAAGAAAGTTTTCCCCAGAGATAGCAAACAGCTATATATGAACACTTTTTCTTTTTTTTCTTTCTGAACACTTTTTCTTAGCACACATTGTCTTGAAGTCCTTATTTCTGCTTTGCAATTGAGATTGACACATGTACTTAATTTTTGACCTTAGAGATCCTCTGAATTTGTGTTTTGACTATTCTTTATGATGAATCAAGGGTATTTTCTTTATCCCCTTCTGTTCCATTAATCATCTGAGCATAAGAAGGCATGGCATAGAGCTTTAGGTCTCCCATAAAACTGAATTAACTTGCTCTTTAAAAAAAAAATTTTGATTCTGTGAATGAGATAATTTATGTGGCAAGATTTTTTAACTTTCCTATGTGCCTATAATAATTCGAAGTGTAGTTGATGATGGAGGTGGTAAGTATAACATTTTTTTTTTCTTTCCTTCTGACCTAGCTATCTTTTGACCCGATACGCCGAATCCCTAGGTCAGTATGCTGCTGCATCCCAATCCTGTAACTTCGCACTCAGGTTTTTCCACTCCAACCAGAAAGATGTAAGTGAAACATATTTTTAAAAAATATGTTCTTGCCTGCTGAATGCACACGATTCAGAGAACATCTTCCCTCCTGTGGCAAGCGCGCATGTTGAGGTGCACCATGCGGACTTGCAAGTGCCCTTAGGCCGTAGCTTACTGGCCACGGCTGTTAGGTAGAGGAAGAGAGTTACTTGTGGTTGCTAGAATGGGTGTGTTTAATAGAATCCATGCAGAGGTACAGTTAAAACGGTGTTAACAGAGTAGGAAGTGGTATTCCTCTTAGATCTATCTTTTAATTTCTAAGAGACTTTTTCTAAGAGTATAAGAGGAAACCCATAAGTTTATAGCCTGGGATGCCATAGAAGATTCTGCAACAGCTGCTGCTCTCTGTTACCTTTGTTTATTTCTAAAGTTTATACTACCGTGCTCTTTGCCAACAGCCAGTGCACTTGTATTTAATTGACCAGTTGAAGGACATTTCAAGACTCTGTTGTGTCAATAGTGTGTTTTTTAAAGTAGCAATTAATAAGGTAGAACTATGTGCCATAATGAAAGGATGGGAATTGCACCATATTTTTCAGTGCAAGTAGGTTTGGTCTCCACTTGTCAGTTAAGCAGAAGTTTTGTATAGTCTCTAGTCAGTTAACCAGCTGTGCAAAACCACCTAGAACATAGGTGAAAAGAAGGCAAGTCTCTAGGATGGTCATTGCCGGCTTTGTTCCCATGTGCTTCTAAAACCCATTGCCCAGAATTCAGCCATGCCACATATCTGCCCATAGTATTCTGTTTTCACGGTCTAACAGCAACTAAAGAACTTGGCAAGAAAGCTGGTTTTTGGGGTGGTTCTTTTGTAACTGTAACAGCTGTGGCTAATCTATCTTCCATCAAATTCTTTAGCCTTGTATTAAATAGAAGTCAGAGCAGAAGCATTTCTGAACAATGGAATATAGTTTTGTTGTTGTCAACTTGCAGTAATTCTGTCTTGACAAGCCTTAGGGCAAGGCCTGGAGGGCTGGTGTAGCAAGGATGGTAAGTTGTGCATCAGTTGGCTTTTAAGCCCTATTCCCCTCCCCTCATGGCACCCTTCCCCCAGTGATTGGGATCTCTGTTCATACGTTATTTTGTGCCATAGTTCCTGATCAGGGAGAGAGGGAAGTAGGCATCCACATTTGAACATGCTGCCTGGAAGGTGCTGGCCTGGCTTAGAAATCTGAGGGCATCTCTAGGACCTTGGGTTTCTAAAATATCCTAGCACAAATAGGCAGTTGAGCTATAAATCTGTGTGTTTGTATTGTGTGTTCAGGTATCTCTGCTTTCCCTTCTCTGTTCTTAAGAAGTTTCACTAAGTCGAGAAAAAAAAGTGTTTTTCAAATCTCATTATTCTGGCTGTCATTTCTGTATTTCTAAGAAAGAGGTTGAAGAAATATTTGATTTACTGATGACTCCTTTTCTAAGTTTTGTTTCTCAAATAGCTCTGAGGGGGAAGTGGGGTAAATAAGGTATTAATCCACGCCTGGTGGCTGGTTTTATTCCAGTTTTTAATCATCCAGCATTCTGGAAGCTATCATATTGTTCTGATTTGGTCAATAAAGCACATTTCGTATACTATTGAAAATTAAGCTTTAATTTTTTCCCCCACAATTATTGTTTCTAAAGAGTTGATTTGAAAACAAAACACTTCCACCCCAAAACAAAACAACTCAAGTTATTGTTGTAGAGAAAGGAGATCCTCAGGAATGATTTGAGCGAGGGCATGTTGTTCTCAGTGGCTGTTTTTATCTTCGAGGTTTTGCTGATGGTTATGTGTGGCAGGAGTGACTATTCATCTGCATATGTGATGCTGAACCTGATCATTTCGTTGATCTGGGAATAGGACTCTGCTTGAAGTTTATTTTTATTACGACTAAGAAGAAAGAGCTTATTTAACTTTACTAAAGTAGGTAATCTTTGGGGATCCTAGAGGCAAAAGCAAAAACCAATACAGCAAGGAAAATGCACCTTAAACCTTCATGCCTAGCCTGAGTCCCAAAATAGGGAACTGGAGACTGTGGTGTGGACTGTTTCCTGTAGGAAGTGGAGTATAAAAAAGAGCACGATTTTAGTGTTGCCTTGTATGTGTTAAACCTTCTGACACTGTTAGATATATCTCTGGAAAGCTAAAGCTCTGTGTTCTGCATCTTTTATTCTTAGTAGTTTTTGAGATCCCCAGATGGTTTTTTCTTGAGTGACTGATGTATTTCAATTCCCAGCTTGCTCTTTAAAAGAACACTTTTACTCCTTTACTGGAAAATCCAGTGTTCTGCTTTGTAAGGCTTTGTACTATAGGATTGAAAGCTATATTTGGAGGGTCTATACAGGGATTTTCTTTCTGGAAAAGTCATCATTGTTGCTGTCATCTTACTTTGGAATAGGTTTTTACGATATGAGACTTAGAGCCAGATTTTCTTATTTCCAAAAGTTACTAGTATGTGTTACTTTAAAAATAATTTCCCTTTAAAAGTCTGTTTTAGGTATTCATGAAGATGATCATTCAGGGTTTGATGTCCATTTATTTTGCTAATTTTGACAGTGACCAGGGTTCATTTCAGGAATCCATATGGGATGTAACTAGCCTCATGGTGCATAAATGAGTAGAAATAGGTACGGACAACATTCTCTAATATTCAAAAGTTTTTAAAGTGCCTGTGGCTTCCAGTTTTGCCTGCAGTTCCAGTAGGGGTTGTCTCTTCAAATCGTAGACCTCTCTCATGCTCGGTCTTATTGCAGGATGCCCAGGCCCTTTTCTTGCTCTGCAGTGATACTTTGCTGCAGCATTAAAGGAGGACTATCTTAAAAACAGAAGCCAGAGAGCGGCAGTTACCTTCTCAGTTTGTTAAAGGACTACATTCCCTTTCTGTTGCCCCTTATTTTTCGTTTTTAAAAGTCATTGCCTTTTTTTCAAAAGTGGTATTCCGTGGACCACTCAGAAATTAAAACTGCCTCTGTACTTTGTAAAGCTGGGTTCTTTTCTTTAATCAGCGTATTTTGGAGCTGTAATTGATAAATTTGATTGGAATCCCCTGAAGTCCTGTTTTTATCCTGATTAATTGCTGGATCATCATGTTCCTAAGCAGCTGGTTTTTTCAAGCTGTAAGTTCCTGTTGCAAGGGCTGATGGTAAACCTTGCTTTTTCCGAGCCAAGAGGCCATCGGATAGGCATGTGTGTTTAGAGTATCCTGGCCTCTTCTTGATGGGGCGTATCACTGTCCTTTAATCAGGCTAGAAGGTACACTGAGCTTTTTCGGATAGTCCTTCCTTAAACCTGCAGGATCACAAGTAATCTTTTTAATTTTCTTGTGTCCGTCCGTCTTTAATTTCTCCAGATACTGCAGGCAAACAGCTCGCCGAGGTGTCCCATGGGGTTTAAAAGCCGCATCGAATGCAGTTGAATTAGCGCCCGTGGCGCAATCCCGCGGCCTGAAATGAACCCTGCGAGGCTGTGTATCAGAGGGTATGTTGTTGACTATTGGCCTATTTTCCTACTGGGCAAATTATTCAGTCGTAATGGAGATGGATGGGGGCAGAGCTGACTGAGGCTATGTAAAAAGACTGGCTTTTCTAGAAAGGATCTTTGGGGCAGACATCCGCTTTGAGCTTAACATTTTCCTTGGCCCACAAGGGTACCCTTCTGACTTCTGATCCTGATGGCATAGGCCCACACCCATGAAATGTTCTTCCCTGAGATTTTCTTATATTGTGCCAGAAATTCTGTTGAGAATTCTTTTTCTTGCCTCTGTTCACAACATTTCATCTGTACATGTGTATTAATCTAAAATTAAAGCGCATGTGGTGAATGATCCCTTCATTTACTTGTTCATGAAATTTTCCAGCATAGGTCTTACGTAGTTTGGCTGGACAAGAAACCTGGTTCTTGCAGTCTTTCTGTCCTAAGAGTGGATTCTGATGAATTCTTATGGGTCTTTTGTTTGTTGTCTTCTATCCTGATGTAGTGCACATATGCCCTATGTTTGTGGTACGTAGTACTCAGAAATAAACAAAACCAAGGAGCAGCCTGTCTTTTTTCTGAAGGAGGGTGATTTTTATTTGGGTTGGTGGTGGGTGGTTATGTTATTCTGGTGTTTTTGGAACCTTTGTATAAAACACAGTGTATCTTAGATGAAGAAAAACATGGAGTACCATCCCTTCCACAATGGCACTAACCAAATTTTTGACTGATGTGGTATCACAAAACCTCCAGTCCTACTGAATTGAAAGATGTAACTGCTAAGAGAAAGTCTCTGTGGTGGTAGCAGCAGCTGGGTATTATTAGAAGTAGTAGAATTAGTAAAGAACACATACGACTCTGGTATAGGAAAGAAGAAAAATAATGTTTTTAAAAGCTGATATTCTACTTGGTGACCTTTAAAGATTAGATTTCACATCAGATTTCACATCTTACTTAATTTTAGTTTGAGTGTTTTGTTTTGCCAGGCAAGGTTTGCTTTCATTGCCTGATCTGTGAAATATTTATACGGAGGTGATGTGTTTCGTTCCCAGACCTCAGAATATATTATTCAAGCTTACAAATATGGTGCATTTGAGAAGATCCCAGAGTTTATCGCTTTTAGGAACAGGCTGAATAATTCTCTTCATTTTGCACAAGTCCGTACTGAACGGATGTTGTTAGACCTTCTACTTGAAGCAAATATGTAAGTATTGCACAAGAGCTAAAAAGGAACTAAGGGATCACATCAGATCCTGAGGGCCATTAATGGGCTCAGGGGTGATAATAGCAGGACTAAGCTAAGGAAAAATGGAGAAAAAAAAAAGAGAGAGAGAGGAAGTTGGTAGGAACAGAGAAGAAAGGGGAAATGACCCAGTGCATGTCGTGGGGAATGATTAGGCGCTGCCAGCACCATCTCATGTCACGTACACAAGCCAGCCAGGCCACAGTTGTCATCACCCCAGTCCATGTGGTGTTTAAAGGGTTTTCCTTCCCCTGTTAAACATGGGATTTCAGGGATTAATGTTGATCCACTTTATTTTAGTTGGGCTTCCAGACGCTTTCTCTTGCTGTGCAGCAGGCCAGCATGATATGGGCTTGGTTCAATGTCATCTTCTGTGAACCTTTACTTCTGAATAGTAAATCCTTCTTCCTCTTTCTTTTCCTTTCTTTCTAGTAGAACAAAGTTGTGGCTAATATGTTTTCATGGCTCTTTTACTATTGAAGTAATACATAAATGTTCTGTATCACAGATCAACCAGTTTAGCAGAAAGTATAAAGTCAATGAATCTTCGGCCAGAAGAAGATGACATTCCATGGGAAGCCTTGCGAGACAACAGAGACTTAAATGTTTTCTTCAGCTGGGATCCAAAAGACAGGTAGCTGGAATTAAATCCCAAGTATTTATTTTTGAAGAATTAGGATGAATCTAAGAGTTACAAAAAAAAAAATCTCTTTTTTACACAAATACAATAACATGGTTGTTGTAGGGATAAGAAGGTATAGGTAAGCCAAGTGAAGAAAATGAATCTCACTCCTATGTTGGATTGCTGGCTAATCTAAAAATTAGATTTTCCTTCATAGCATACATGAAAAGAGATTCCAGATGGATTAAAGGTCATGTGCTAAAACTCCTTAGAAGTTAAAATTTAAAAAAAAAAAATTTTTTTTTTTTTTTTTTTTTTTTGAGAAAGAGCGCAGGGGTGGGGAGGCTGGGGATGGGGTGGGGAGGGAGCAGAGGCTCGATTTCGAGATCATGACCCGAGCTGAAATCAAGAGCTGGACACTTAACTGACCATGTCATCCAGGTGCCCCTAAAAGATATTTTTAAACAGTTAGGGAAAACCTTTCTTAGCATTACATCAAACCTGGAAACATAAAGGATTGGTCTCTGTGACCTTTAGCCTTCTATATGGAAATAAATTTGTTGGGGCGCCTGGGTGGCACAGCGGTTAAGCGTCTGCCTTCGGCTCAGGGCGTGATCCCGGCGTTATGGGATCGAGCCCCGCATCAGGCTCCTCTGCTATGAGCCTGCTTCTTCCTCTCCCACTCCCCCTGCTTGTGTTTCCTCTCTCGCTGGCTGTCTCTATCTCTGTCAAATAAATAAATAAAATATATATAAAAAAAAAAAGAAATAAATTTGTTAACAAGTTTTAAAGGTAGATTGGTGATTTTCATCGTATATATTAATATCTTTCACATAAAGGGAGAACTCTTAATAAATTAAGAAGATAACTAAAAAACAAATTGGACTTAAGAAATTCAAAGAGATGCACCTGACAGTGATAAAGATTTTTTTGAACTATTGGACAAAGATGAAAAAGATTAATACTTGTGGTCAGCAAGGTTGTGGGGGAAAGGTTGTTGTGCATTGACATGGAGATACAATTTTATATAAACTTCCTATAGGGAATTTTAGTGATCTGTATTAAGATTGGAAATTCCAAATCCCACTTAATTCAGCAGATCACTTCTAGGAAAGTACAACCAAAGGCAGTATGCACAAGCATGCAGAGATATGTATATGAGGTAGTTCTGAATATACACTTGACCCTTGAACAATGCAGGGTTGGGGTGCTGACCCCCTTGCACAGTCAGAAATCCATGTGTAACTTTTAACTCCCCAGAAACTTAACTACTAATAGCGTACTATTGACTGGAAGGAAGCCTTGCCTATAACATGAACAATTGATCAGCACATATTTTGTATGTCATGTGTATTATTATATCCTGTAGTCTTACAATAAAGTAAGCTAGAGAAAGAAAATGTTATTAAGAAAATTGTAAGGAAGAGAAAATACATTTACTTACTATATTTACAAAAGAAAATCTGTACATAAGTGGACCCATGCAGTTCAAATTAATGTTGTTCAAATGTCAACTGCACTGTGATTTGGTGATTGCCAAGACCACATTCAGTGATTTGCTAGGACTCATAAGATTTAACCTATAGTTGTCTTCACAGCTAAGGTTTATTATAACAGAAGGACAAATGACAGGATCAGCAAGAAAAAGACACAGAATCTGGAAAACTCCATGCACAGACTTCCAGTGCTCTCTCATTCCGTGTTCCTTAGCAGCAAAAAGTGCAGTGATGTGTGTGCAGCATTTCTGCCCAGAGAAGCCCATTTGAGATTTTGTTCCCCAGGTTTTTACCAGCTGGTTATGTAGGCACCCTCTGTTCATCATGTGTCAACATTCCAGACTCCCAGAAGGAAAGCAGGTGTTCACCATAGACCATACGGTTTGTACAGACAGCCTAGGCACAGTGAGCCACTCTTATCATTTAGGGAATGGTTGGAGTGCCAGTTCCTAGACATCAGGTAAAGGTCAACCTTGCAAGCTGACCCTTCTAAAGAAAATAGCCTCAGGCTTGCTATGTTAACCTTTTCTGCACGCTGTCAAAAAAGATGTAGTTTATAAAATAGTATAAATATTATGAACCCATTTTATTTGTTTAAAATATGTCTTGTTATATAAATATTGTTATTTGCAGTTTTGTACATCTGTATTATAAGAGTCTGAAAGGATTGATACCAGGCTTGTTGATATTGCAGGTGTTTGGTTATCAAGGCACTTTTTTCTATTTTTCAGTTTTCCGTCATTTGAAATTTTTATATCATGTATTTTGTTGAAAATGCATGATACAAAAATTTTCAACAACATTTTCAACAAAATACATGAATATATAGTTTGTTGTTATCAGAAGTCTCACTTAAGCGGAAGAATGACCTGTTAGGTAGGTTATCATTCCCCATTTTATTGATCCTGAGTTGGGGACTTGGGTGATTGGGGTTTATCTGAGATCATTCAGCTAGGAGATGAGCGCTGGGACCATTCAATGACATCTTGACTCATGGAAGTAAAGCTTGAAAGATGTAAAGGCAACACATTGAATAAAATGGATGGTTTGGGGATATTTCTTTTTAAGGGATGTTTCTGAAGAACATAAGAAACTTTCCTTGGAGGAGGAGACCATGTGGTTAAGAATCCGTTCCTTAACATTGAGGCTGATCAGTGGACTTCCAAGTCTGAATCACCCCATGGAGCCAAGGAACTCGGAAAAAACCACTGAGAATGGTGTGTCCTCTCGGATTGATATTCTTCGTTTACTCCTTCAACAGCTGGAGGTGGCCATGGAGACGGGAAAGCGATTTATTGAGAAGGAAGTTCAGGTATCATCAAATGTATTTACCATCAAAGCTGCAATAACCTATGACTGTCTTTTTAAAAATAGGAATTTGGGGTGGGCGAATAGTAAAGAACAGTATTTCGTCCCAGTTTATGACACCTGTAGGAAAAAACCTGATTTTATTTTATTTTATTTTTATTTTTTTAAAAGATTTTATTTATGTATTCGACAGAGATAGAGACAGCCAGCGAGAGAGGGAACACAAGCAGGGTGAGTGGGAGAGGAAGAAGCAGGCTCATAGCGGAGGAGCCTGATGTGGGGCTCGATCCCATAACGCCGGGATCACGCCCTGAGCCGAAGGCAGACGCTTAATCGCTGTGCCACCCAGGCGCCCCAAAAACCTGATTTTATAGACTTGGGAATTACAGAGGTTTCCTCACTATCTAGACTGGATAATGAGGAAAAGCAAAATAATGGTATAATGGTATATTTTTAATAGCTATCAACAAATTAATACGGAGTTTCTGTTTTCACCATAATGTTTCAGTTGTTAGTTTAGTTAGATCAGTGGTTTGCAACTTAATCACTGAGATAGACTTTATTCAGTAGTTATAGTCCCCTGTTTTCGTTTTATATAAATTTAGATGGATTTAAAGGACACTACTTTCCCCCCTTTTTTTTCAGTATCCTTTCCTTGGTCCTGTACCTACCAGGATGGCTGGATTCTTTAGTTCTGGCTGTTCTCAATGTCAGACCAGTTCTTTTTATCTTGTTAGTGATATTTATGAGCTGGACACCAGTGGTTTAGGTAAGTGTACATTTGCATGAGTGTATTTACTAGGTCTTTGTCTTTGAAAACTTGGTAAATGTAATAATTCACATATATGGACAGATTGGGAGGAGGTGGAAGTTATTCTGGAAGTGTCTGGTTTCATATCAAAGAAGGTACATTCATAGGTTACCAAGTAACATTTTTAGAAATTTAAGTCTTCCCTATTTAAAATCACTTGTTAGGTCCTAAAGTTGAAAAAATTCCATAATTTGTTGAAGTATTGTTGGATTTCAGATTGAATTCTTTTTTTTTTTTTTTTTAAGATTTTATTTATTTGACAGAGAGAGAGACAGCCAGTGAGAGAGGGAACACAAGCAGGGGGAGTGGGAGAGGAAGAAGCAGGCTCCCAGTGGAGGAGCCTGATGTGGGGCTCGATCTCAGAACACTGGGATAGCGCCCTGAGCTGAAGGCAGACGCTTAACGACTGAGCCACCCAGGTGCCCCATCAGATTGAATTCTTTACTAAACTTTGTGGAGAAGAGTTTTTTCCTAACCCAGTGAGAATCACACATATTCCATAGATATTCTCCCTCCACCCCTTCCAAATCATAAGATTTGTAGATTCTGTCATTGAGAATATTTGGAGCACATAGATTTTAAGTTTTCCTAGAGAATTTTAGGTATTACTTTTGAGAGAAAGGTAATTAATGCCTCTTCCTTTTCCTTTCTTTTATCTTTTTGTCTCTCAGTAATGGAATTTGATGCCTGTGAGTTTTAAGAGTAAAGAAAATGTTCTTGTCCATGAGTTGTTACAGGTGTTGATCTTACTTCTTTTTCTTCTTAAAAAAAATGAATTGAATGTTTTTTCATTTTTTTGTTTTTCAATTTTAGAGGATACAGGGGAGATCCAGGAGCGGGTAGAGAATAGTCTTAAGTCTTTACTAGAACAATTAAAAGGTAAGCATTCTGACTGTGGACTCCCATATTTTATCTGATTGTCTGACAGGAACTCTTTTTTTAGTAGAAATTTGCAAGAGTTGCAAACAACAACTTGAAAATAATCATACTTTCGGTATTATGAAAGACTTGTTCTTAAGTTTAAGGAGTAGTAGACAACCTGCTATAAAACAGTACACAAGTGGGTATGATCTTTCTCCCATTCCCAACCGCATTTCTCCAGGGGGAAGAAGATGCTTTTGCTTACCAGGTAAGTACCACTTTTGGAGTCTGTACTCCTAGATGCTCCCTAAAGAGTCTTATATGTGTATGGGGAAATACATAGTAGTGATTTTATTTTTTTAAACATATGAAAAGGTATAATACATACTTTTTTAAATTTTTTGTTGTCTTGGACACTTAACCATGTCAGTTACATATACTGTTCCACAGTATTATATCAGTGTACTAAGTTTATTTATGTATGCCCCATGGAGTACATATAGTATATTATGTACTTGAGTTATTTATAATTGTACTTATAATAATGCTGAAATGAACATCTTGCGACATAAGTGTTTGGGTACTTACTTGAACATTTCCTTGGGATTAAATTCCTGGAAATGGAATTATTTGGTACAAGAGTACATAAATGCATTTCAAATCTATAAGGGTCTTTCTTTTCAAGAGCCTAAATGGTCTTTTATTGCCCAACTGAAGAATGGTAATTAAAAGACAAAGATTGTGAGAATAAAACATGGTATTTATTATGAAGGTGAATTTCTATCATGCGCTTTGGTCTTTTAGTCCATAATGGCACACATTCTTTTAAATCATTCATTTGGAGTCTTAATTTTATTGTGGCAATGGCCTATTTGTGGAAAGGCTAGCTGGTGTTTAGACTCCAGAATATATAATTTATAAGGCCAGCTTCTATATTTTGAAGGCAACGGAGCAATAGTTACATGGCTTTTTAAAGAGCTTAAAATAGGGGCTCCTGGCTGGCTCGGTTGATAAGAGCCTGCGACTCTTGATCTTGGGGTAGTGATTTTGAGTCCCACCTTGGGGGTAGAGATTACTTAAAAATAACATCTTTTTTTAAAAAAGAGCTTAAAATAGATTCCCTTTGTTGTTTGGTTCACTGTGGGGGAAAAAGCTTTCTGGATTAAGTAAGCTTTTATATTTCCTTATTCTTTATTAGAGTGTACATTGTATTCCTAAAAATAGCGTTGAAACAAAAGCTGAATAAAACAATAAAATACTTTCCTGTTTTCAGATGTCTTCAGTAGATGTAAAGGTGACCTCTTAGAAGTTAAAGATGGTAACTTGAAAACACGCCCTGCTCTTTTAGAGAACCTAGTCTTCTTTGTGGAGGTATGTCTTTGTTCTCTTCCTGAAAAACTCGGTTTTCCTTAATTAAGTGAAGGATTAATTTTTAAAAAACAAACAGGTAATAGGCACCTTATACCTGTAATTTAATCCCCCACCCCCACCTTTTGTTGAGTGAAAAGCAATTTAAGTCATTTTTGAATGAACTCCTTCCAAGCATACCAAGAAGGTTTTGTTCATAATGAATAAAACTTGCAGTTTGCTCTACCGATCTTTAAAAATTCCTCACATTCACTCCAAATCTGTCTTCTCTGTTCACTTTCCTTTTTGACTCAACTATTGTGTATTTAAGTTAATTTCACCGGCTTTTTAAATTTGTTGTTGCTCTGCACTAATTACTAAGATTCTGCGTTGTGAAGGAGAATCTGGGCGCCGATTTAGCAAAACTTTCTCCTCTTTTAACCAGAGAGAAGAGGAGGATTGCAAACGCTCATAATTCATAATCTTATTTTTGTCACATGTTTATATACTTTTCTCCTCCTCCTAGTCTGTTCTGGTGACTGGCACAGTGTGTCTAGACTCTGAACAAACCAGTAATACTTGCATGGGTATGTCCATGCACTCTGTACCAGAGAACCATAGGCATAAACACCTAACTTAAAGGAGGAAACGTGCTGACCAAGGAGATTTCTCGGTTTTTTGGGTTTTTTGTTTTTCTTTTAGAGCGAGCATGGGGGATGGGGCAGAGGGAGAGAGAGAATTTTTTTGGTTGTTTAAAGATTTTATTTATTTATTTGAGAGAGTGCAGGAGGAGGTGCAGAGAGGGAGAGGGACAAGCAGACTGCTGAGCGCAGAGCCTGATGTGGCACTCGATCCCTTGAACCTGAAATCATGACCTGAGCCTAAATCAAGTCAGACGCTTAACTGACTGAGCCACCCAGGGACCCCAAGGGAGAGAGAATCTTAAGCAGGCTCCATGCCCAGCATGGAGCCTGACGTTGGGCTCAATCTCACAACCCTGAGATCATGACCTGAGCTGAAATCAAGAGTTGGATGCTTAACTGACTGAGCCAGCCAGATGCCCCTCTCTGTTTATATTTAAGTTAAGATTTGTAGGTGAAGTAATATCTTACTGGGCTGGGAGGTGGGTGGGGAGGGGCAGATTGTAAAGAACTTTTGGATTCCTTATGTAGGAATTTGGACCTTTCACTTGAGTGAAAGGGATTTCTACTTCCTGTAGGGGAGTGAAAGGAAACTGGACCGAGTGGAGGATAGCTTTAGGGCTGGGGGAGCTAGAAGGGAGTATAAAGATTGAAGCAATCATAGTATTCTGAGCAGTATTCAGATGAAGGTCTTCTGAATCCATGTGGTAATTGTAGAAATTAATCTAATCTCTCTATCTATAGTGGAGATAGATAGAGGAGAATTTGAAGAGATTTGCAGAGAAGAACTGTCAGCAAGGATTGTATAATCCATAACCCTTAACTGTTCCTGATAGATGTCTTGAATGTAATCCTTATTGATGAATTTGCAATTTTTCCTCTTTTAGACTATTTCTATTATCCTTTGGGTGTCCAGTTACTGTGAGAGTGTCCTGCGACCATACAAATTAAATTTACAGAAAAAGAAAAAGAAGAAAAAAGAAACCAGCATCATCATGGTAATAACAGAGAAAATACAACCTGGCTGCATACTGCTTTTTCTTTTCACTGTTTTCCTGAATTACTATAAGAGACCTTACTGTCCTGTGTATATTCATTTTCTCTCCCCAGATTGTTTTTGTTTTTAAAATACACACTTTTAGAAAAGCCGAAAGACTAGCATGATGACACCCAAATATCCTTACCTAGATTTGCTTGTTAATTTACGCTTTACCCCATCTGCTTTATCTTTCTCTCTCATCCTATCATCTATCCCCCCTTGTTTGTTGAACTATTTGAAAGGAAAGTGCAGACTTTGTGATACTTAACAGGAAGAACAGGGCAGTCTCCTACAAAACCACAATACTCAAGAAATTTTCACAGTCCAGACATTTATTATTGATACAATAATATTATAATGTCCATATTCATATATCCCCAGTTATCCCAGTTGTGTCCTTTATTATAGCCTTTTTCAAAATACTGGAACCCTATTAAGGATCTGACATAGCTCTTATTTCTCATATCTTTTTACCCTTCATTAATCTAAAATACTTCCATAGCCTTTTGTTTGTCCTTATTGTTGCAGAGAGTCTAGCTAGGTTTTGGGTAGAATGTCTTACAATCTGGATTTGGCTAATTGTTTCTTTGGGGTTAGGTTCAACATAAATGTTTTAGCAAATTAAATCAGGAGGCACTAAGGTTGTTCTGTCCCATTATTGGTGCTTTCAGATTTAATTATTTGGAAAAGGAAATGTCTGTGGATTTCTTCATTGTAAAGGTGCCTTTCCCCCCTTTGTTTATATATTCCCCCCTGTAATTATTAAGTCATCTGTAGGATGATGCTTTGAGACTGCGAATATCCTATTCCCTTATCAGCCTTTCACCTGCTGGTTTTAGCATCCACTGTTAAGTCTAACTTGCATGAATCATTTAGTACACTGATGGTTCCACAATGGTGATTTTTAAAAATTCTGTCCATCCTTTATCATTTTTTAGTTGGCATTTTTCTGTAAAATAGAGCTGTCTCAACCTCATTCATGTATATATTTGTGTGTATAGTGTTTAATACTATCTATTTGAGTATATTCTTTTTAAAATTTCCCTTCTAATCCATTATCATCATTCTGTTTTGCATGCTCAGATTTGACTAATGGGAGCAACTTTAGGCTGGTTCCTGTCCTTGAACATGTCTTCACCAGCTTTTGAGCCCTTGTTTTCTGAAACAGCAAAAATGCTCCATCCACTTTGTTCCCATTGAACTGAATTGAGATATTTTTCCAAGGAGCCCTGCCTTGTTCCTTTATGGGGAGTGGCATTTCAAAACCAAGATCTAGATGTTAAGTGTATTAATTGTTAATGGGGTTTCAATTTTATGTTAGTGGAAGGAGACAGGAAACTTAATTTACTTTACACATGCAAACACACAGAATAATTAATTCTTACTGATACCTCCAGTTTTAGTCCAGCATCACAGTGTTCTTCCTTCTTTTCCTTCCCTCATTTCAGTTTGTAGCCCCCCCCCCCGCCCGAGTTTGCACCCTGGTTCCTTACAGCACCAGTATATTTAGTTCACCTGTTTTACAAGAAATACTAAACAGTTTTGGAATTACATCATTATATCATTTGCATTACTAGTTTCAATAAACCACTATATAAAGTTCAAATTTTTTGCAGTTGTTCTTTGTCCTTAGAATATGTTCCAGTAATATAGACAGTTGAGATACTCTGTAAAAACACTGGAATTAAAAACTGGGATTATATTATTCATATGATATAAGTAAGATTCATTTATTTCTCTTTGTCTTCAATTTTGGAGTGTCCTTCCTTCCATCTTTATTGATTTAATTTTCGAATTTGTAAAACATTAACATAATATGTATCCTTTTCATAAGGAAAGTTATTTAGGATTCATTCTGTACAGGACATAACTGTTTTATTAATGTTTGAATTTATCCTGTCATTATAAGTGGGAGATTTTTTTTCACTGTAGCAACATATAGTGACCACTGTCATTTGAAATGTTGATGGCTTTAGTGGTAATATTGGCCTCCTGCATAATTCAGTAACAATTCAGGAAGTCTTTAGATTTGGCACTGTGCTTCGCTGGATGTTTCCATTCATTCAGAAACAAAGGGTAGTTACATTTGGATGAGGGGCTAAGTGAAGGAACCTTCTCTCTTTATTCAAGATAATTTAACAGATCATGAGTGTAAAGTTTGAAAGTATAGATAAAAGTTGCTCTGTTACTCTTTTCTAATGAAAGCCTATGTTCCTAGAACATGTCAAATAGCTTACTGGTATTTGGATTTGGGGGTGGTGGTGGTGGTGGTGGTGGTTTGTAGTTATTGCTTTTTTAATTTCTAAAAATCAGAACAGCTTTCCTATTTTTTTGATCATCATAGTAACCTAAAGGTGTGAATAAGTAAAGATCACTCATATTCCCAACAACCAGTGATCACCACTGCAAACCAACCAGAATTATGCTCTATATCTGCAACTTGTCTGTTTGCATTTTCATTTAACAGGGCACCTTGGACATCTCTTTTGGAGATACGTAGATGTATCTCATTTTTTTTTTCTTTTAAGATTTCTTTATTTGAGAGAGAGAGAATGAGAGAGAGTGCACGAGCTTGCTTTAACTGACTGGCCAGGTTTCTTGTGTTTGTCTGATTTTTAAATTGTGTCAAATGTTGCTGAGAATTCTTTGATATATTTTCTGTTCATATCTTTACCCAAGTTTCCTGTTGTAGTAATATTTTTTCTAATGATATATTTTAAGCTGTTGGGCTCTTAATAATGTTATTAATTCTGTATCCCATATGATGCAGTTTTTTTTTTTCAGTTTTTCATTTATCTTTTAACTTGAGTAATTTTTTTGGTCAACATAGTAACTAAAAAAATTTTTTTAAATGGTTCTTAGCTTGATGTAATGTTTAGAAAGGCCTTTTCAATTTATTACACAAGCCATTACCTAAATTTTCTTCTGGTGCTTTGGTGGATTTTTTAAACTTAGGTATTTACTGAATTTGGAATTTATTTTGGTACTTTTTATTTTATTTTTAAAAAAGATTTTATTTTGGGGGCACCTGGGTGGCTCAGTCAGTTAAGCTTTTGACTCTTGGTTTCAGCTCAAGTCATGATCTCCATGAGTTATTGGGCTCCATGCACAGTGGGGAGTCTGCTTGAGATTTTTCTCCCTCTTTTTATCTCCACTTATGTGCTTGCTCTCTTTCTCTCTCTCTCAAATAAATAAATGTTTGAAAAAATTTATTTTTAAGTCATCTGTACACCCAAGGTGAGGCTTGAACTCACGACCACAAGCCCCAAGATCAAGAGTTGCATGCTCTACTGACTTAGCCAGCCAGGTGCCCCTATTTTATATTTTCAGATGTCTAGCTAGTTATCTCAGTACCCTTCATCCACTGGAAACCAGTGTTTTGAGATGGCACCATTTAAGTTCCTTTATATTCTTTGGTTTATCTTGGGACTTGTTTCCTTTCACTTTTTATCAGTTCACTTATATACCCGTACTGTCTGGATTTCATGTAACTTTATAATATACTCTAATATATATGAGGGCAAGTTCCCCTTAACTGCTGTTTTTCAGAATTTTCATGACTGTTGTTACCCATTATTTTTTCTGTTGGAACTTAGAAAACTCTATTTCTGTTATTAACATTAGAGAAAATCTCAAAGACATATAGAGAAGAAATGATATTTTGGTTCTTATCATCTTTAGTGTTCCAGAAGATTCTCAGCCTGAAGTTGAGTAATGACCAACTAAGATATTTTCTATTGGTTTTTCCATCTGCAGTTCCCCAGAGTGAATAAACACCATTAAAAAAAAAAATGCTTGTCATTGTTGCTGAGTTAGGCATTATTTGGTGGCAATTAAATTTGAGAGACTGTCTTAATATCCAAAACTGGATCCATCCTGGTTACTATTAATAGCATTAAGTAATACTGTAGCATGAGGTTAATATAGCTTATGAGATGTAAGCAAAGGAAATATGTTTGATAATCTTCCATCTTTTTAAAAATCTTTTTTCCAGCCACCTGTCTTCACCAGTTTCCAAGACTATGTTACTGGGCTTCAGACTTTAATTTCCAACGTTGTGGATCATATTAAAGGGCTTGAAACACATCTAATTGCACTTAAACTTGAAGAACTTATTTTAGAAGATACTTCTCTCTCACTGGTAAGAGACTGTAGGTGATCAGCAATAAGTTATTTGTAGATACTCAAGTGTTCTTCTCTTGAATCGCAAGGACAGGTTAGTTTCAACTCATCATTTGCTCCATGTAGGACTTGTGATTGGAAGGTGCCTGGCAGCAGTTTTTTGTTGTGTCATCAGTGGTGGTGGGTTCCCCTCTCCCTTCACTTCTCCCCACCCCATACCTCCTTTCTGTACATTTTCGGGGTTGTCCCTTTACTGTGAAAACTGATGATTAATTAATGAGAAGTACAATCAGAACTGTCCCTGTTGTGAGTACCAGAGGAAACCAGCCATTGAGATCCAGGGACAGTCTCCTTGAGGGAGAAGTTACCTGCTGCTGCGTTGGCTGGTTTCTTTGCCATCCCAGCAGTTATCACCTGGAAAAGAGATGCCGAACATCATAAATAATTATGTCAGTAATAATTAGGCTGGAGAGTAAGCCAGTGAAAAGGGGGAATGGAGCCAAGCATGGAATCAAAGGTACCACTCATCACACTTCTCCTGGTAATTACTTAGGCTAGTTTCTTAAAATTTTGTTAGCAAAAGCCTTGTGAAGTCTTGCCTTTAAGGTATGTATTCTTTAAAAAAATTAAGTAACTTCCAGTCTGAAATGATTGAGGGTTTAATGGTATCACGTGAGTTAACATTCACCAGCCTAATTGCTCTAGTGATGAAACTCCCGTCATGAGGGAGTGCTCCCTTGAGTAGTTCGTCTGACCTGAGCCTCCGCTAGTGAGGGAGCTCATCCCCTAATGAGAGCAGCCATCATTTCTAGCCCCAGACCTTTCCAGGGGGGAGGATGAAAGGAATCTCGCTTGGCACACCAGTTTAAAAAGATTGTAAGACCCTCTTTTGTAAAGCTTCAGCTCTTACAAGAGGCTTACTGTGGGAAGGGGCTCAGAGCCTTCAATAACATTTCCAAAGACTGGTTAAAGAAGGCAGAGGTGTTCAGAGGTGAAACCAGAAGTTTGGTTTTAGACAGTTAAGCTGTATATTCAGCTGCTTTCCTATGTACATTAGAATGAATATAGACTTCAGTGGTGAGTACGACTAATTGATGGATTAATTCTTTAGTATTTTTGTTTTATTTATTTAGTCTTCCTTTTTTCAAGCTTTACACTTTTAAAAAATAAAATAAGCACATAGTAAAAAAATGTGGCATAAATAAAGACTATATAGTGAAATGTCTTCTCCCCATTCTAACCCATTCCCTAGTTCCGTTTCCAAGAAGGAACCATTGTTGTTGGCAGTTTCTTGTGCAGTCTTCCTGAGTTTGATAACCCAGCTACAAGCATGTGATACCTGTTTCCTTCCCCACAACCTTTTACTTTTAAACACAAACGATAGCGTATTATACATTGGTTTTTTGGGGTTTTTTTTTTTGTACTAAGTGTGTGGATTACTTACTACATATGGGTACTGTACCTTATTCTTTGTAATTGCTCTATAGTGTTTCACTATTTCCTTACACACAAAATGTATGTTTAAGAGAGTTAAATAGCACCTCTCATTTCTCAGCCCCAGATAACCCCCAGTCTCATCATCCAGAACCATCCCCACCTCTTCCTCTTCTGTATTCATATAACACATTGTTATCTGCCACTAGCCTTTATGACTTCTGGACACTTGGGTGGCCAGTAAAAGCCTAGTAATTGAATCCTTGATAAATAGGTACATCCTAGCTAGGATTCTTGCCTCGCACTTGCACACTACTCTGAAAGAAGAGATACTTGATGGTCCATTTGGAACACTTTTACATGTAGAGAAATATGGTAATTAGTGGTAGATTTTGAACTATTTGATTTTTTAGTACAAACCCAAACTTGTTCTCTACTCCAAACTCTCAACCCTTTCCTGAATGCTGTAGAACAATAAAAACTCAAAATTATAGTATCTATTAAAAAAAAAATCTTAGGGACACCTAGGTGGCTGTCAGTTAAGCATCTGCCTTTGGCTTAGGTCATGCATGATCCCAGGGTCTTGGGATTGAGCCCCATGTTGGGCTCTCTGCTCAGCAGGGAGCCTGCTTCTCCCTCTCCCTCTGCCTGCTGCTCCCCCTACTTGTGCTCTCTCTCCTTCTGACAAATAAATAAAATCTTTAAAAAATCTTTAAGATCACAAACTTGAATGAATGTCACATTGCTTCATGTCACATGCTTCATTGGGCTTTGCTGAGTATCTTTGAGGTTGTTAATAAGTAAATATAAATTTATTGAGCATGCTCTTTTGGGTAAATGCTCATAAAACACAGTGATCAAAAGACCTGGTTGGAAATAGTATGGAGGTTCCTCAGAAAGTTGAAAATAAGAGCTACCCTACCACCCAGCAGTTGCACGACTAGGTATTTATCCAAAGGATACAAGCACGGTGATCTGAAGGGGCACCTGCACCCCATTGTTTATAATAGCAGTGTCCACAATAGCCAAAGTATGGAAAGAGCCCAGATGCCCATCAACAGGTGAATGGATAAGAAAGATGTGATATAGCTACACAGTGGAATACTACTCAGCCATCAAAAAAATGAAATCTTACCATTTGCAACGATGTGGATGGAACTAGAGGTATTATGCTAAGTGAAATAAGTCAATCAGAGAAAGGCAGTTACCATATGATCTCACTATGTGGAATTTAAGAAACAAAACAGAGGATCATAGGGGGAAGGGAGGGAAAAATAAGACGAAATCAGAGAGGGAGACAAACCATAACAGACTCTTAATGATAGGAAACAAACTGAGGGTTGCTGGGGTAGGGGGTGAGAAGGTGGGGTAAGTTGGGTGATGGACATTAAAGAAGGTACGTGATGTAATGATCACTGGGTATTATATGAGACTGATGAATCACTGAACTCTACCTCTGAAACTAATAATACACTATATGTTAATTTGAAAAAAAGACCCAGCTGTAGAGAGATGCATACAAATTAATTTGGGGATACGATAGAGGCACAAAAACTGAGCGAGTCAGAGTCTTACCGGAGAGGGGGCATTTAAGGATTAGTAAGTTTTCAGTAAGTAGACCGGAATGGGTAAAAGGAATCCAAAGCAGAAAGAGGCAGACAAAAGCATGGAGGCAGAAAGGTGAATTGTGTGGGGGCACTGTGAGTCATTTAGCAGAGCTAGAGCACATGATACGTGGGAAGGACTGTCCAGTACGGAGATGACAGGCACAGTAGCCCGCTGTTGCTGATTGTGTGGTTATTGTCAAAGGATCTGTGCTTTCTGATGTGAGGAATAAGATTTCTCATTTTGAGTATTCATTCTGAAGGTTATCTTTAACTTTACACTACTTTAGATTTTTCAAGACTTGACTCTGTCATTTTTTTTTTTAAGATTTTATTTATTTATTTATTAGAGACAGAGCATGAGCAGGGGGAGGTGGCAGAGAGGGAGGAGGAGAAGCAGACTTCCTGCTGAGCATAGAGGCCAACACGGGGCTCGATCTCACAGTCCTGAGATCATGACTTGAGCTGAAACAAAGAGTTGGATGCTCAACTGACTGAGCCACCCAGGTGCCCCTGTCCTCATCTTTTGACCTTGGGAAGTCACTTAACCTTTCTGGGCCTTAGTTTCTTTTTTCTGTAAAATGGAAATCATAATACCTCTTACAGGATTATAGTGAGGATTACACAAAACAATAATGGAGGGTGTATTGGAGGATGGGGTATTTTATTGCCTATTTTTATTGAAGTCGTAATACCTATAATAATTGAGCAGCACCAGCCACCAAATGTAGGATTCATACAGTGCTATTTGTCTTGGGTGAAAAAATTTTTTTCTTCTTCAATTCAATTTCCACTAGGTTTAGTTCTTTTTTCTTTTCTTCCTTTCTTTCTGAACTTGAAACACTATGCATAAGGTGTCTGGATTACCACCTCCAGTCCTAGTCCTTTTTCCTTTTCCATAGGGGTATCCACTGAAACTGGTTGTGTGCCAGGACCTTTTAATGTAGCCTTTTGATGTACTCTGATAGCTGTTAGGTTTTTGAAAGTCAATGATACACTATTTTACACTGAAACTTGGCTTTTTTTTTTTTTCTTCACTTAACCTTATATTCAAGAGATTTGTTCAGGCTAACGCATATACATCAGTCTTATTCTTTTAAACAACTGTATGGTATTCAAAATATAAATGCATCATAGCCATTGGATATTTTAGATTGTTTATATACATTTACTACAGTCCTGAATGAAGTGTATTTTACATACCTTCTCTACTAATGCACATGTGTATTTCCAAGGTAGATGAGGTCTCAAGGTAATGTTGTTCGGCCATAACGTGTGCTTCCCTGGTTTCCTCAGGGCTTTGCAATACTGCCAACTTCATCTAACCCTAACCAGTTCTTGGCCAACCTCTTTTCTCTGTTTGAACATTCCATCCCTTTATTTTTTGTAGTCTCTACTACAGGTCAAGTGTGTAGCACGTATTCGAGGAGGTCTAGGAAAGTTTGGTTGTTTTTTTAGCTGTTTGGTCTCTGGAACCCATGGACTTTGTCAATATGGAAGGACACCTATCAATATTGTAACTAGAAAAGTTGGCAAAGGTAAATTGGATGCCTTTAAGAAGTGGCCCTGATAATGTCCAAATTAATAATTTCTACTTTTGTTTTCTGATGAAATAATCAGAAATCTTAATTTTTCTATTTTGTACAGCTCATAACAAAATAGTGATTTTATAACTAGACTACTTAGTAATTTTCTGGATGAACATTTCCTTTTTTTCTGGATGAACATTAATCAGAAATCTCAGTTTTTTATTTTTGTATAACTTAGAATACTGATGAAAGAATTGAAAGAATAATGATGCTAAAGCAATAGGGTGTCAGTGAAAAATCACATGGAAGAACACACATCTGTGATGAGCTTTAAGCCTTTGTATTATATGAAATTGAAAGTGACCCATTGTGTTCTGATGGAGCTCGAAGTGATACCAAAGGTAATGGTAGTTTTTACTTCCATGAGAAGAACTATAATCTGGGGGAATGCCTTCAGAGCAAGACCACTAATTCTTATCTCCTTTGTAGGAAGAGAGAAAATTTTCAAAGACTGTGCAAGGGAAGGTGCAGAGCAGTTATCTACACTCACTTCTGGAAATTGGAGAGCTGCTGAAAAAAAGACTGGAGACCACAAAGAAACTAAAAATTTAAGGAAGCGTGAACCACAGGCACCAGTGACTCTACGGCAGAAAATGACATCATCTTCCCAGGCAAAAGCTACATCTGGTTGACCATCATTTTAATCCAGAACTTCCTCATAAAATGCATGAAGGACTTTGATTGTGAATTAATTTTTTAGGTATTAAATGTATACAACTGATTAAATTATTGTACATAAACCAGAAGCAGGACCCTCATCTGGGTTTGACCACTTTTTATACATGTTCATATGCGTATGGCAGCCACAAGAGAACCCCACTTTTCTTCTTTCCTCCCATCACCAGAAACATCTGGTGCGTAGCGGGGGGGTCCTATAAAAGCAGCAATAGAGATTAAGCATAAAGCATTGACCTCAGAGCAGCTGAATGGTCCTACCATTATCGCAGTGGGTGTTTGGTCTGGTCCTTGAGCCCTAGGAAGCAGAAAGCAGAAGTAGAGGGGGACCATGACTGGGAGCAGGCTCTCTTTCCATATTAGTTTAGTTTTGAGGCTTCCTCAGCTGCTTGGCTCCCACAGAACCCAAAGCAGGTACCCAAAGGGCCTCAGGTGGAATTTGGCATAAGCACCTGTCACTGAAGAGCGCCACTTGGATGACCACGGGCACTCAGTGTTTAGCTTAATAGTCCAATAGCCAAGAAATCCCCATCCTAGCTCCCGTGAGTTAAATCACAGATAGGCTTGTGTTAACTTACACCATATGGAGGGAAAAGCAGTGCAGGCCACTTAAGAGCCTGTTGAGGACTAGCTTATTGTCTTTCATCCATCTTTGGGGAAGATGGGAATCACTATTTTAAAGAAGAGAGGTGTACATAATTTATGCAGGCAAGTCTAATACCAATGTCATTGGTTTTGTGAGATATATATATGTATATGCTTTTACATATATATTTTTCAAGCATATATATATATGTGTGTGTGTGTGTGTGTGCTTGAAAATAAAGATTTAATACTTTAGTGTTTTTTAAATGGGGGGTTTGGGGAGGAAGGAAGGAAGGAAGGAATGTATATTATGGACTTAACCTAGGTTTTAAGTTTTAGGCTGGCCAAAAAAATGTTATCTATTGGGTTTGACGTTCAGTCTCCTTTCTTCAAACTTGAGAATTACACCAGGATGGTGTTTACATTGTTCACCTGGAGCTGCCCAAGACTGTGGCTTCAGAGGTTGGTCTGACAGAAAAGATAAACATTGCTCTTGAAAATGTTATATAGTTTATATTGCTTTGATAACTTTTTGTGTTTGAATCTGTGCTTCTGTTTTTGGTCTTTGTTACTCAAATACCATTAAAGTTAGTAATTCTGTAAGAGCAAAGATACAAGTTTGATGAGGAAATTCAAGCATCTGATCGAGGGTTGATTGGTCTTAAAGACCTTACAGGTCCTTTCCTACTCACTTCTCCAGTGAAATGTGATATTTTTTTTTTCTTTTAAAAGCAAACAAAAGAGCTTGGAAAATCTCTGTATGCAAAACAATTGCATTTTGTCCCCACATCGTGACTTTCTTAGATTCACAGTTTGATAGGGTGATTAATAACTGCTTAAACTTCCAAGGAAATTTTTAAGAAAATTACTACATTATCTGTTCAAAATAAGACTTGCTGGAAATCGTAGTCCATCAAGTAATTTCAAGAAAGTTACTTTTTTGATGTAAGTTGGTATCCACAGCCGTCATACCCCATCCCAAAAGGAAGAACTGCCTTGAACAAGATGAATTGAAAATTCTAATTGGTTCCAAATCTAATTTAATGACAACATATCATAATTTTGTAAAACTATTGCCTATTTAGATGGAACTTGGTGTGTGTATGAGGGTGGGGGTATGTGTGTATGGCATGTGTTCTTGAAATGATGTTTCTCTGAATATCCAAAAATACTGTACATAGAAATAGAAATGGGGTATGAAACAAGTCTTCAGCTGACCATGGTCAATCTAGCATATGTGTGCTCAGTGAGCTGGCTTTGGTCCTCAGGGACAGTGCTTGACTCCAGTGGTCTACCTAATAGTCTTTTGCCTAGGGGCACCTGGGACCTCTCCTGGTTTTAGTGACAAATAATGTTACGTCGAGGTTATGCTTCCTTTGTTACTTGCTGACTTTCCTACTAAATGTAGCATTTCAATTAGATCCAGCCTCTTACATTTTGGGATAATTGTAAAAAGAATGAAATTATGCAGAAATGGCCAATATCTTTTATTGATCTGTTCTTTTGGAAACTGTTATGCACTATAAATTGTGTACAGTTTAAAATATATATATATATATATATATTCTTACATGAGTAAAAAGCACCCTTCAGCAATTGTATGTCATTGGTATTTGAAGAGAATTCCCAAATAACCCATTGCTGCTGCTGCTGTTTTTGGTTTGTGTGGGTTTTTTTTTGTTGTTGTTGTGTTTGTGTGGTAAATTGATATTTAAAAAAAAAAAAGAAAGAAAAAACACGACTACTGTTTACAGACTGAAAAATTACTGCTTTTTATACTACTGAGATCCTAAGTTAAGACTCTCCAAAGCAAACATTTGGTTTAAATCATTTATCTGATGTGGATAAAGCATAGAGAAATTTTTAGTGTTCTTCACATAATGGAAAATGTACAAATGCCTAGCTGTGTTGCCCATCAATTTTGTATATTTTCATAATTTAAATTGTTCAAAATTGCATTATATTTTGCAATCACTATGTTCAACCTGGACTTGTCTTTCATTTAAACTTTTAATATAAAAAGGGGTTTCAATGTATCTATGGCCTTGTTATTGAAACTCTTCCTACTTATTTGATGTCATTTATTAATATGGGAAGTATATATTCTCCCTTCTTCAGAACTAAGTGAAGCATACATAGCCAATTAAACTAGATAGGTTAATTTACATAAACACTTCCATTTTAAGTTGGCATTTCTGCCTGGGTCATTTCTCTTTGGATTCCTAGAAGCCACAACCTTTTAAATGACATAATTCATCTCAATTTTGTACTGTTATATTCCTTGGCAAAATTGTATTTGTGAATTTAAAATTTTTATTCCAAGGCCACTAGTCTTTTTGTTTAAAAGTAGTACCTCGCAGGCTAGCATTCATGAATTCAACATATATGTACTGGACACTTCTTTACGGCTCTGCTGATACAGTGGTAAACAGGAGCACACATCCTAGTTAGTGGCCCAGATGGGGGAGGAGGTAAGAAAAATAAACATTAGTTTGTAAGTCCTGTTTTAGGTAAATCGGGGTGCGTGATAACCTGGGCCCACGAGTAGTGCCATCTGACCTGATTGATGAAGAGTCAGCAACTAAGAAAGGAACCCAACTGCAGAGGCCCTGGGCATGTTCCAATGACTGACAAATAGGGCTCAGGTGGCTGGACTTAAAGGAGTGGAAAGGGGGAAAGAAACGGGGTAGAAAGTACAATGGCGGGTGTGTGTGTGTGTCAGAGCAATCAGGACTTTATAGATAGGGGATGGAATGAGCTTTCTAAATGCAGTGGGAAGTTACTGGAGGATTTCAGGCAGACTGATGATATATTTAATCCAAGAGTACTCGGGCCCACAGGCTGAGATCAAAAGTTGATTCGCACACACTGACAGTAGAGTGGAAAGAGGAGCTCCTAGTTTTCCTTTCTGTCCTATAAAATGCTCTTGTCTGGGCCCTGAGAAGAGTCTGTCTTTGCCTGCTACTCTATCCCAGCATCCTTTTTCCCTGTTACAAAAGGTGAGTACTTGGATATAACTCAATATACGTCACCATCATTTTTTTTTTAAAGATTAGAGCGTGTGCATATATGCGCACAGGGGAGAAACGGAGGGAGAGAGAACCCCAAGCCAATTCTGTCCTGAGTGCGAGCCTGATGTGGGGCTTGATCTTACGACCCCAAGATCACAACCTGCGCCAAAACCAGGAGTCCGCAGCTCAACTGCCGTTTTTCATCTTCCCCAAAAGGTGGGCTCAGGCTTATACTTTTTCTTCCATTTTCAGATGCTGTCACTGCCTTGATGCAGACATGTATTTCATAGTAACAAGTGGAAGGTAAGCAACCGTGAGCCAAATGCTTATAAAAATTATTTGTGGGGTACTTAACAGCAGTTTATACATGGAAGCACAGAGCTCTTTTGCAACATCCACCTTCCATGTATCCCAGGAAAAGTGGGTCCCTGACAATGTACCATTTCACGTAAGAGAAAAGTTACTGCAGGTAAGGCTATCACCTAAGACTACCTAGTGGGGTAAGGGTTAGGGAAGATTCAAACTCGAGCATTGATGAAGTTGAAATCTAGACCATCCCCAACCTACCATCTCACATTCTTAGTAGTCTTGATGGCTACATTCAAATTCGCAGATTCTGTCTTGGTTATTTATTGAATAATCAACCTTTCCTGAATGAATTCTGATGCCAACTTTTTTGGTGGCACCAATTGCCAAGGATTATTTGAGGTAATTTACAAGCTCCTCAGAATGACATTCTTTATGTTGGATTCAGGGTCTCATATCCTTCAAGGTTATCCACGAATTCCCTAGAAATTGTCTACATTTGTTTGATTCTGGGAAGCCAGTCCATAGCCTTCCTTGTAGTCTGATTAGCAGCACCTGAGCCACAGTATTATTTAATTAGAGGAAGAAGGGAAGGAATACATTTGACCTAAGTGTCACGGAAGAGTGAAGATTTAATTTTATGTGGCATATCCAAATCACTTCAGACTCTAGAGTTCAGAGGGCCCATCTTTAATGAAAAATATTTGATATAAAGAGCCTCTGATAGGATAACCTAGCCCTACCCAATGGCTCGTCAAGTCAATACCCTAGGCTTATAAATACTAGTGCTCAGTCTAGACTCATCCGATGAAGTACCCATGGATGTGCCGCCACCTTTCCTTTCACAACTGACAGGATTACATTCAGGGACTGTGGATGCATGTAGTTTTAGAGTTCTTTCCCTACTTGGCGTTTGTCTTACTGTATTTCCCATTACGAGAGTGAATGCTTAGTTCTTTGGAAGTGAACCTGTTTCATACAGAGGAGAAAAAACTAGAACAGCTAAAGCAAGTTTCTCATTGAGAAGCATCCAGAAAGATCTTCCAAAATTTTCAATTAGAATGAAATAATGAGTAGGGGAAAGATACACAGAGTTATATCCTTTTCTCAAATGTTGAGAGTACCTATGCTGCTTACTGGCAGGTGTTTAGGTCTGATCTTTTTTTTTTTTTTTTTTTAAGATTTTATTTATTCATTTGAGGAGGAGGGAGGGGCAGAGGGAGAGAGAATCTCAAAGCAGACTCCATGCTGAGCATGGAGCCCGACATGGGGCTTCATCCCATGACCCTGAGATTGTGACCTGAGCCGAAATGAGTCAGATGCTCAACCCACTGAGCCACCCTAGGTGCCCCTGAACATCTTTTACTTAGTTGGTTTGAATTGTGAGCCTAAGCTACCACAATTGTTTTTGTTCCATCCAATTCAACGCATGGATTTTCCTGCATTTTTTGGTTTCCAGTGACCTTAAATACCAATCTAGCTGACATGGAGGAACACAGGTTAAGGTTTTATTTGCTAACTCCGCTCAACTCAGATTTCTTTGTGTGGCTGTAATAATAAATATTTCAGGAGCTGCACCTTGGTATTTCCAAGTAGTTAAATATGGAACTGGAGACGTTATCATGAACCTTACCATCACAGGTAACTGCTCATCACTCCTGAAAACATTTGAGTCAGGACAATGGTCTCCCACTCTGCTTCTTTAATGTTGGTACTTACTGAGTAACTGACAGTGACAAAGTAGCTTAGATGGAAAACAATCCCTTTTTTAAAAAAACTTTCAAATTAGACTGAATTGTATCATTTAGCTATCTAAATCCACCTCAAAAAAAAACACACCCATCTGATTTTATCAGTAGAACTAAGAATTTGCTCCATTTTTCACGGAATATGGAAAATGATTACACTGAGCTTCCTTAATGTTGCCATTCCATGGGGCACCTGGGTGGCTCAGTCGGTTAGGTGTCTGCCTTCAGCTCTGGTCGTGGTCCCGGGATCCTGGGATCGAGCCCCGCATCAGGCTCCCTGCTCGGTGGGGAGCCTGCTTCTCCCTCTCACTCTCTGCCTGTTGCTCCCCCTGCTTGTGCTGTCAAATAAATAAATAAAAAGTTGCCATTCCAGTTTAAGGACCAGAAAAAGGACAATGCATTTTACCACCCACAATCAGTTCACAGGAGTTTGAACACCGGTGTAAAGTAGTAAAGGTAGGGCTTGAGCTGGGACCAGTTTCTACAGTGTTACAAGGACAGTCAATTACCCTGGTAGAGTGGAGTCCATACCAGCTTAGATTAAAAAATAAATTCAAAGGAGAAAGCAGGTCACAGGCCAAAGTATAATTTGTGAAAGAAAACTGAATGGCTTCAGGTCCTTTTAACCAAAACACAGAAACTTTAATTGGATCAGAATAACACCTGTCAAGGACCTGGGCCGTATACTCTTCTTTATAGCACCAATTCCTTCTGAGGGGAATTTCACAAGCCATCTAGTAAGTGCTCTGGTTATACACAGACTGGCTATAGTGATGTCCCAAGCATGGTCACATCAGCATCAATGTCCGGGCATGCTCAGATTTCTGGCTTAGTGCCACTTTAACCACCACTCTCTTATATCCCAGGAGGGTCTCTCACAGGCAGCAGGTAACTCTCCCTTCCCCACCCCCACCAAGCCCTGGAAAACATGGAGTGCCTTTTTACAGCTCCTCCTTCTCGGTCCCCTTCTTCTGGAAAGCAGTCAAGATGTTCAAGCTCTTCTGGAGTTCCTCCTTTTTCCCATCACTCATCTTGTTCTTCTCAATCAGCTTGGTGATCCGGGTCATTTCTGACGCAGGGAAGTCCTCACCTTGGTCTAAGACCTTCCCCATGATCTTCAGGTATTGCTCAGCCCACTTCTTCTCAGTCTCCTTCACATTTGCGAGATTGTCCTGCCCCTGCTTCAAGAGGGCCTGGCGGGTCTCCATGCCTGAGGCCCTGATGAACTCCCCAGCAAGGGTGTCATATGCAGGCAGGCAACCAGGCATACCTAGGTAGACTCCTTGCCCCTTTAGCCAGCGCTGGATGGCTCCAACCTTAACCGCCCCACTATACAGGACTGGGTTCTCAAAGTCCCCATCCCGAAAGAGGTAGAAGACTGGGTAGTTCTCTTTGTCCAGCTTGTATTTCTCACTCAGCTCCATATTCAGCTTATCACCATAATCTGTGAACAGAAATCAGGTATGAGGAGCAAGAACATGAAGAATGCAGGGCAGGAGATTGCTATGAGGCCTATCTGAGCTGACAGCAAGAAGGAGCCTGGTTTTACATTCCTCCTCTGCTACTTCCTAGCCACGTGACATTAGCCAAGTCATTTAACCTCTCTGAACTTCACTTTCCTCGTCTGAAAAATGGGAATTCCTCTGAATATATATTCTATACCCACTATATGCCAGGTTCTGTTCTGAGTGCTACGGATCTAGTTAGGATTAAGAGTAACAAGCTCTCTGACCTCAAGGAGCTTATATTCTTTTAAGGGTAGGAAGAGAGATGGTACATGATTGTGCCAAAAAGATAAAAATAAAATGGAGTGATGTGACAATAGGTAAGAAGGCCTACTTTGGGTGGTCATGGAAGGCCTTTCTGCGGAGATGATATGGGCTGAAGGACTGGAGTTTCAAGGATAATTGGGAAAGAAAGTCTCAGGTAGGAAGGGCTGAAAGTGCCAAAGCTCTGAGGCAGGAATAAGCTGGGTGGATTGAAGGCTCGCAAGGGACATTCTGGCTGGAGCTTAGTGAGCAAGGAGAACATGTGGTAGGTAACAGTCAGAGTCTCTACCACATGTGAGGTGTTGGGAGGACCCAATGAGGAGGTATGTGCACTTAACCTGGAGAGTTCAGTGCAATATGTGGTATTTGCTATGTTCTTCCTAACAGGCAGTAGTTGTTTCAGGGACTGATGCTGTGACAACGGGTTTCTTATACCTTGCCAAAAAGAAAGGACTAAGGCTGCCTATTACCGGGCAGTAGTACAGGAATGTGGGGTTCCAGCCCTCATTCTGCCACTTCACACTGTATAATCTTGAGCAAGATACTCTAAGCATGAGTATCGGGGTCACAGTACTTTCTTCCTAGAGTTGTCACAAGGATAAGATACATGGATAACACGTAGCACAGTGGCCTGGCACACAGTAAATGTTTGACAAATGTCAGCTGCTAGTCTTCTTTCTCTAAGAGCCCCAAAGGAGTGGATTTGCAGCTGAATCAGAATTGGCTGACTGCCCTGGAAAAGTGTGGGAACTATCTCTACCCAGGACCAGACTCTCGAGCTGGCTAGGAACCTGGGGCATCCCAGCTGGAAGGAAGCTGAGAGAGGGAAGAACCCACTGCACTTGGGAACAGATACTGTGGAGTTCTGGAAGAGCCACTTCCTACTACTCCATGGTCTGAAACAAGTCCTTTAGTTCCTTGAGCTTCAGTTCTCCTCAAGTATAAAAATCGAGAAAATGTGCCTCACTTTTTAGGCAGGGTTTAAGTGAAGGTTCAAAGTGCACTGTCTGTGCACACCTTTATATACAGACTGTGAACCAGCACGTGTTGGCAACTATTATATTAGCGTGGTCACTGTGGTTGAGAGCTGTCCTTGATTTAGCAGTAGCTCTGGTGTATTTGAGTTAAAGCCAAAATCCAATTGTTTTGGTAAAAAAACAGCTGAAAGAAGATGGAAGAAGTGACCACAGAGACCCTAGGAAGCATGATACCTCCTCTGACCACAGAACCCTGCAAGGAGAGCTCCACATTCTCACAGTGAGTTTAATGCCAGTGTTGGGTGGAAGGTGAAGGATGGGGGATCCCTTTCCCTTGGGCACCTACAAGGACGAACTGAGGTTCTGTGCTATCAGAATCTGTTTAAGCTAAGCCTGCCACGAGTACCAGATTCTTGAGGCCATGACTCCACTTACACTCCTGTGTGGCTCAGACAAAAAAGTGCTGGGTATTCCACCACCTACAAGGAGGGAAATAATTCCTAGCTTCCTCCCCTTCTGCCCTCCACAGTCACGCTGGACTTGTCCATACCTGAGATCCCCACCTCTGCCACCAAGAGATCATCGCTGGAGGCCGAGTTTTCAGCCAGACGCTTGAACTCATCCTGTTTTTCACCGTAGGGGTACTGGGTGTCGAACTTCACCAAGACGAACTTGCTTTTGGGAATGACCTGAGGGCATAGAGAGCTGAGCAAGTCCGGGATTCCAGGGACCTTTGGGGCTAATTCCCTTTCTCAAGGGACCCCTGTTTAAGAAACAGAGTGGAAACCATGCCTGCAAGGGAGATAAGTGCTCACACACTAATATTCATTCATTCATTCATTCATTCACCCATTGAATCATTTAACAATTTATTGGTGTTGGGTACCCCATTAGGTACTGGTTCACAGTAATCAAAGATATATACAACCCTGCTTAGAATAAACAAAGCTGCAGATGTACTAAGGCCTTCTCTTCGAGTGGCCTTTTCGGTAAGATTAAGTGAACCCTGAGAAAACACTATGTTGGCCCCATGGCATGCCCATCATCCCAGAGGGCGTTTCTCAGTAAACAATGAACCAGAAATCTGACAAACACCCACCAACCATCTATAAAGGGGTTGGCACCCATGGAGGTGCTTTGACTACAGAGCCAACAGGCTGAACTCTGCAGTTTCAGGGCTCACAGGAAGTTGCTGAGAGGCAGGCTTAGGACAATGTCCCCTCCCTAGACCACAGTACCCTTTGGCTAGATCTCCAGGTTCTTTTTCTTTTTTTCTTTAAGATTATTTATTTATTTGACAGAGATAGAGACAGCCAGCGAGAGAGGGAACACAAGCAGGGGGAGTGGAAGAGGAAGAAGCAGGCTTCCAGCTGAGGAGCCCGATGTGGGGCTCCATCCCAGAACGCTGGGACCACGCCCTGAGCTGAAGGCAGACGCTTAACGACTGAGCCAACCAAGTGCCCCTAGATCTCCAGGTTCTAAACTGTCAGGGTCAAGACCCTTATTTCAGTGGTAAAGTTCTCATCACACAACATTCACCACTTTAAAGTGTACAATACAGTGAAATTTAGTCCATTAACAACAGTGTGCAACCATCACTAATATCGATTCCAGAACATTTTCATCACCTGAAAAGGAATCACATACCCATACACATTTTAAGCAGTCACTGCCCATTCCTCGTTCCCTCCCCTAGCGCCTTGCAACCACTTATCTGCTTTTGGTCTCTATGATGTCTACTCTGATGGAATCCTACAATATGCAGCCTTTGCTACCTGGCTTCTTTCACTCAGCATCTTGCTTTCAAGGTTCACCCATGTTGTAGCATGTCTCAGTATTTCATTCCTTTTTGTAGGCAAATAATATTCCATTTTATGGATATGCCACATTTTATTTATTCGTCAGGTGACGGACATTTGGGCTGTTCCCACCTTTTGGCTATTTGTGAACAGCACTGTTATATACACTCGTGTCCAAGTGTTTCTTTGAACGCCTGTTTTCATTTCTTTTGGGTATATACCTAGGAGTGGAAATGCTGGGTTGTATAGTAATTCTATGTTTAAGTTTTAGAGGAATCCCCAAGATCTTTGTTTTGATGGTTTCTCCCAATGCTCAGCTTTATTCTAATAAACTGCCCTCTCCTCCTCCTACAACTTTTTCCTTTTCTAATCAAAGTGGTCACTTTGGCCAATTTTTCATCATAAGCAATCACTGTCATAACTCAGTCAAGCTGACATCTTTCCAGTTTTTGTTGGTCTCTGTTCCTCACTGTGTGTTGATGTCTATTTTGTTTTAGCTTTTAAAAAATATTTAACACTGCCTAGGGATGCAAAGAAAGGAGGAGAAGCTACCAGAACAGGCAATCTTTTAAGTGATCACTGACCCCCACAATCTGAGCTCTGGGGGCCTAAAAGCAGGTAAGACTTTTTTTTTAAAGATTGTATTTTTGGGGGCACCTGGGTGGCTCAGTAGGTTAAGCGTCTGCCTCTTGAAAATTTATCTCTAAAATAAAGATTTTATTTATTTGAGAGAGAGAGAGGCATGACCTGAGCTGAAGGCAGACGCTTCACCGACTGAGCCACCCAAGCGCCCCACAGGTAAGACTTAGAATATAAATCAGATCACATCCCTCTGGCCTGACTGTCCTTATTTCAGTTTAACAAACTCATTTCCACTCAGGGCCTTTTCATTTGCTGTCTCTGCTTGCTGGAATACACTTTCCCCAACTCCTTCCACGGATGTCTATCATTCAAAGCTCAGTTCAAATGTCCCCCCCCCCCGCCCCTTCCACCAATGGAGAGGCCTCCTCCATTCATACCATGCTAGCTAGCACTGCTTCATTTTCACCCTCCTCTATCATGTTACCCTGCTGTGCTTTCTTCACAGCATTAATCAGTCACGAAAATTCTCATTTGCCTGTTTGTTGTCTGTCTCTCCACTAAAACATACATTATGAGTACACGGACCTCGTCTGCTCTATCCCTATTGCCCAAGAGTGCTTGGCATGTAGCAGATGCTGTGAAAATATTTGATAGATGAACACCACTAGGGTAGGCTACAGTAGCAGATGCTACATATGTCTGGGGGAAAATATTTTATTTTAAAATTAAAAAAAATTTTTTAAATTTATTATTTATTTGAGAGAGAGAGAGAGCATGAGCAGAGGGGAGGCGGAGAAGCAGGCTCTCTGCTGAGCAGGGAGCCTGACGTGGGGCTCGATCCTAGGACCTTGAGATCATGACCTGAGCCGAAGGCAGACGCTCAACCGACTGAGCCATCCAGGTGCCCCTGGGGGAAAAATATTTTAAAAACACAATACAGGATCCCCACCTGCAAGGAGACTACATTTGTATTATGGAAAAATTAATAATTATATGGTGGTCTAACACTGAAACAGAATTGAGAGGCCTCCATCTTTGATTTTGCCATTTTAAGCCATCAGCAGAATGGTTTTGAATGGCACACATTTGCACAGTGGATTTTTTCCTTTTCATTAATCAGTCTGTACCTCTTAAGTGCTTTAGAAATCTGTCTCCTTTCTTTATCCTTAAGAAACCGATTCCACCACATCCTGTATTTAGGAAACTTGCCTCTTCAAGATGAAGATGAATTCATCATTCATTCATTCATTCATTCATTCATTGAATAAAAGGTACCAAGGGACTATCACGTGCCAGACACTGCTCTCAGTGAACACAGAAGTAAAAAAAGCAGGCAGGGTCTCTTATTTCTAGTGATGGTGAAGGGCAAGAAACAAAAAAGACACTGGAAATTGCTGAAAGACAAAGCACAGAACAAGGCCCCTGGACATATTACCAGGAAGCTTCCCTTTTGTTCAGTGGTGATGGAAAAAGGACTTAGAAAGGGACTGGAGAAGAAATTTGTTCATTCATTCAACAAATTATTACTGAGGATTTTCTAGGTGACAGGCAACCTGCTAGGTCGTACAGATGATCAGTGAACAAAATAGACAAGGCATTTCTTCATATTCTAGTGTGGGAGATGATAAAATAGACAAGAAGAGAAAAATCAGTGATGAGTGCTCCACAGAGAAATCCAACTAATGTGACTGGCTCTCTCGACAGGGGGAAGAGGAAGTCAAGGAAGGACTCTGAGAAGGTAAGTAATATTTAACCTAAGTCTGAAGGATGAGAAGCAACCAGCCTTTCAAAGATTGGGCAATGAATGTTCTAGTCAGAAGGAACTGCCAGTGCAAAGGGCCTATGTCCGCGACGAGCTAAGAATATTCAAAGGACAGAAGGCATGTATGGCTGGAGCAGAGGGAACAACGGAGAGAATGGTCAGGAGAGGAGAGGAAAGGCTGAGCAGTGAGACCTGCAAGAAGACTACTGTACTGACAGCCAAGACTAGGGTGGTAGCAATAAAAACAGAGAGGCACCAACTGAATAGGAAATAGTATTAACTTTACAGCGCAAAATTCCCCTCTAAGTCACACTTGGTTTGTGATGTTATACCATTCCTGCTTTTGGGGGGTGGGGTGTAATTTTTCCAATAAAGACCCCAAAACCACAGGGTGCTGTGGGGTGTGCCTGACAACCAACCAGCCATACCTACATTTTAAAATATTTGAATAAGTCACAGATGCCAAATCCAGGATAAGGAACCCTTTGAGAATAGAAAGAGTTCAACCACTTGAGACAGATTTAGAACTCCACTTTTTGGTTTCACTTCCCGGCAATGGGTACAAATTAAGAAAATAAAACGCATGGCTTCTCTCTCAGTGCTTAGTTCGCCCATCTCGTAGGCGAAGTTAAAAGCTGCCAGTGGGTGAAGACAGGTGCCGAGGAGGCAGTTGGGACTGTATTCAGCCTTCAACATTTCCAACGTCCCATTTACCCAGGCGAATCCTTCCACGTCTTGACCCGATTTCATTTATTTTGTCCCCAGGCCCAAGATATTCCGTACAGAGTTCCCTTATTTTTTTTTTTTTTAAAGATTTTATTTATTTATGTGACAGAGAGACAGCCAGCGAGAGAGGGAACACAGCAGGCGAGTGAGAGAGGAAGAAGCAGGCTCCCAGCGGAGGAGCCCGACGTGGGACTCGATCCCGGAACGCCGGGATCACGCCCTGAGCCGAAGGCAGACGCTTTAACGACTGCGCCACCCAGGCGCCCCATAAGAGTTCCCTTATTTTTAACGCCTGCACTTTTCAGGGAGACACAGCATCTCGACATTGTTTGCATATTGCAAAGCAGGCTGCACTCCACACCAAGGGAGGAGGGGCGCAGAAACGCCAGTTAGCTTGCGGGATTTCCAACCCCCTCCCTCACCTCCCCCGCCCCACCACAGCCCGGAGCACTGTGGCGTCCGCCTCGCACCGCCCTCCAGGCCTCCCACTTGGGACTCAAGGATTGGATCTCGCCCGGCACCGCCCTCTCCCCCTAGATGAGGGGAAGGGGTAACTGGTTCCCTACACTGCATCTCTGCAGCTCTTTTGCAAAAGAGGAAGCACAAATAATGCAAAGGCAAGGGTGCGCGGGAACCCTGGCTCATTTGTGCCGTATGGGTCCGGCCCAGAGTCCACCAGCCCTTTAGGATGGTGGGAAGCCCTGGGATCGTCACTACAGACCACCTTCTGCCAGCCCTGCCTCCTTCCCCACAGGTGTGCGCTCCCCTGGGCGCTTAGCCTGCACCTGCGCGCGATTCCCCCACCCCCCGTTACCTTGTAGAAAGTGACTGTATCCAGGGGAAGGGCGCCCTTGGTGTGCAGGCCGCTGCCGCCATGCGGAGCGGAGAGGAGCAGGAGGAACAGGATAAGAGGAAACAGTGGGGAGAGAGAAGCGGCGCGGGGCATGCCGACAGCCATAACGCCGGATTCTGGCAGTGGGAGCTACGAAGGCTGTAGTGGAGAAAACGCGGAGCCTAGAGTCACGTGACTTGCAGGGCCGGCTCGGATGCGCGCACGTGTACAGCCTGGGAGGCTCGCGCCGGCCTAGGGTGAGGGAGGGGCCACGTGAGGGGCCGGGAAATGGGGCTGCCGCGCGCGCGCGCACTTGGCGAAGTTCAAGCCGGCCTCGGGTGTGGGGGCGGGGCCGCGTGTGGAGGGTGGAGGAAAGAGGCTGCTGCGCACGCGCACTCGGCGAGGCTCTCAGTCTTGCCCTTTTCCCGTCCTCCTCTGCGTGAGGAGAGGCTTGAAGCGCGTGCCTGGCGTCTCGCAGCAATTAGCTCGCTCTCTTTACTCTTGTTCGAAGATGACGAGGCTGGCCATCATTTCTTCCTGCTTTTGGCCCGTCTGGCCGTTCATTGGGACCCGCTGCTACTTTAGGTTAGTCCGTCAGTCTGTGCTGCCGTCCTCACGAGGTCGGTCATACTCCCCCAGCTCCCGTAGCCAGGACCTGAGTAGGTCACGCAGACGCGGCTGTTCATCAGCATGGCCGTCAGGGCCACCCCTGAACCCTGCCCAGTGCCTGCTCTGTCGTGAGTGCCTTAGAGGCGAGGCGCCAGGCTCCTGTAAAAACAGGCTTTACTGAAAGCAGAGTAGCCGCCCAGCTACGTCCTAGCCTCCCGGAGGTCTTAAAAACAAAACAAAAGTCCTAATAATTCTATTCCCTAGATATTTGTTCAGGGCATGTTTTACACCAGATCGTGGTTTTGCCTGCGGGAATACAGAATAGAGATGAACGAGACGGAGCTCTGGCCTGAAGGAACTCACAATGTTGGGGGGAAGACAGCAATAGTAGTAAGACCATTACAGTGTTGTGAAAATATAAATGGAAATTTGGTTATCTTGCTCAGGAGTGTCAGGGAAAGTTAAAGACAGGAAATGACTTTTGAACTGGATCATGAAGGAGGAGGAGGCATTTACAAGGCAAACCACCAAAGGGTATTTCTAGAAGGGGGAAAAACATGATGAATTTGTAAAGGTAAACCTGGGCACATTGCAAAGGGTCTCATCAAGCTGAAGGGTTTGGAGCCACCACAGGTGTTAACCAGGAGAGTGAAGTCGGATTTGCTGTCACTTAGGAGTGAAGGGAGTGGATTGGAAGAAGGGAGAAGGTTGAAGGCAAGGGAGACTAGTTAAGGGTCAATTGTAGTAGTCTAGGTGAGAGTGGTTAAGGTCCTGCGATAGGACACAATGAGAGGGAAGGGTCGAATTGAGAAATTTTGTAGGGTGGAGTTCACAAAACTTCATGAGCAAATGGTGTGAGGTAAGAGAATAAATTATATGTACCTTATGAGGGGCTTAGCATCATATTAACCATTGTATATGTCTAATGAATGTGTGGGTGTGTAAAATAACCATCGAAGATCATAAGATCTAATCATGGGCAACCAGTTTACATAGAAATTTTGAAAGAAAGAGTCTGTGTGTGTGTGTTTTGATGGGTTTATTTACTTTGAGTTTGCCCTAATAAGTTATTAAATAAAATGAGCTACATAGACAAATGATAGAAGGTGGGGGGAAAATTATGAGCTGAAGTGGTTAAAGAAGCCTTCATGGAGGAAGAGGAAATGGAGTTTATCCTCGGAAGAAAGAACATTTTAGGTGAACAAATAAAAAGGGAGCAGAAGTGGGAATAAGCATGATGGTTTGAGGAGACTGACTTGGCTGGAGAGAGTTCTCAAAACCCTAGTTAGTAAGACAGTTTTAAGCCCAGATAGGGGAAAGTCTTGAAAATCAAACTAAGAATTTTCTGTTTTGTCCTGTACTCAATAAGGAGCTATTAAGAGTTTTTAGAACTCTATAAGATGTTTAAACTGTTTTTAAATTATTCACTTCTGAACATGTAAATGATTTGGGTACACCTAGTTAGCATGATCAATCAGTAATGACTTTCTAGTCATAGTTTTTTTTTTTTAAGATTTTTTATTTATTTATTTGACAGAGATAGAGACAGCCAGCGAGAGAGGGAACACAAGCAGGGGGAGTGGAAGAGGAAGAAGCAGGCTCCCAGTGGAGGAGCCTGATGTGGGGCTTGATCCCAGAAAGCTGGGATCACACCCTGAGCTGAAGGCAGACACTTAAAGACTGAGCTACCCAGGCGCCCCATCTAGTCAGTTTTGAGGTAGGTTTTGAAAAAAGTGAAGGAAGAGGATTGGAGAGGGAAGGGAAATATTGCTACTTTTGCTATGAATTGCAACAATTAAATGCAGTACAATAATTGTCTCAGTGCTTCCTTTTAGTAGTGTTCTGGTCCCAGTCAATTGCTTTATAATATGATTAGATTCTTAACTTCAGGACCCTGACAACAATCTACACAAATAAGCCAGGTATAATTCTCCATATTTAGGAAGTTGTACAATCCCATAGTTGACACTGATGGGGAAAATCAAAAGGCTCACTCTGGGTATTGTAGAGAGGTAGGGAGGAAGAGGCAGGACATGTTAAGTTGATGCGAAATCGTTGAACCCAATGGTCAATAAAGAATTCTTGAGACATTTTATGGTGCAAAAACGTGTTTTTATTACAGTGCAGGGAAAGGACCTGTGGGCTGAAAGAGCTGCACTGGGGTCGTGAGGAGGGACTGATTATATACTTTCAATTTGGGAGGGGGTTAGGGATAGTGTAAATCTCTAAGGAATTTAGAAGCAAGGTTTCCAGGACCTTGAGGGGTCATTTACTACTGTCTAGTAAAACCTTAATCATGAGACCCTTCAGATGTATATCAGTGGGCCGTATGTTTGGAGGATGATTGCTAACATGTATCTTAGGGGGGTAGAGCTAAAGGAAGTTTCCAAAGAGATTTTCATCTGTTAAAATGGACTTACAGGATCCTGGAGGTCAGGATAATGTCAAGCTAAGGTTGCCTTTTGCACCTCGCAAAGCATTAACGTGGAGGCAGTTGAGTTTCTGGAGGAAGGGCACCCTGCCAGTCCCAAATACTTGTCAATGAGCTGTAAGTTATAAGGAAGTTTAATTGTTTCTGTATTTCTTTTGCCTTTGTTCTCCACATCAAAATGAGTGTGCACATGACCTGATGTAGCAGCTGGAGTGAGGAGGAAAAAAGTGGTATGGTCTGCTAAGGCAACTAATAAATAAATTTCAGTCCTTTTCTTCTAACATCATCAAGTCAGTGTGTCCCCAGTCTAATTGACTTCTTTGCTATTCCTTGTGTATACAAGGCATGTTCCTGCCTCAGGGCCTTTGTATTGACTTTCTCCCTCTAAAACTTTTCTTTAAGATATTCATATGGCTGGCTCCTTCACTTCCCTTAAGTCTTTGCTCATATGTCAGCTTCCTAAGATCTACCCTGACCATGCTTTAAAAAAATTGCTCCTTCTGGTAGGGACTACTTAGTGCCAGGCCTTGCATATTTGATTTTTACTTCACCTGGGCTGGAGGGCTCTGCTACAGCCATGTTATGCCAGATCGTCTGTCAGGCCAAGGAACATCCAAGCTTAATCCCCCTTTTTGTATTTATTGGGGCAGCAGGTACTGGAGCAGCGCTGTATGTCTTGCTCCTGGCATTGTGCAATCCAGATGTCAGTTGGGATAGGAAGAATAACCCAGAACCCTGGAACAGACTGGGTCCCAGTGAGCAATACAAGTTCTACTCAGTGAATGTAGATTACAGAAAACTGAAGAAAGAGGGTCTAGACTTCTAAATGAAATGTTTCACTAGGGGCACCTGGGTAGCTCAGTCGTTAAGCATCTGCCTTCAGCTCGGGTTGTGATCAGAGAGTCCTGGGATCAACCCCAGTTGTTAGGCTCCCTCCTCATCAGGGAGTCTGCTTCTCCCTCTACTCCCCACTTCTCTGCTCCTCCTCCCATTCATATTCTCCCCGCCCCCACTCTCAAATAAATAATCTTAAAAAAAAAAGTTTCTCTGTAAAGCTGCTTAGAATGAAGATGTTCCAGAAGCCATCAGCACAATTTTCCACTTATCCAGGAAATACTTGCCTTCTAAATGCACGAAACCATGTTTGTGTATTGTGTTGGGGTTTACACTGATTAATAAATATCTGAAACTTGAAAAAAAATTGCTCCTTCCTGATACTTCGTTGCTTTGCATCTTCCCTCTCTCTTTTTTCTCCACAGCACTTTTCAGCTTGCTTACATACTATATAATTTGCTTATTTTTCTTATTTTCTTCTTCCCACGAGGGCTGGATTTGTCTGTGTTTTTGTCTGTTTAGGTTAAGTACTATATCCCCCTGTCTAGCACATGGTAGGTGCTCAGTACATACTTGTTCAGTGAATAAATCAATGAGAGAGAAATTATTCCATGGCTGTCTCTCAAATTTTGTTGGCCCTTTCTACATTCCTTTCTTAAATCTCATACTGTTCTTTAGAGATATTCCATCCCTTAGAGCTAATTGTCTTTCCTTGCAAATTTTTGTTGGTGTTAACACTAGTTCTTTTGAGATAGATGAACACTTAAATCGTCTTAAGAACAAAGCCGTTTTCATCTGTTAAAAATTGTTATGGAAGGAAGATTTACCAGCTGTATGATTTTCTTCAAGCCCCATCCTCCTTTAGGAATTCTTTCAACAGTGGGGCACCTGGGTGGCTCAGTCAGTTGAGCATCCGCCTTTAGCTCCAGTTACGATATGTGGGTCATGGGACCAAGATCAGACTCCCTGCTCAGCGGGGAGTCTGCTTCTCCCTCTTCCTTTGCCCCTCCTTCCTGCTCCTATTTGCACACAAACTCTCTCTCTCTTTCTCTGTCAAATCTTAAAAAAAGGAATGCTTTCTATATTAAAAAAATTCTTTTAATGTTTCAATATTTAACAACTATTTACTGTACATTTTTCAGGCACCATACACTCTTCTGAGGGTAAGGGTTACACTGGTGAACAAAATAGATGTGCTCCCTGCAGACCTAGTTGGGGAAACCAACATTGAATAATCACACAAATGAATATATAATTACAAACTGATAATTTCTAGAAAGGGAAGTTGAAGGCCAATGAAGAAATATGGAGGGATCAGTTGGGATTGGAGTTCATGGGGAACTTCTACAAACGAGTATATATAAGCTGATGTAAGACCGAAAGGATGGATAGGATTCAGCTCTCAAGGAACTTAGACTCATGTGATGAGAAAGACATTAAATAATTATAAATAAATATGAAATTGCGATTGTTGTGTGTTAGGAAGCATTTTAGGAAAAGAAGAGCAACTGCAGAGGTTCTAGGGTGAGAAAGAACTTGAAATATTTGAGATCTAAAAGAATTCCACTCGAATTTATTCTTTAGTAACAAAGTCATCAGCACAAAAGGAGGTTATAAGTGCAGAGGTTAGGGATATTTATTGCAGCATTGTTTGCAGAAGAAAAAGAAAAAGAAGAAAAGGAAGAAAAACAAAACCTGAGAACAACTCACATGTTTCTGAAAGTGTTGGATAAATGATTTTTTTTTTTTAAGTAGGCTCAACTCCCAATGTGGGGCCTGAACCCCAAGGTCAAGAGTGACAAGCTGTACTGACTGAGCCAGCCAGGTGCCCCTAGAGAAATGATCTTACGTAGAATATTATACAGCTATCAGAATGGGTTAGAACTATTTCCATGAAATACTAGATGAGAAAAGAAATGTGTACAGAAATATGTGATCCCATTTTTAAAACCCTACAACTATAACATAACATAAACATGACAACCCCTATTATGTATGTATGATTTGGATATTGTTTTGTTTTTGTTGTTGCCCAAAGTAAACTTTACTTGCTGCAAATAAGGAGATAATGGGAAGTAGCTTCTAAAGCTGTGAATTCACCCCAAGAGAGGTGAATGGGTGTTTTGTTTAGGGTTAAGATGAATAGTTTTTATTTATTTATTTTTTAGTAATCGCTGTACCCAACGTGGGGCTCAAACTCATGAGTTGCATACTCTTCCAACTGAGCCAGCCAGGCGCATCAGGATGAATATTTAGATAGGGAAGGCTTTTCATTGTATGTAGAGGTGGGCATAAAATCATGCGTGCACCTTAAGAAAACCTGTCTATACATACTTGGGCAGAGATTTTAATATTATAATGAGTTAAAGGTAATTGCAGGTTATTCCAGGGGTCACTCCAAGGTCCATCAGAGGTTTAGCTCAAATGATCTGGGTGGTCTGGGCAGGTGGGAGGTCTTGTCTGGGAAGTTGCTCTTGCCTGAGGGGTGGTTTCAGTTTTCATTTGCCTGTTCCTTGGTGCATGATTTCAGTGACCTAAAGAGCTGCTCTGTCCTTTGTGTCTGTTTGGATATATTTTAACAAGCACAGAGAAAGATGTAGAGAAATACATTAAGCTTTTAACATTGGTTACAGTCCAGAGGAATGGAGAGAAAGAAAATAAGACTAACAAAAGAGAATAAAAGTATTATGGAATAATGTTGAGAAAAATGTAGAATATAAAATACTAGCTATAGAATTACTACAAATAGGTAGAAATTGGATATATATGGGGACAAAGACTTAAAGTAACATCAATAAATAAAACTTTCTGACCATCTGATGAGATCGTAGGAAGCTTTATTTTGGATTTCTGTTATTTTAATTTTTTATTTAATATTTAAATATTTAATATTCGGTTTTTTTTAAGGTTTTATTTATTTATTCGACAGAGATAGAGACAGCCAGCGAGAGAGGGAACACAAGAAGGGGGAGTGGGAGAGAAAGAAGCAGGCTCATAGTGGAAGAGCCTGATGTGGGGCTCGATCCCGTAGTGCCGGGATCATGCCCTGAGCCACAGGCAGACGCTTAACCGCTGTGCCACCCAGGCGCCCCTAAATATTTAATATTCTGTTTTTTCAATGAAGTAACATTAAAAAGATCATAGACATTTTAACATCCATGGATCAAATCATTTCAACAGAAATCTTCTTCTTCTTTTGTCCCACTTTGAATTCATGTTATTTTGTCTTATTTTATGTACTCTTGTAAGCTACCTGAAATACTATCTAGGTCAAAGTGGGATATAAGAAAGTAAATAAAAGTAACCTAGATCTTGCCAATCTCTTCCCCGTTTAATCTTTCCTGCACACTGCCAATGTGTTATTACAATGTTATCATGTAAAGTGGGGATAATAATAATACTTGTCTCATAGGATTGTGAGTGGATTAAATTAGTTAACACTAATTTAAATTAGTTAACACTAGTTATAAAGCATCTACAACAGTATCTGACATATAGTACATATTCGCTTTAAGACTAGCTATTATGGTTATTATGCCATACCATTTCTTTTCTTGGAAATTTGCTTGATTATAGAAATTTATAGTGGCATTTTTGCAGGATAAAATCCAAATGCAAGAACCTCCAAAATCTAGTTACAAATTAAAGAGTCTAAATTAAAAATGACATTTATAATATCACATGTAGCTACTGAGCTCTTGAAATGCGGCTACTCTGAATTGAGGTGGTGTTGTAAGAGTAAAATACACACTGAATTTCAAAGTACAAAATTACAAATGTAAAATATATCAGTGATTTTTTTATCTTGATTGCATGTTGAAAGGACAAAATTTGGATATTTAGGTTAAGTAAAATTTATTAAAATTTCATCTGTTTTTGCTTCTTTTTTTTTTTTAAGATTTATTTATTTGACAGAGAGAGAGACAGCCAGAGAAAGAGGGAACACAAGCAGGGGGAGTGGGAGAGGAAGAAGCAGGCTCCCAGTGGAGGAGCCTGATGTGGGGCTTGATCCCATAATGCCAGGATCACGCCCTGAGCCAAAGGCAGACGTTTAATGACTGAGCCACCCAGGCACCCCTGTTTTTGCTTTTTTAGTATGGTCACTAGAAACTTTTATATCTGTGATTTATATTTTTATTGGATAGAACTGTTCTAGATTTTTAAAGTAAAATGTTGCTACTTTTCATCTTAATCTTTGTCCAGTTGGTGTTTTAGATGCAAGGATGTTTATTTCTATTAATTTTTATCTTATTAAATAAAATTCATTATTCTAAAGTATTTATGTCTTATTAGATCTTAAATCTGTCATCTACCTCAAACAAGTTGAGTACAATCATTCAGTGAATAGTGAGTACCTATTCTAGGCACTGTTTTAGGTACTGAAGATTTGGGAGTGAATGAGACAGATAAGTTGCCTGTCCTCAAGGACGTTACAGTCTGCTAGGGGGAATCAGACAGCACAAACAAACATATTTTGAAATTTGATAAATGTTACATCTCTGAGGTAATGACATTTAAGCTGATACTTGAAGGATGGGAAGGAGCTAGTCATGTGATTATCTGGGGGAAGAACATTCCAGAGAGTGGGAAGCTATTATAAATTATCTGAATTGGAAAAGTACTTGATACATTGGATGAAAACACAGTGGCAGACCCTAAGATAGTCTCCAATAATCCCTGCCTTTTGATATTTACCCTCTCTTGTGATCATTTCTCCTTGGCTGTAGGCAAGATCTGTGGTCAATAGAATACAGGAGAGGTGATGGGATGTTACTAAAGTGATTTTTTTACATAAGGTTCTGACTTCCGTCTTGATAGGAAGACATCTTGCAGAAATCCATGTGGCAAAGAACTGAGTGAAGTGTTTGGCCAACAATTAGTTTGGAACTTAGGCCGTTAGATCAACAACCCTCAAAGAACTGAATTAGACCAACAACTTTGTGACCTTGAAAGCAGACCCTTCCCATTTGAGCCTTCAGATGAGACCCAGCCCCGATTTATATCTTTTTTTTTTTTTAAAGATTTTATTTATTCATTCAACAGAGATAGAGACAGCCAGCGAGAGAGGGAACACAAGCAGGGGGAGTGGGAGAGGAAGAAGCAGGCTCATAGCAGAGGAGCCTGATGTGGGGCTCGATCCCACAATGCCGGGACCACGCCCTGAGCCGAAGGCAGACACTTAACCGCAGTGCCACCCAGGCGCCCCCCGATTTATATCTTGATTAAAGCCTTGTGAGAGGTCCTGAAGCAGAGGATCCAGCTAAACTTTTTTTGTACTCAGGACCCACAGAAGCTATAAGATGATAAATGTGTGTTTTAAGCCACTAAATTTGTGGAAAGTTGTTATACAACAGTAATAACACACATATACACATTTGATAAATATGCCCACTATATTTTCTCTCAAGTCATTAATGAATGTGTTTTACAGAATGTGCCAAGTCAGAATGCTGATTTACTCACTAGAAGTCATTTCTAAGTTGATATTGATCAATTAGTTAGCACTGCCTTAGGCTTATTTGTGCAAGAAATGCCCTTAATTGTGCTTCCACTTGGTCTATATTTCCTTTTTTTTTTAAAGGATTTTATTTATTTATTTGACAGAAAGAGAGAGCATGAGTGGGGGAGAGGTAGGGGGAGAGGGAGAAGCAGATTCTTGCTGAGCAGGGAGCCCAGTGTGGGTCTAGATCCCAGGACCCTAAGATCATGACCTGAGCTAAAGGCAGATGCTTAACCAACTGAGCCACCCAGGCAACATTCGTTTTTTTTTATTATTTTTTTAAGATTTTATTTATTTATTTATTTGAGAGAGATAGAGCATGAGCAGGGGGAGGAGCAGAAGGAGAGGGAGAGAGAGAGAATCCCAAGCAGACCTCCTGCTGAGTGTGGAGCCTGATGCAGGGCTTGATCTTATGATCCTGAGATCACAACCCAAGCCAAAACCAAGAGTTGGTCACTCAACCATCTGAGCCACTTAAGTGCCTCTCATTTTTATATCATGAAATTTTTCACCAAATGCTTTGTCAAAATACCATATATACTATATCTGGTAATTCTATCCAAAAAGAGAATGGGGTAGTCTGGCATAATGTTTTTATAAATCCATTCTGACTTAGTGATAACTCTTTTTTTAATTGTTTAAAAGCACACCTTTTGGATAGTTCATTTTAGAATCTTATTTGGGATCAGTACTGAAATCTTTGACCTATGGTTTGCAGATTCCACCATCCTTTCTCCTTATAAAAATTAAAAATTTACTTACCACCAATTTTCTACAATTTCTAGAAATTTCTACAATTTTCTATAATTTCTAATGCTTTTCCCATTTTTACACAAACTCTTCAGTGGTTTATTGGGTTAACCTGCAAGTTTTATCAAAGTCCTGGAGTGTAATTTGTTCAGAGCAGAAGTGGTGGATTCATTTAGAGCAGTCAGGTGCTCTCTTAAAATCTTTATCTTCAGTTCCCTCTTACAATGTTTGTTTTACACTTTTTATTCTAAATATTATTCTTTTCAGTAGGAAAGACAGAAACATGTTATCCATTAATAATTATACCGTGAATTTCAGCAATGGGACATTTACGGTGTACCTAAAAATTTGCTTAGTTATAGTTTATCCTTTTAAAGTGTACAATTCAATGAGTTTTAGTATATTCATAAAGTGTGCAACCATCACCACTGTCTAATTTTAGAATTTTTTTTTTACCCTAAAAAGAAATCTTGTGCCCATCAGTAGTCACTCCCCATTCTCTCCCAAATTACCTTCCTATCCCTAGGAAACTACTAATTTCCTTTATGTGTCTAAAATTTGCTTATTTTGGACATTTATACAAATGTGGTCTTTTGTGATTGTCTTCTTTCATTTAGCATTATGTTTTCAAGGTTCTTCATGTTGTAGAATGCATCAGTACTTCTTTCCTTTTAATTGTTGAATAGTATTTCATTATGTGGATGTACTACATTTTTTAAAATATTTTTGTATTATATTATGTTAGTCACCATACAGTACATCCCTAGTTATCGATGTAAAGTTCCATGATTCATTACTTGCGTATAATACCCAGTGCACCATGCAATACGTGCCCTCCTTAATACCCGTCACCAGCCTATCCCATTCCCCCACCACCCTCCCCTCTGAAGCCCTCAGTTTGTTTCCCAGAGTCCATAGTCTCTCATGGTTCATTCCCCCTTCTGTTTACCCCCCCTTTCTTCTTCCCCTTCTTCTCCTACCAATCTTCCTACTTCTTATGTTCCATAAATGAGTGAAACCATATGATAATTGTCCTTCTCTGCTTGACTTATTTCGCTTAGCATTATCTCCTCCAGTGCTGTCCATGTTGCAGCAAATGTTGAGAAATCGTTCTTTTTGATGGATGAGTAAATATTCCATTGTATATATGGACCACATCTTCTTAATCCAGTCATCTGTTGAAGGGCATCTCGGCTCCTTCCACGGTTTAGCTATTGTGGACAGTGCTGCTATGAACATTGGGGTGCATATGGCCCTTCTCTTCACTATGTCTGTATCTTTGGGGTAAATACCCAGTATTGTAATAGCTGGATCATAGGGTAGCTCAATTTTTAACTTTTTGAGGGACCTCCACACTGTTTTCCAAAGTGGCTGTACCAACTTGCATTCCCACCAACAATGTAGGAGGGATCCCCTTTCTCCACATCCTCTCCAACATTTGTCGTTTCCTGCCTTGTCAATTTTTGCCATTCTAACTGGCATAAGGTGGTATCTCAATGTGGTCTTGATTTGAATTTCCCTGATGGCTAATAATGTTGGACATTTTTTCATGTTTCTGTTAGCCATTTGTATGTCTTCATTGGTAAAGTGTCTGTTCATATCTTCTGCCCATTTTATGATTTGTTTATTTGTTTCTCGTGTATTGAGTTTGAGAAGTTCTTTGTAGATCTTGGATAGCAGTCTTTTATCTGTCGTATCATTTGCAAATATATTCTCCCATTCCGTGGGCTGCCTCTTAGTTTTTTTGACTGTTTCCTTGGCTGTGCAGAAGCTTTTTATCTTGATGAAGTCCCACACGTTAATTTTATCTTTTGTTTCTCTTGCCTTTGGAGATGTGTCATGAAAAAGGTTGCTGTGGCCGATGTCGTAGAGGTTGCTGTCTCCTCTAGGATTTTGATGGATTCCTGTCTCACGTTGAAGTCTTTCATCCATTTGGAGTTTATCTTTGTGTACGGTGTGAGAGAGTGGTCAAGGTTCATTCTTTTGCATGTAGCTGTCCAATTTTCTCAGCACCATTTATTGAAGAGACTGTCTTTTTTCCACTGGATATTTTTTCTGGTTTGTCAAAGATTAGTTGCCCAAAGAGCCGAGGGTCCATTTCTGGGTTCTCTATTCTGTTCCATTGGTCTATGTGTCTGTTTTTGTGCCAGTACCATGCTGTCTTTGTGATCACAGCTTTGTAGTACAGCTTGAAATCCGGCAATGTGATGCCCCCATTTTGTTTTTCCTTTTCAGCAGTTCCTTGGCGATTGGGGCCTTTTCTGGTTCCACAGAAATTTAAGGGCTGTTTGTTCCAGTTCTTTGAAAAATGTCATTGGTATTTTGATCAGGATGGCATTGAAAGTGTAGATTGCTCTGGGTAGCATGGACATTTTAACTATGTTAATTATTCCGATCCATGAGCATGGAATATTTTTCCATCTTTTTGTGTCTTCTTCAATGTCTTTCAAGAGTGATTTATAGTTTCTAGAATATAGATCCTTTACGTCTCTGTTTAAGTTAATTCCGAGATAACGTATGATTTTTGGTGCTATTGTAAATGGAATGGATTCTCTAATTTCTCTTTCTTCAGTCTCATTGTTCGTGTGTAGAAGTGCAATTGATTTCTGAGCATTGATTTTGTATCCTGCCACATTACTGAATTGCTCTCTAACTTCTAGTAGTTTGGGGCTGGCTTCTTTTGGGTTTTCCATATACAGTATCATGTCATCCGCAAAGAGAGACAGTTTGACTTCTTCTTTGCCGATTTGGATACCTTTTATCCCTTTTTGTTGTCTGATTCCTGTTGCAAGGGCTTCTTAGTACTATGTTGAATAATAATGGCGAGAGTGGGCATCCTTGTCATGTTCCTGATCTTAAGGGAAAGGCTTCCAGCTTTTCCCCATTGAGAATGATATTTGCTGTAGGCTTTTCACAGATGGTTTTTTATGAAATTGAGGAATGTGCCCTCTATCCCTACACTCTGAAGTGTTTTAATCAGGAAAGGATGCTGTATTTTGTCAAATGCTTTTTCTGCATCTATTGAGAGGATCATATGGTTCTTGACTCTTTTCTTGTTGATATGATGTATCACGCTGATAGATTTGAGAATGTTGAACCACCCTTACATCCAGGGATGAATCCCACTTGGTCATGATGGATAATCCTTTTATAATACTGTTGGATCCTATTAGCTAGGATCTTGTTGAGAATTTTGGCATCCATATTCATCAGCGATATCGGTCTGTAATTCTACTTTTTGATGGGGTCTTTGCCTGGTTTGGGGATCAAGGTAATACTGGCCTCATAGAATGAGTTTGGTAGTTTTCCTTCTATTTTTTGAAACAGCTTCAGGAGAATAGGTATTATTTCTTCTTCGAATGTTTGGTAGAATTCCCCGGGGAATCCATCAGGCCCTGAACTCTTGGTTTTTGGGAGGTTTTTGATAACTGCTGCAATCTTTTCATAATTAATCGGTCTGTTTAAAAAATCAATTTCTTCCTGTTTCAGTCTTGGTAGTTTATAGGTTTCTAGGAAGGCATCCATTTCTTCCAGGTTGTTTAATTTATTGGCGTAAAGCTGTTGATAAAAGTTTCTAATGGTCCTTCCTATTTCATTGGTGTTGGTTGTGACCTCTCCCTTTTCATTCATAATTTTATTAATTTGGGTCCTTTCTCTATTCTTTTGAATATGTCTTGCCAGTGGCTTATCAATCTTATTTATTCTTTCAAAGAACCAGCTTCTAGTTCTGTTGATCTGCTCTACTGTGCTCCTGGTTTCTAATTCATTGATCTCTGCTCTAATCTTGATCAACTGCTTTCTCGTGTGTGTGTTAGGCCTGTTCTTCTGTTCCTGCTCCAGCTTCTTGAAGTGAGAATATAAAAACTGCATTTTAGATTTTTCTATTCTTTTGAGTGAGGCTTGGATGGCTATGTATTTTCCCCTTAGGACTGCCTTTGCAGTGTCCCATAGGTTTTGGACCGCTGTGTTTTCATTCTCATTGGTCTCCATAAATTGTTTAAATTGATTTTTGATTTCCTGGTTTATCCAATCATTCTTGAGCAGGATGGTTCTTAGTTTCCAAGTGTTTGAGTTTCTTCCAAATTTTTCCTTGTGATTGAGTTCCAATTTCAAAGCATCGTGGTCTGAGAATATGCAGGGAATAATTTCAGTCTTTTTGTATCGGTTGAGACCTGTTTTGTGACCCAGTATATGATCTATTCTGGAGAATGTTCCATGTGCATTTGAAAATAATGAGTATTCTGTTGTTGTTGGGTGTAGTGTTCTATATATATCTATGAGGTCTATCTGGTCTAGTATGTCATTCAAAGCTCTTGTTTCTTTGTTGATTTTCTGCTTAGGTGATCTGTCTATTGCTGAGAGTGGAGTGTTGAGGTCCCCTCCTATTAACATATTTTTGTCTATATTGTCTCTTTATTCTGGTTAAGAGTTGGCCTGTGTATCTTGTTGTTCCCCTGTTGGGGGCATAGATATTTATAATTGTCATAATGACTTGTTGGATACATCCTTTAAGAATAATATAGTGTCCTTCTGTATCTCTAACTACAGTCTTTAGTTTAAAATCCAATCTGTCTGATATGAGAATTGCTACCCCAGCTTTCTTTTGAGGTCCATTGGCATGAAAAATAGTTTTCCATCCCTTCACTTTCAGTTTGGATGTATCTTTAGGTTCAAGATGAGTCTCTTGTAGACAGCAAATGGATGGGTCATGTCTTTTTATCCAATCTGCAACCCTGTGTCATTTTATGGGAGCATTTAGGCCATTCACATTGAGAGTGATTATTGAGAGATAGGATTTTAATGAAGTCATGTTGCCTGTAAAGTCTTTGCTTCTATAGATTGTAAATTTCTGTTCTGTATCACTCTTGGGGCCTTTTTACTTTTATAGAACCCCCCTTAATATCTCCTGTAGGGCTGGTTTCCTGGTTACGAAATTGGTCCGGGTCTGGCAATTCTGGAAGGTCCTTATCTCTCCATCAATTCTGAATGACAGCCTTGCTGGATAAAGGATCCTTGGCTGCATGTTTTTCTCTGAAAGAGCTTTAAAAATGCCCTCCCAGCCCTTTCTCTCATTCCAGGTCTGTGTAGACAGGTCTGACATAATTCTAATATTTTTGCCTTTGTACGTGAGAAATTTCTTTGCCCTGGCCACTTTCAATACTGTATCCTTGGATCTAATACTTGCAAATTGCACTATGATGTGACGTGGTGTAGGTTTGTCGTGGTTGAATTTAGGAGGGGTCCTCTCTGCCTCTTGGACACGAATGCTTGTTTCCTTTGCTAGATTAGGGAAGTTTTCAGCTACAATTTGTTCAGATATCTCTTCTAGACCTCTGTTTTTCTCCACCCCCTCGGGGATGCCGATGATTCTGACATTGGAACGTTTCATTGAGTCAGTAATCTCCCGTAACCTACATTCTTGAGATTGGATTTTTTTGAGCCAAGTTTCTGTTTTAGTTTTCTCTTCTAACATCCCATCCTCCAATTCACTAATTTGTTCTTCTGCCTCATTTACCCTGGCCGTCAGAGCATCTAGTTTTGACTGCGTTTGATTCATAGCATTTTTAATTTCTGCCAGATTTGCTCTCATTTCCGCCCTTAGAGATTCTATATTCTTGTTAATATTTTCGTTAATATTTTTTTCAAGCCTACACATCATCTTGACCATTGTTACTCTGAACTCCATTTCTGATAATTTGGTTATATCCCTATCCCTCAGTTCTGTGGCAGAGGCCACAGACTCATTATCTTTTCTTTGCTGGGGGGATTTCTCCTTCTTGTCATTCAGATGAGGAGAGGTTGCAGGATTGCCCAGAGCCCAAAATATTATTATTATTTTTTAAAGATTTTATTTATTTATTCGACAGAGATAGAGACAGCCAGCGAGAGAGGGAACACAAGCAGGGGAAGTGGGAGAGGAAGAAGCAGGCTCATGGCAGAGGAGCCTGATGTGGGGCTCAATCCCATAACGCCGGGATCAGGCCCTGAGCCGAAGGCAGATGCTTAACCGCTGTGCCACCCAGGCACCCCAACCAGAGCCCAAATTATTGACCAGGACCAGGCAGTGTGCACTTGTTTTCTAGGGACCTTAGGGATGTGGGCTTCTCGATTTTTCAGCCTGCCTTCTGGGGGAGGGGCCTGTCATGCTGATATTCAGACAACCCTGTTTGGGTAGAGTCGCCCAGTCCCTGCAAGGGGGGTTGCAGATGGGCACAATGTGAGCTGGTATTTCTGGGCTTTTGTTCTCTGGCAGCTTTCCCTGGCAGTTTTCTGTGGCTCTTTTGAGAGTCAGAGCAGCAGTGGCCGAATCCTAGCCTCTGACTCAGAACAGAGAGATCGCAGTCCACTCTCCATTGAGCTCTCCTGGCCTCTTTAACTCTGTTTCTTTTGGTGCTGCTAAAAACCCTGCAGTGTCCCGGGTTGTGCATCCCACAGCCGGTGTTCCAGCCCTCACTTCCAGGGCCGTCATGTCTCTGTCCTTTTTGTTTCTAACACCGCCAGCCACCCCCGGTTCCTGCGCGCGCTCCAGAGCTCTCTGTTTCAGTGTGGTTCACCCGCACTCCGGAGCTCCGGTTTTCAGTCTGGTTGCACATGCGTTCCCAGGCTCACACTCTCAGTCTGCTCTCTCACGGGTGCCGGTCCTGCGAGTCCGGCCCACCCCCAGTACAGGTGGCTACTGATCCCCGGTACCCAAGTGCGGAGGCTCCCTCCCCCTTCCGTTTATCTTCTGATATCTGTGCGCAGATTCACAGCTCCCCGCTTCGTACCTCAATACTCAGTGCTGGAGATGTTCGTTTGTAGAGATCCAGATGTATATTCCTGCGTCTCAGGCTGATTCCATGGGTTTTCAGGATGGTCTGGTACATATTTAGCTCGACTCAGGGGACCAGCTGAAAAAGGGGTCCCCTACTCCTCCGCCATCTTAACTCCTCCTCTTGGATGTACTACATTTTATTTATTCATTCACCAGTTGATGGATGCTTGTGTTTCTACCTTTTATCTCTTGTGAATAATGATGTTATAAACATTTGTGTTCAAGTTTTTGTGTGGACATATGTTTAATTTCTCTTGAGTATATACCTAGAAGTATAACTGACTTTATATCTCGAAGCTGAGTCATATAGTGTATGTTTAATCTTTTGAGGAACTGCCAAAGTGAATGCAGTGTTTTTCATTCTCACCAGCAAGGTATAAGGTTTCTATTCCTCCACATTTTCATCAACATTTGCTGTTGTCCATCTTTTTTTATTATAGCTATCCTGGTAGGTATGAAATCTTATCTCATTGTGATTTAAATTTGTATTTCCCTGCTGGCTTATGATGTTAATCATCTTTTCCTGTGGTTATTAGTCATTTGTTTATTTGGGGGTAGAAATTTCTTTCTTTCTTTTTTTTTTTTTTTAAGATTTTATTTATTTATTCAACAGAGAGAGACAGCCAGCAAGAGAGGGAACACAAGCAGGGAGAGTGGGAGAGGAAGAAGCAGGCTCATAGCAGAGGAGCCTGATGTGGGGCTCGATCCCAGAACGCCGGGATCACGCCCTGAGCCCAAGGCAGACGCTTAACCGCTGTGCCACCCAGGCGCTCCAAGGGGGGTAGAAATTTCTATTTAAAACTTTTGCCCAGTTTTAAATTGGGTTGTATTTTTATTATTGAATTGTAGGAGGTTTTTTTTTAAAGATTTTATTTATTTACTTATTTATTTAGAGACTGTGCACGTGGGTGGGGGAGGGGCAAAGGGAGAGGGAGAGAGAATCTGAAGCAGACTCCCTGCTGAGCATGGAGCCTATCGTGGCCTTCCATCCCATGATACTGAGATCATGACCTAAGCCAAAATCAAGTCAGAAGCTTAACTGAATGAGCAACCCAGGTGTCCCTATAGGAGTTATTTATGTATTCTCTATATAAGTCCATTTTCAGATATATGGTTTATAAATATTTTTTTCCATTCTGTGGCTTGTCTTCACTTTCTTGATGGTATCCTTTGAAGCAGAAAAGTTTTTAATTTTGAAGAAGATCAATTTATCTGTTTTTTTCTTTTGTTGCTTATGCATTTGTTGTCATATCTAAGAAGCAATTGCCTAGTAAAAAAGCTACCTTGATGTTACATTAGTAGTTTTTTTTTTTAAAGACTTTATTTATTTGTCAGAAGAGAGAGCACAAGCAGCAGGCTGGGGGAGCTGCAGGCAGAGGGAGAAGCAGGCTCCCCACTGAACAAGGAGCCTGATGTGGGAGTCGATCCCAGGACCCTGGGATCATGACCTGAGTCAAAGGCAGACACTTAAACAACTGAGCTACCCAGGCATCCCAGATGTTATATTAATTTTTAAAATTATCTTTCCCTGTCTTCCTATTAACTGGTTCTCCATTAGAATATTGTGTGTGTTAAGAGTGAGAACTATGAAGTCAGAATGACTGGATTTGAATTTTGGTATTACCACTTGATAACTCTGTAACCATTAGAAGTGACTTCTTTAAGCTTCAGTTTCTTCATCTGAAGAATGGGAACATTACTGGGGTGCCTGGTTAGTTTGGTAGAGCATGGGACTCTTGATCTTAGGGTCGTGAGTTCAAGCCCCACATTGGGTGTAGAGTCTACTAAATGTTTTTTATTTTTCTTTTTTTTTTTAAGATTTAATTATTTATTTGACAGAGATAGAGACAGCCAGCGAGAGAGGGAACACAAGCAGGGGGAGTGGGAGAGGAAGAAGCAGGCTCATAGCAGAGGAGCCTGATGTGGGGCTCGATCCCAGAACGCCGGGATCAAGCCCTGAGCCGAAGGCAGACGCTTAACCGCTGTGCCACCCAGGCGCCCCCTAAATGTTTTTTCTTTATGGGAATATTACTTCTTACCTCAAAGGTATTGACAATTAAAATGCTTAGCATAGAGCCTTACACATAGATAGCACTTGATAATTGGTAGATGTTATTACTAGAAATCTTATTTGAGTTAAGTATAATTTTTGCTTAAATAAAAATATTTAACTAGGAAGGTGTTTTTCTTGACTTTGTATCCACAATGGTAACTTGCTCATGGTAGTAGTTTAATGAATATGTTAATTTAGTTGATAATATGAAATATAGTAGCCCATTACATTAAGTGAGCTGTGATATATTTGAGCTTACTAAGGAGCTAAGTAAAAAGAGAAGAGAAAACTAAAAATAAGTATCACCCATTTCATTTGAGCTTGGGTTAGCCCTTGCAGAAAAGGAAGATGGGAAGATTATGTTTCAAAAGACATTTCAAGGGGGAATGGTGCTAAATATACAAAAAGCAGGTACTAATATAGAGAGAAAAATGAAAAGATAAATCCCCAAATGGGAATTTGGTCAGTGGCATAAGACATTTTAGAAGACGTGCCAAGAGAGAAAAGTTCTCATGTCAAGAGCAGCAGACTGATTTGGCATGGCTGTTCCTTGAACAATTTGCGATTTGTTCTTGACTGAGACAAAAGTCCTTTGTCCAAAAGCGTTCTCTTATCACTTGTTGAGACTGTCATTAGTCCCTTCACTCTTATTAGATGGATATATGATTAGAGGCCTCAGAACACTCCCTGAGACCTTATGGTAGGTATTTCTGAACCAGAAATCTACTCATGTTTTTTATTTAATGATTTAAGAAAAGTGGTTAGAGCCTACCTCTAATTTCACAGTTTCCCACCAGAACCTACCTCTATTTAATGATGTCTCTTCTTCTACTCCACACTATGGCGAATAAATGAATCATATATTAACCTCATATCAATAAATAAATCACATATTTAAATCACTGAACCTATGCAAATGATCCAGTTTATGTTACAAATAAATATTTGTAGAGTGTGTGAGAGTATGGTTAGATGAAAGATAAATGGTTACATAAATGAAATGTTCTTCCTTCTGCTTTCTCCTTACCATAGTCTTTGTCCAAATTTCACCAGTTCTTCTGAATATTGTTCAAATGACAGGCAGTGTATATCTTTTTGTATGCAGATAATTTGAGACTCTAGTATTCAGGCCATTTTTCCTACTATATATATTTTTTAAATATTTTATTTATTTCTTTGACAGAGAGAGAGAGACAGCCAGCGAGAGAGGGAACACAAGCAGGGGGAGTAGGAGAGGAAGAAGCAGGCTTCCCCTCCCAGAGCAGGGAGCCTGATGTGGGGCTCGATCCCAGATCACACCCTGAGCCAAAGGCAGACGCTTAACGACTGAGCCACCCAGGCGCCCCATTTTTCCTACTATATTATAAGCTCCTGGAAGTCTGGGTCTGTGTCTTATTTGTCTTTGTATCTTTTGTAGCACAATGCTTTACACAGAGTTGATATATAAACATAAGTATATTAAAAGAACCATGTAATTTAATATATTTCTGGTGGGAATTTTTGGTACAGAATTATTTCAGATGTTACTATTAAATGTGAGATACTAATAACCCCTTCTCTTCACAACTTTTCTTGGTATTACTAAAAATTTATTGATTGCTCTAAAATGCAGTCTCTCTTTTCCATCACAGGCTTTTGTCCCTAAATGGGGCAAGTTTTAAGCAGACGTCCTCTCTTCCTTATTTTTCTCTCCCTTTTTTCTGTTCCATTTCTCTCTTGCAGCTCTATTTATCTTTTAACCATTCTATTTTTTATTATTCCTGTCTCTTCCTCTTCTTACAATTCCTAATGCTTTTTAGAACTTTGTTTCCTTGTCACCTGCTCTATTTTTGTTCTTTCTGCTTGGCTTTCTCCTCCACTTGTCACCACCTTCTTTCCTTGTCCTCAAGATAACAGGGCAGGATTGGGTAGGGAGGAGCCCAGCTGGGCTAGGGGTGGAGCCACCTGTTCAGTGCTTCAGGATTCAGAAACTGAGAAGGATTGGGCTGCGTAAGCGTAGCTGGGGCTGAAGTCCCTATGGCCTTCCTGCTGGAGGCTAGCATTCTGGAGGACAATTGGGACTTGGTGAGATTATAAGTTGTCCCTTTCTTTTTGCTCCCCCTTTCTTCGTCCTTGTTCTGTATTTTTCACTCACAGTATCTCTTTACTACTTCTTCCTATTTCTTTATTGCTTACTATTCTATTTTTTTCTGCCCAGCTGTCCGTCAACTTTATTTAGTATTTGTTTACCTTTCCTATTACCCATTCTTTTCACACATCTGTCTATTCTCTCTCAAAATTTAACTTTTCCTACTTCTTCTCATTTTATTCTTTCCTTTTTGAATCTTCCCATCCAACTGCCTTTCCATTTAGTCATTTTCTGTCTACCTGTCTATTCTTATTATCTTACTGTTTCCCAGAGATAGAGCAATAAGAGAGGAAACAAGGAGCCACCCTGTCTTTCCAGAGGCCTTTCTGCTCCTACTCAGACTTGTAGGATATTTTGATTAGGCACTGAAGAGTTTGTGCTCTGCACAGATAGTTAATAAACAGTGAAATTGGAGTCAGGTTGAATATTAAATGTAAAAGTTTTAATTTTATTCTCTTTCTTGTTTTATTTAGGTTTTTTCTGCAATACAGTGGATACAATTTGTTATGGCTACTCTGAGGTAAATTTATTTAATCTCATGTACTATGATTGTTTAAACTAGTATAAGCAAAACTGTAGAATTCTAAAGTTTTCTGCCTTTTTCCCCTGGATATTTGCTTTTACTCTTTAGGGAGAAATGCTGTTCTTTACCATGTTGATATTTTCTGATTAATAAAATGTAACATTAACAATAACAAAAAAACAGATTGAGGAGTAACATCTGAAAATCAAAGGACTTAGTCAGCAGCATTGGTTTGCAAAATCAGTAGGAACGATACATAAAAGATTAGCATGGCCCCTATGCAAGGATGACACAAAAATTCATGAAGCATTATATTTTAGAAAAATGTGCAGTTTATTTTACATCTATTATATATCAGTAAAGCTGTAAAAAATTGTTAGCAAAAATGAAGGAGCCCCAGTAGTCCTCTTTTAATGATTATCTTTTATCTTTGTCAGTGTTATAGGTTCAAGTTCACTTATAGCCTATGCTGTATTTCAGAATGTACAGAAATCACCAGAGGTGAGCAAACTTTTTTTGTGTTGGATTTGAACTTTTAGTACTTAGACTTTGAAATAAATAAGAAAAGTGTCACCTATAAATAATGGAATAATTCTATGAATTACTTGTAAATTTGTCATTATGATACATTGAGATATTTTCTGTCAATAGGTTTCCCTTTTCTTCTAAGTAATTATTTTAACTATGACTTTGAATACTGAGAGATTGCTTACTAAAAGTACATTTTTTTTGGTATGCATTGATTATTAAAGTTAAGAGACAGAGTTCTTTGAAGCCTCTAGTCACTCTAAGCACAGTACGATCCTGCCAAGAGGTGAGTTTTCTGACATTGGTATCTTGGTAACATTGCTAGTGGGGCTAGGAAAGAGCTCAGAGATTTTGTTGTCCAAAAAATATTAGGTTTGCTGTTCAAGCCTTCTAGGCAATTACAATTTAATGGTGAAAACAGAGCAAAAATACATCCTAAGTAAAATTATTCATGCCAAAAAGATCAAGTAAAAAAAATTTCCTTTTATTGAGGTATAATTGACAAATAAAAATTATATATATTTAAGGTGTAAACAAACAAACAAAAAACCTTCCTGACTGAGAGAGGACTAGGAAGAGCTATGTATTTCCTAGCTATGAAAAGATTTTAAGAGAAATGTAATAACTATTTCTCTAACCAGGCCAAATGGCACAAAATTAGACAAAATATAGTTCAGGACATATATGGGAGAGCTTTAGTATGTGGAAAATGTGATTGGGTTTTATTGGGCCCACTTTAGTAATCAAAATAGTTCTGTATGTTGAACATTTTCTGAGTTCCAAGTATACTGGGTGCTTTACAAACTTTATCTTTTTGGCTCTCATCACTCTCCCATGAGAAGGATGATATTAGCTGTATTTCACAGATGAGGAAATTGAGGCTCAAAGTCATGAAATAACTTGTTCAAAAGTTATATAGTAAGTAGCAGAACAGAGATTTTCAAAAGTCCAACTCTTAACTACAGTCCCCCTTGAAATTAAACACAGTATTTAGTATTTATTATATTCTAGACAGATATGCTCAGTGTTTTAAATACATTTTTCATTTAATCCTTAAAACAACTCTGTGAGGTAGGTGTTATTAATCTGATATTATAGTGAAGAAATGGAATCCTGGTAAGGCTGAGGGACTTTCCTAAGGTCTTATATATAGCCAGTTAGTTGTTAGAGCTAGAATTTGAGTACAGGATTGTCTTGTTCCAAAGCCTCTCTCCATATATGCTTTTTAAGACACTGAAATATGATACCTAATGAAGATAGGATTTTGAATTTCACACATAGACTGTGACTATGTAAGTAAAACCAGAAAGTAGAAGTCTTGGTCCCATATTGTCATTGCCTAGCAAAGTAATCTTCTGTGATTCAGATTTCCCTAATGTTTGTCTCCTTTGCTGAAATTTGAATTCATATGTGATTAAGTTAATAAAGTTACATAGTAGAGAGCGGTAAGCAGAGATTCCCAGTCTCTGCATTATTAATCTGCTGGGCTGGATGATTATTTGTTGTAGGGGGCTGTCTGCACATTCGGATGTTTAGCAGACTCCACCCACTAGATGCTAGAAGCATACCACCTCCCCCTACCTCTGAGGTTGTAAAAACTAAAATATCTTTGAATATTGCCAGATGTCTCCTGGGGGAGGCAAAATTGCTCCTGGCTGAGAACCACCGCTCTAAGGTGACCTCTGGCATGACAGTGGGTTAGAGCTTTATAAAGATGTGGGATCTAGTTTGGCCTAGGATGTGACCTTTATTTCCTCTGGCTTCAGCTGTGATACCTTTCATATAACCAGAGCCTAAAGGACCTTAGCAATCACTAGTTCACTGGTTCCCACACATTCTGTTTTCTTGGGGTAGGAAAAATTCCAGTTTTTCCAGGTTACAAATGTCAGCCATCCTCCAGTTTTCCTTTTTTCTCCATCAAAGAATGTTTTAAACAGCAAAAACATATGGAAGTCATACAAATATGAAACCTGAAAAAGACCAAAATAGTCTATTAGATTAAAAATAAATATAGTAAATTGGAGAAATCCATAGGGAATCTTTGAGGGGACTAGCTGATGAAACAGTGACTCAGAGAGGCAAACTGAAGAGAGAAGAAAGTGGCAAGACTAGCCAGTGTTAAATAACACTCAAGGCAGATATACTTCACTATACTTATGTGACTTCATTTCCCCATAAAGAACACTTTTGACATTCTTTGTAACCTGATTTCACTTGAACAGAAATACTGGGAAGCAGGGTTTAGAAGAGTATTCATATGAACTGTTTTAGGTCTTTCACCTCACCAGAACAGAAGGACCCAGAATGTCTCCAGGGAAAAACCTTTCACACAATCCATGTCCTCTCTTCCCTACCCTCTTATCCTGCTCTTGATTTAAACTAGGTACAAATTAGGCATTTTTTTTATAATGATTTTTTATTATATTATGTTAGTCACCATACAGTACATCCCCGGTTTTCGATGTAAGGCTCGATGATTCATTAGTTGTGTATAACACCCAGTGCACCATGCAATATGTGCCCTCCTTACTACCCATCACCGGTCTATCCCATTCCCCCACCCCCCTCCCCTCTGTAGCCCTCAGTTTGTTTCTCATAGTCCATAGTCTCTCATGTTTCATTCCCCCTTCTGATTACCCCCCCTTTCTTTATCCCTTTCTTCCCCTACTGATCATTCTAGTTCTTATGTTCCATAGATGAGAGAAATCATATGATAGTTGTCTTTCTCTGCTTGACTTAACAAATTAGGCATTTTTTTAAAAAGAGTTTTTGCTTTCATATTTAGGACTATGTCTTATGCTTTTATATGTCTTCCTAATTATCACACACTGTGCTTGATTGTACTTTCCTTAAACCATGGGCTATACTGTACCTTCCTTGTATTACCTTCAACATAGTATCTTGTAAACATAGGCAGGGTGAAATTTTTCCTGATTTCAACAGTAGGTGGTCAGTTAATTTTTCTTGTTTACTTGATTGACTTTATCTCCTGTTACTAGAACTCATTGTTTTCCAATCATGAGTGAAAGTATATAAGCCTCTTTTATCCTCCATTTCCCTGCCAAAGACTTTAGGTATGTTTTAGTGGCAGACAGCTCTCTCTCTATAAGGTTATTTATTGAATCAATGACCATAAATAAAATTACATTCTTGCTCACAAAAGCCACTTGGCTGTCTTTCTCCTCCAGATGTTTTTAAACATTAACAGTTATAAACTTGTGGGAGGTCATGGGCCAGTAGAATCTGTGAATGTGTCATTTGGCTGGAATTTTAGTAGGCTTACCCAGAGCAAAGGCTATATATAGTAAAAATAATAATAATAATATCTGATATTTATTAAATATAGTTTAAAATGTTATTTCACTTGTTTTTGTTTCTGTTAGCCAAAACAACTTGACCATTTACCACTGTTTGCAAGATATAGCATCTTAGCTTTCCTCTCATTTGGAAGAAGGGTATGAGAAAAATTCCCTTTTGTGCAGGTGAGATTAGTTTTTATATTAGGTAGTATATTATAGTAACTTTAAAAAAATTTTTTTAAAGATTTTATTTATTTATTTGACAGAGAGAGACAGATAGTGAGAGAGGGAACACAAGCAGGGGGAGTGGGAGAGGAAGAAGCAGGCTCACAGCAGAGGAGCCTGATGTGGGGCTCGATCCCACAACGCTGGGATCACGCCCTGAGCCGAAGGCAGACACTTAATGACTGAGCCAACCAGGTGCCCCTCTACTGGGTTTTTTTTTATTGCTTTGTAAGAGTTTTTGTTTTTTGTTTTTTGTTTTCTTTTTAATGTTTTTTTATTATATTATGTTAGTCACCTGTGCAGAAGCTTTTTATCTTGATGTAATCCCACATGTTCATTTTATCTTTTGTTTCTCTTGCCATTTGAGATGTGTCATGAAAAAGGTTGCTTTGGCCGATGTCGTAGAGGTTGCTGCCTATGTTCTCCTCTAGAATTTTGATGGATTCCTGTCTCACATCGAGGTCTTTCATCCATTTGGAGTTTATTTTTGTGTATGGTGTGAGAGAGTGGTCAAGTTTCATTCTTTTGCATGTAGCTGTCCAATTTTCCCAGCACCATTTATTGAAGACACTGTCTTTTTTCCAATGTATGTTTTTTCCGGCTTTATCAAAGATTAGTTGCCCATAGAGCTGAGGGTCCATTTCTGGGTTCTCTATTCTGTTCCATTGGTCTATGTGTCTGTTTTTGTGCCAGTACCATGCTGTCTTTGTGATCACAGCTTTGTAGTACAGCTTGAAATCCGGCAATGTGATGCCCCCATTTTGTTTTTCCTTTTCAGCAGTTCCTTGGCAATTCGGGGCCTTTTCTGGTTCCATACAAATTTAAGGACTATTTGTTCCAGTTCTTTGAAAAATGTCATCGGTATTTTGATCGGGATGGCATTGAAAGTGTAGATTGCTCTGGGTAGCATGGACATTTTAACTATGTTAATTATTCCGATCCATGAGCATGGAATATTTTTCCATCTTTTTGTGTCTTCTTCAATGTCTTTCAAGAGTGATTTATAGTTTCTAGAATATAGATCCTTTACGTCTCTGGTTAAGTTAATTCCAAGGTAACGTATGGTTTTTGGTGCTAGTGTAAATGGGATGGATTCCCTAATTTCTCTTTCTTCAGTCTCATTATTCGTGTATAGAAATGCAACTGATTTCTGAGAGTTTCTGTTTTTAATATTTTTTTGATACCAGTCCTTTTTCAGTTTTATGTGTTGCAAATAATCTTCTCCCATTTTGTGGCATATCTTTTCATTTCCTTTGTGGTGTCTTTTGACACATTTTTCTTTTTCACTAGTTGAATTTTTCACTTACTTCCTTTTAGAAAGCTTTTTTTTGTTTGTTTAGGAAAAGTTTCCTTGGCCAGAAGTTGAAGACATTTTCCTCTGTTATCTAAAAAAATGTTTTACGGTTTTTGCCTTCATATTTAGTTATTTAAACCAGTTGGAACTCATTTTTGAGTGTGTGAGATAGGAAGTAGGGGTCCACTTTTATTTTTATCCATATAGACCCCCAGTTGTTGCAACATCATATTTTGAAAAGGCTATCGTTTCTCTCTTGATCCAAAAAGCCACCTTATGGGGTGTCTGGCTGGCTTAGTCAGGAGAGCCTGCAACTCTTGATCTCAGGTTTGTGAGTTTGAGCTCCACATTGGGAGTAGAGATTATTATAATAATAATAATAATAACAAAAATAACAAAATGAAAATGTTAAAAAAAAGGCATTTCTAGGGGAACCTAGGTGGCTCAGATGGTTAAGTGTCTGCCTTTGGCTCGGGTCATGATCTCAGGGTCCTGGGATCAAACCCCAAGTCAGGTTCCCTGCTCAGTGGGGCTCTGCTTCTCCTTCTTCCTCTGCTGTTCCTCCTGGTTGTGCTCTCTCATGCTCTCACACTCTTTCTCTCTGTCAAATAAATAAATAAAATCTTTTTAAAAAGCCACTTCTATCATGTATGAGAAGTTTTTATATATGCTTAGGTTTGTTTGAGCTCTGTATTCCATTTCATTTGTCTATTTGCTTATCTCTGTGCTAGTACCACAGTGTCTGCACTCTAGCTTTATATTAAGTTTTGCTATGTGTATCTCTGTGCTAGTACCACAGTGTCTGCACTCTAGCTTTATATTAAGTTTTGCTATGTGTAGGACAAGTCGTCTTTATCCTTTTTCATCAAGATAACCAAGAATGTCTTGGTTATCTTGATATTTTGTATTTCTGTATCAGATGTAGAGCCGGCTTGTCAACTTCCACAAAAAAATGTGTCGAGATACATTTGAGATTGCATTTAATCTATATATCAATTTAGGGAGAACCAACATTTCTGTAATCTTGGTCTTACAGTCCATGAGCATAGTATATTTCTTCACTGCAGATCTTCTTTGGTGTCTCTCAATAAACATTTTATAATTTTCTCTGTAGGCTAACCAATACTATTTTTAGAAAAGTGGGAGTAGGGAGGACAAAAGGGGAAGAATACTCGAAAGTGACAAAGAAGGACAAACTTCACTGATAGGGTCAGAAATTGAAAAGGCAGCATATACAATTCATACTGATATTTTTTCCTACTCTGAGTTTTCATTGATGAAATAAGATGAATAAGGTCTGAGGATCTAATGTATAATGTGGTGACTATAGTTGATAACACTGTATTGTATAATCGAAATTTGCTAAGAGAGTAGAACTTAAATGTTGTAATCAAAAAAAAAAGTAAATGCATGTGTGGCGATAGAGGTGTTAACTTGGGGAAGTTCTTTAACGATGTACAATATATATCAAATCATCACATTGCACACTTTAAATATCTTACAATTTTTTCAGTAGAGAAAAAGAATAGAAAAATGCAAGTTAAACTATATTAAGATTTTAAAAACCCATTTTTATTTTCTTTGAGTCCTTAACCATATCCCTAAACACTCAGCTGATGATCTCATTTCCTATTGTTAGAAGATGTTGGCTGTGCATCTAGAGCACTTTTAATTTTCTATTTGTGGTGTGTCTCCCATCACAGAATTTCTTATCTGTCCATTCTTTGTCCCTAATCTGAGGAAGGAATATGTCTATGAGGAAGAAGTCCAGTGCTAATCTCTCCATGAGTAGTCTGATTCCGGGAGAGTTGGGATAGTTGCAATTATAGGGTCTTTCCTACCTGGAGTATTCCTTTGCATTCCCCCCAGTCCACCAATGACAGAGACCCCAGAATAATGATGCCCAGGTTTCTACTAGAAAAGTATAACACAAAAATAATTGATTGTTATATTCTCCTAGCTACATCATTTATGAAATGAGGCTTTTGTTGCTTTGACAGATAAGGCCACTCTTTTATCTGAGCTTCTCTGACCTTCTCCTGGGGATATGCTGGCTCATTGAAGCACTTCTTTATGGAACTTCAGCAGCCAATAAGGATGTTGTCTGCTATAACTTGCAAGCAGTTGGACAGGTGAGTGGTACTAGATTGTGACTGTATCTTGTAAGACAGGTATACTCAGACCTAAATAGAAAACAAAGATACTCCATCTTGGTAAGTTGGACCCTTTTGTTTATTGTTACACTTTGAAACAATAGCTCTTAATGTTTTACCATTTTAAAGAACACTACTTGTTTATTATAGAAAGTGTAGAAAATTCAGAGAAGAAAAATGATACTTAAAATCACCCATAATCACCCACATAATATTTTATATGTATTATATATCTTTCCAGCCTTTTTCTCTGTAGGAATATGCATTTTAAAACAAATAAAATAACACATTAATACTTTTTGTAATTTGCTTTTATTTTTCAACATATTGTGAGTATATTTCCATGTAATGAAACATTCTTTAACAACATCTTTTGAGGGGCTCCTGGGTGGCTCATCCATTATGTGTCTGCCTTCGGCTCAGGTCATGGGGTCCCGGGATAGAGCCCCGCATTGGGCTCCCTGTTTGGCGGGAAGCCTGCTTCTCCTTCTCACACTTCCCTTGCTTGTATTCCCTCTCTCGCTGTCTCTCTCTGTCAAATAAATAAATAAAATCTTGAAAACAAAAACAAGAAAACCCCCAAACATCTTTTGAGATTAATGCATGGTTTTTTATTAAAAGAATATAATAAGCATTGGCTTAAATTGGGAAATACTACAGATCATCACGTATGGATTGTAGATCTTTCACAGATTTTGTCAGTGGATTAACCCACACAGTACCATCTGTATATAATGTTTCTTATATTTCTCAGACTTGCTATGCGAAAAAGTAGAGGTTAAAATGCCATCTGTACTCACTGCTACATGTTTCCTTTGAGATTTGTTACTAGAGGGAATATTTCTTTCAATTTATTTATTTATTTAGATTTTATTTATTTATTTGACAGAGAAAGAGACAGCCAGCAAGAGAGGGACCATAAGCAGGGGGAGTGGGAGAGGAAGAAGCAGGCTTCCCAGCGGAGCAGGGATCCCAATGTGGGGCTCGATCCCAGGATCCCGGGGTCACGCCCTGAGCCGAAGGCAGACACTTAACATCTGAGCCAGTCAGGCGCCCCTATTTCTTTCAATTTAGTAGGAAAATAATAACATGTAAATGGTGGTATGAAATCCATATGCTAAAAATAATAACATGTAATTGGTGGTATGAAATCCATATACCAATATATGTTAACTATCTCATATGAATTTTAGTGTCATAGAAACATAGTTTATTTAACCCTCCTAATATCTTATAAATTGAGTAACACTCTATTGTTTTATCAGCTAAGGAAATAATATAGTTTTGGAAGTAAAAAAAAATCTGCATAGAATTCTGGACCCAGTTAACTTTGTAACCTTAGGCAAATACTTAATAATTTCTGAACTTAAGTCTCCTAGTCTGTAAAATGGGCATGAATAATATTTACCTTGTGCTTGGCATAGGTATGATTAATGTTACTTTCTTTTTTTTACAACTTTATTTGGCTATACATGCAATAAACGACTTATTTATTTATTTAATTTTTGAAATATTTTATTTATTTATTTGAGAGAGAGGGAGAAAGCAGGAGCGGAGGGAGGGAAGGCAGAGAAAGAGGGAGAAGCAGACACCTTCACTGAGCAGGAGCCCAACGTGAGGCTCAATCCCAGGACCCCAAGATCATGACCCAAGCCAAAGGCAGATACTTTACTGACTGAGCCTCCTGGCTGCCCCTACACAACAATATTTAAAGTGTACAATTTTATCATTTTTAATATATGTATACCCCTATCAAATCATTACCACAATTAAGATAACAAACATTTCTATTTCCATCACCTCCCAAAATCATTTCAAGTTTATATTCCTTTACCTCATGGAGCATATGAATTATAATAGTTGCTTTTAAAATTTTTTGTTGGATATTTCCAGTATCTGCTATTTCATGTCTTCTCCCATGATAATGGGTGACAAATTTCTGTTCTTTGTGTGTCAAGTAATTTAGGATTTCATCTTGGACATTGTGAATGCTATGTAGCATAGACTCTGGGTTCTTTTATAATTCTCTGAAGAATGCTAATGTTTTTGTTTAGCAGACAGTCAACCTGATTAGGTTTAGAATGTGAATTTCTTTTTTTTTTTTTTTTAAGATTTTATTTATTTATTCGAGAGAGAGAGAGCACGAGGGCGTGGGAGCACTGGAGGGAGATCATCATATCCCTGCTGAGCAGGGAGCCTGATGTAGGACTCAATCCTGGGACTCCAGGATCATGACCGACCCAAAGCCAGTCACTTAACCAATTGAGCCACCCAGGTGCCCTAGAATGTGAATTTCTTTTCATCATTTTTAGGTTCAAGTTCTCTAAGCCTAGTTCTCTAAGCCTTAGCTATGCTGGTTTTGGGCTGTCATTTGCATGCATGCAGTGGTTAGGTTGAGACTTATATGGCATCATACATAGAATCAGGACATCTGCTTTCCTGGCTCTGTCACTTTTGGGATTCTGCCCAAACTTCCTGCCTGAAGGAGGACATTCTCTGGTTTATGTGGTCTAAAACATAGGTTTCTATTGGAGTTTTAGGTGCCTTCATTGAGAAGCACTATGATTGGGATGCACACTTGAGGAAAAGCTGTAAGAAAGCAAGAGAGAAAAGTTTGGGAAACTCACTGTTGTGCAGTTTGCTTCTCCATATTTGATTCCTTTGTTTGATTTTTACTTTTCAGTCTTTGAGTAGTTAACTTTTATATTTTTCCCAGAGGTTTTTTTTTTTTGTTTTTTTTTTGTAATCAATAAGAGGGATGGGCTGTAGAGAGCTAAAACACACTAGCTTATTTTGTTTTATTTATTTATTTATTTATTTAGAGAGAAAGAGCACATGAATGGGGGAGGCGCCCCAGAGAGAGAATCTTAAGCAGGCTCCATGCTCACCTCAGAGTCTGATGCGGGGCTTGATCTCATGACCCTGAGATCATGACCTGAGGTGAAATTAAGAGTCGATACTTAACCAACTGAGCCATCCAGGCACCCTAGCTTTATTTTTTAAATTGTGGTAAAGTGTATAATCATAACTTATATAGCATGGCATATCTTCTTACCCTTATAAATTTAAATTATTTTTGTATTTTTATTTAAAATGCACTTCTGGTAGGCAACATATATTTAGGTCTTAGTATTTTATCCAGTCCAACAATCTCTGCCTTTAAATTGTGGTTTTTAGGCCACTGACACTTAATTTGATTGTACTGTTTTATTTGAATCTATCATTTTGTTCTTTGTTTTCAGTTCTGTTTTTTTTTTTGTTCCCTTTTCTTCCTTTTTCTGTCTTCTTTGGATTAATATACTATTTTTATTACTACCTTTTATCTCTGTTGTTGGCTTGTTTGCTAAAACCCTTTCTTGCGTTACTTTAGTGGTTATGTTACAGGGTTCATAGTATACATTTTAACTTATCATAGTTGAAGTGATATATCTCTTCATGTATAGGGTGAGAATCTTCCAATGGAATACTTTAGTTTCTCCTCTACTGGCCTTTATGCTATTTTCATGTTTTTTATATGTATACTATTAAGCTCACAATATATTTTTATATTTGCTCAGTTAATTATCATTACAGAGATTTAAATAATAAAAAAATCTTTTATACTTACTGTTTCCAATGTTCTTCATTCTTTTGTGTAGACTCAGATTTTTTTAGTGATACCATTTTTCTTCTGCCTGAAGCATACTCTTTAACATTTCTTATGTTGTGGATCTGCTTTTGTATGTTTGAAAATGTCTGTTTTGCCTTTGTGTTTGGGAGTATATTTGCTGGGTATAGACTTCTAGATTGAGAAAATTTTAGTACTTTAACATATTGCTTCACTGTCTTTTTGCTTGAGCTGTTTCCTTTAAGAAGTCTGATACTATATCTTTGTTCCTTTCTGCATCTTTTTTTTCTCTGGATGCTTTTAAGATATTCTATTAAAAATGAATAATTTGGGATACCTAGATGGCTCAGCTGGTTAAGCATCTGCCTTCAGCTCAAGTCATGATCCCAGAGTCCTGGGATCCAGTCCTACATCAGGCTCCTTGGTCAGCAAGGAGCCTCCTCCCCCTGCCTGCTGTTCCCCCTGCTTGTGCGTGCGCGTGCTCTTTCTCTCTGACAAATAAATAAATAAAATCTTTTAAAAAATGAATAATTTGATTATGATGGCCCTTGCTGTCATTTTCTTCATATCTTTTCCTTGGGATTAATTGAGCTTTCGGATTTATGAGTTTATAGTCTTCATCAAATTTGGAAAGCTTTTGCCCATAATTTCTTCAAATATGTTTTCTATTTCCCTTTTCCTCACCACTTGCACTCCTTTCAGGCATCCTGTTACCTATATATATAATGCTGCTTGAAGCTTTCCCACAGTTCATTGATGCTTTTTCAGTTTTTGGATTCTTTTTTTTTTTTGCTTTGTTTTTCATTTTAGATATTTTGTATTGTTATGCTTTCATTAGTCATTTCTTCAGTGTCTAATCTGTATATATTTTTACTTCATCCATTGTGGTTTTTATGTTTATCAGCTCAAATAGGGTCTTTAAAAATATCTTCCATGTTTCTACTTATTAAAAATATGGAATAGGATATAATAACTGTTTTATTATCTTTTACTGCTAATTCTTTTTTTGTTTTAAGATTTTATTTATTTATTTGACAGTGAGAGACAGTGAGAGAGGGAACACAAGCAAGGGGAATGTGAGAGGGAGAAGCAGGCTTCCCGCCGAGCAGGGAGCCCAATGCGGGGCTCGATCCTAGGACCCTGGGATCATGACCTGAGCCAAAGGCAGACGCTTAATGGCTGAGCCACCCAGGCGCCCCTTTTTTCTGCTAATTCTAATATCCGTTTCAGTTTTGGGTAGGTTTCAGTTGATTGATTTTTCTCCGCTGGATGGGTCATGTTTTCCTCCCTCTTTGCATCTAATCTTTTATTGGATGTAAGACACTGTGAATTTTATTTTTGGTGTGTACTAGATATTTCTGTATACCTATAACCATTCTTGAATTTTATCCTTGGATGCAGATAAGTTACTTAGAGATAGTTTGAATCTCTCAGATCTTGCTTTTATGATTTTTTAGTTAGTTCTGGAGTGATGCTTAGTCTCAGGCTAATTATTTCTTACAACTGAGCCAAGGCCTTCCAGAGTACGCTACCTTATGTCCTGTTGAATTATCAGTTTTTTGAATCTTAGTGGTAGGAACTATTTTTGGCCCTATGTGAACTCTAGATACTGTTCTGTAATACTTTTAGATAGTTCTTTCAGCTTTGGATAGTTCCCTTATACACATGCAGCAATTAGTACTTGGCTGAATACTCCAGGAAAATCCTCTGCAAATATCCAGGGTGCCCTGAGCAGCTCTTTCCTCTCCAGCACTCTGTTCTATGAACTCTAGCAGCCTCAGTTTTCTTTGATTCTCATCTCTAACTCCTCAACTCAGAGTTTGCCAAGCTCAGCCTCAGTTTTTTCTTCCTGTACTACAGCATGGAAACTCTCTTTAGAAAGTAATCTGAGGTAGGGGTGCCTGGGTGGCTCTGTTGGTTAAGTGGCCAGCTTTTGATTTTGGCTCAGGTCATGATCTCGTGGTTGTGAGAGCAAGCCCCCCATCTGGCTCTGTGCTCAGAGTGGCGTCTGCTTGAGATTCTCTCCCTCTCCTTCTGCCCTGCCCCGCCTCACGGGGATGCACACTTTCTCTGTATCTCAAATAAATAAATCTTAAAAAAAAAAAAAGTAAGTAAGCTGAGGTAGTTCTATGGCTCATCTCATGTTTCCCATGTTTCAGAGATCACTGACTTTGTTATCTGATGTCTAGTGTCTTGAAGCTGTTGTTTGAAATGTTTTGTCTGTCTTTTTTGTTTGTTTTCCAAGAAGATAAATCGAGTTCTTGTTATTCCATCTTGGCCAGAAGTAGAAGTGCATAAGTAAAGTTTGGGACTGAGAATATGCTCAAAAAACTTCAGCGTTTGTATTTTCAGGGTTAACTTGGAGGTTTTAGGGGAATATATTATTTAAATAATTCTCAATAAAAATCTAAGTTATTCTTTAGAACAGAAAAATGTCTAGAGTGTTTCACTTTAATGTTTCATTTTCCCTATTGTCTTCCCTCCTGATAAACTTTTCCAGCTTGGAGGGAAAAAAATACTATTTAACTTGGGTCTTTTCTTAATATTAAGACACACAATTCATTTGAATGGTCAATTGGTCCATTTATTCAACTTTGGGAGAGAATGAGATATAGGTATCCCTGACTTTTCAAAAGTTTGTGTTATACCTCTTTGCTTTTATGAAAGACGTGCAGAGTACCTGTTCTTGCTAACCAAAAGAAATCCAAAGAGGATTTTGGCCTTTGTGGAAAAAGGCGAAAAGCAAAAATAGCATTCAGTGCTATTTTGCAGCAAGCCATTATAGAGGCAATATGTTCCCCAACCAGCGAATGGCACCACCAAGCTCTTTCCCCAGGAATACACTCAACATCAAGCTGCCATAACTTTGAACTGTATATGTGAGCATCTGTGCTTTATCTCAATTTATTTTGTACATCCAGTAGAAGATATTTCCATTAGCAAGGGTATCAGAAATGGCAATCATTACTGCATTGTTTTGCTGTTGAGAATCCGTATGATTTTGAGGAAGTCATTTGATTTTTATGACAATCATTATTGCTAGTTGAATATAATTAAGGATATAGATGAATAGCCAGATAAAGAGATACATAAGTTCAAAAGGGTCCTGAATGCAGGAGCTTCTGTCCCTGTGGAGCTGGATGTGTTTATCAGGCCAGAAGCTTTCTGAACCCTGCAGTTTAGAGTTTTTTATGGAGGCTTCATCTTGTAGGCATGATCAATTTTTTTTAGCAACATATGACTTTATTTTTACTTTATATCCAATAAATTTGGTACATTGATCTACCAAATTCTAGTCCTTTTTTATTATAATAATATTTTTTTATTATATTATGTTAGTCACCATACAGTACATCCCTGGTTTTTTATGTAAAGTTCGATGATTCATTAGTTGCGTAGAACACCCAGTGCACTATGCAATACGTGCCCTCCTTACTACCCATCACCACCCTATCCCATTCCCCCATCCCCTCCCCTCTGAAGCCCTCAGTTTGTTTCTCAGAGTCCATAGGCATGATCAATTTTTAATTCAATCTCTAGCCTTTCTCCTCACCCTGGGGGATGGGATGTAGGGCTGAAAATTCTAAGTCTCAAGTCATGGTTTGATCTTTCTGGTAATCAGCCTCTATCCTAAAGCTATCCAGGAGCCCACCAAGTATCATCTCATTAGAACAAAAGGTACTCTTATCACCCAGGAAATGTCAAGGGATTTAGGAGCTCTGTGTAAGATGCTCCTATCATTCTCATCACTCAGGAAATTCCAAGGGTTTTAGGAGTGCTGTGTCAGGAACTAGGGGGGCAGATACCAGACATATATTTATTATGTCACAAGAGCAAACCCAAACTTGGTTCTTCTGTCTCTTTCTCTCCATGTTACTGGAGAATCCTGGTACTTAGTTAAATACTCTTTAGAGACCTGGAGACTAAAAAATACACTATTTCCCTAAACAAGGAACAATTTCATTTGCTAGCTTTTCTACATTAAGATTTTTTATACTTTATAAAATGAACACATGTTCTTGATAAAAATTGAAACACATTTTTGCATACCTGGGGTTTCCAAATGAAAAGTAAAAGTTCACCTCCTTTTTCTACCCCTGACTTTCACAGTTCAACCAGTTAAGATTAAATGTCTCTGGTTTTCAAAATTCCCCTGTAACTGGCTCTTGAGAAAAAAATTGGGAGTGGGTGGAGGCCGGGCACTCTGTTTGCACAAGCAGATGAAGAGGTCCTAGATTTTCCAAGAGTCATAGTAACGAAAGGGCTAGTCACCTGATCTAAACAAACAAGATATCCAAGTTCCTTAATTTAGATTTCCAGTTTCATTCTTTGAACAGGGAAACCCCTTTAGAAAAAAAATTTTTGAAAACAAGTGCCAAGATTTTTAGAACATAGTTAATAGTTATTAATTATTCCCACTGAAGCAGGGTGAAAGAAAATGGGCTTAAGCAGTAGTAGGAAAATATTTAGTTTGGGTAGAAACCTTGAGGATTGTTATGCAGGAATAAATCATTAGGGTCAGTTTGGTGTTTCCCTGTTAAATGTGTTTGTAATTTTCGTCCATGTAAAATGGATTTGCCAGGTGATGCAACGGATAAGGGGATCACTGGTTCCTAGACTTCAGGGTTTTACAAATGAGTGAAACTAAAGAAAAAAAATGTGAGTTGTCATACTGTTGCTATTTTGCTTAATTAAGAATACTTTTAAACAACTACTACCTAATTTCATAAAAGGAATAAAATTCATACTAAAAAACTAGGCAAAATATAATCTCAGACTAGAGCATGGACTCTTTAAATTAGTAGATTTAACTATATGAAAAATTTAATTACATCACCTGTGTTTTTCTCAATATTTCTGAGACCAATGCCTATTTTATCAGGGATCACCACTAATTTTCAAACTGGCATTTGGACATTATTGCACTATATGGGCTTTCACAGCTCTTTCCAGGTTTCAGATGTTAAAGCTTCAGGACGTGTGGCTTTTTTATTTTGTTTTGAGCTTTTCCTTCTCTACTGGGGTGGATGTGGGATGCAACTTAGAATCAGGCTTATTCCTCTCTTATGATATTACTTTATTATGTGCCTGGAGTTTCTGAGTTCTTGCCTGATTTAGATCATGAACAGAATTTTGTAGGAGACCCAGAGCTGGTCAGGGGTGAACACTGGCTCACTACAGCTCTGGTGCTTTTATGTGTCTTCAATGAACTGGAACAGAAGAAATCAATCATTTACCAAGAGCTAGTCATTCGTTCTGGAACTTACCTGAGAAGCAAAGTGAGTTTTAGAACTAGGCCATCAGAAATAATTTCATTCTTTGATTAATTAATGGAGATGTGGGATTTTCCAAGTGCTATTTTTTTTGTGAACTCAGCCAACCATTCAATAGATGTTACCGTGCCACCATAACGTTCAAATCAGAAGGCTTTGTCTGGCCTATAGCATTTGGCTCTGAAAGATGGAATCTGATCCATAATCTAAGATGCTGAGAATTTTTAATTCTGTTAGATGATTAGATCTACACCAAGAAGATTAATTTGATTGTATATGATTGTCCCCCAGATCAATCTCGGGATCAGGAACAAATTCCATGCTTTTTTCAGAGGGGCCTAGGAGTATTGCTATGCTAATATTTCTGTTTATCAGAGGTAACTGCTATGGAGAAATAAAGGAAAATGACAGTGCCAGACACTGTCCCTGTCTGCTTCCCTATTTACTTTTGACTATTCTAATGTTTATTTTGACATAGGTTGAAGTGTCAGCAGTCACCTTTTCTTAGTGCATGAACCAGGTTTCATTTCCTAGAAGAATATGCTAGTCACATACTTTAGAGGCACCCGTTTGGATTGCAGATGACATGAAGTTTGTGGCTTGGAGTTAAAACATAGAGTTTGGAGTCAAAGAGATCTGGGTTTAAATCCCAGCTCTGGTACCTATTAGCTGTGTGATTTTTAAGCAAGTTAATTTTACTAAGTCTTAGTTTCCCTGTGTAAGATATGAATGATGATAGGATTCTTAGGACTGTCATGAATATTAAATTTGGTAAAAATGTAAAGAGCTTGCCCTTAGTGTGAACTATTGTTGTTCTTGTTATTTTTGGAGGTAAAATAGGATGTCTGCTGATCTCCTTAAGAACAGAACTCACCTTACTTTCTAAATCTGTCTGGTAGAAAGCAGTCTATTAAAAATATCCTCTTATCTAGGATTTGACTTGACGATATTTTCTTGTTAATATATTCTCACTGCCTCTCTGACCTTTTGGACTTAGCCTGCCTAACTCCAAGGCCTAAATTTTACAGTGGCTGGGGGTTTGTATGACATTATTATTGTGATTTTTAGGGTCTTTTATTGGTTTAAATAAAATAGGAGCTCAAATAAACTTTTACTAATTGATAGTTGACCTCTCTGGATTTAATTTCATGCTTAAAGTCACTAAGCCCTTCTGTATGGGTAGATTTCTGATGCTAGCCCACTTCAGCTAGCTTTTATCTCTTTTAGCCATGGTATACTAACCAACATCTGATTAATGCCATGGCACCATGTCTGATCTGTGACAGAACAGATTTGTGTCATAATCAATCCCCTTTGTTAAGGGTAAGTACTCCTAACAACAACAGCAAAAATCCCTTGTGCCCTAAGTCCATGTAACAGTAGCTTTACCTGAACTGTTAAGTATTTTGGGACATCTGGAGTCTACTTTAGAGTGGCATTCTCTCACCTTCTTTTCTGTTGCAAAAGAAAAGAGACAAGAACCCATTTTCTTTGTAGACGAGAACCCATTTTCTTTGTTCAAAATGTCATCTGACAGTATTTTTATACTAGATTGTTCTCAATTTCTATTTTCTGTGATAAGCTTGAGCTGCCGTCTTTTCAAGACAATTTTACAAGTAGAAAACCACATTTGAAATTTAGGTATCTTCATTTTTTAAAGAGTGAACTAAATAAGCTATTGAGATCTTGTTTATTCTCAGGATTCAAAAAAAAAAAAAAAAAAAGGTCTGGTTGAAAACCGAGACTCTGGAGTTATCTTTTGGATCTGTTTTAGACTGGTGTAGGGGATATTTGGGGCACATAAATTCTTACATTAATTTTTTACTAATTTAATAATAGAAGTAAACTTGTTTCTGCCACTTAACAGACCTTAAATAAGTCACGGTAAAATACTAGTTTTGGTTTTCTCATCACAAAAATAGGATGAAATGTCAGTATATATGTAAAAGTACTTTTAAGTTATAAAACATTATACAAATATAAGGTTGAATAAAAGTTTCTTATTCATCTTCCCTATTATAAATTCTTCTTTATGCATGGTAGTCATTCAGTAACTGTTTGTCTCACTGGGATCTTAGGAGGATAAAGATGATGAATTTGATGAGTTGTGATTGTCTCAAAAGAATACAAAGTAGTTAGGTTGATAAATTTATTTTATTTTTTAAAAGATTTTATTTATTCATTTGGGAGAGACAGACAGAGAGAGCACAAGTAGGGGGAGAAGAAGAGGGAGAGGGAGAAAAAGACTCCCCACCAGGCTGGGAGCCTGACATGGGGCTTAATCCCAAGACCTGGAGATCATGACCTGAGCCCAAGGCAGAGGCTTAACCATCTGAGCCACCCAGGTGCCCCAAAGGATAATAAATTTATAATTAGTCACCTCTGTTTGATATTGAAGAATGTTAACATTAGTCATAGTCATCAAGGTTATTAACAACAGTACTCTCAGGCTTTAACAAATTTTTAAATCTGAAAGCTGCAAGAAATGTCCAATTTAGAATGTTTATGTATTGGGGAGGAAAAAAGATGGCGGAAGAGTAGGGAACCCTTTTTCAGCTGGTCCCCTGAATCAAGCTGGATATCTAGACCATCCTGAACACTCACGAAATCAGCCTGAGACGCAAGAAGGTACATCTGGATCTCCCAAACAAACATCTCTGGCACTGGGTATCGAGGTACAAGCAGGGAGCCATGAATCTACACATAGATATTGGAAGATAAACAGAGGGGAAGAGAGCCGCCGCACTCGGGCGCCGGGAAGTGGTAGCCTCCTGTGCTGGGGAGCGGACCGGACTCACAGACTGGTAGCCCTGGGGGAAACCAGACTGAAACCAGGAGTTCGGGAGCGCGCATGCAAACCAGACCAAAACCAGGAGCTTGGGAGTGCGTGAACCAGACTGAAACTAGGAGCTCTGGAGCGCGCCCTTGACCAGACTGAAAACCGGAGCTATGGAGTGCGTGTGCGAAGCACACTGAAACTGGGAGCTCGGGAACCGGGGTGGCTGGAGATGTTAGAAGCATGAAGGGCAGAGATGTGCCGGCCCTGGGAGCAAGGACTGGGAGAGAGGCTATGGGACGCACAACCCGGGTTGCTGCAGGTCTTTAGCAGCACCGACAGAAACGGAGAGTTAGAGTGGGCAGGAGAGCTCAGTGAAGAGCAGACTGCGATTTCTCTGTTCTGAGACAGAGGCTCAGAGGCTCAGATACGGTCACTGCTGCTCTGACCCTCTGAAGAGTCACAGAAAGCTGCCAGGGAAAGCAGCCAGAGAACAAAAGCCCAGAAAAACTGGTTCTCACTGTGCCCATCCCCCCCCCCCCCCCCGCCAGGGGACAGGGCAACTCTACCCAAAAAGGGTTGCCTGAGTATCAGCACGGCAGACCCCTCTTCCAGAAGCCAGGCTGAAAAAACAAGAAGCCCACATCCCTAAGGTCCCTATAAAATAAGTGCATCTTGCTTGGGTCCTGGTCAATAATTTGGGCTCTGTACGTCCCCGCAACCACACCTCATCAGAATGACAAGGAGGAGGAACCCCCGACAAAGCAAAGAAACAGAGACTGTGGCCTCTGCCACAGAACAAATGGATATGGATATAACCAAATTTTCAGAAATGGATTTCAGAGTAACAATGGTCAAGATGATGTGTAGGCTAGAAAAAAATATTAGCGAAAATATTAACGAGAACATAGAATCTCTAAGAGTGGAAATGAGAGCGAATCTGGTGGAAATTAAGAATGCTATAAATCAAATGCAGTCTAAACTGGATGCTCTGACTGCCAGGGTAAATGAGGCAGAAGAACGAATTAGTGAGTTGGAGGATGAGATGATAGAAAAGAAGGAAAAAGAGGTAACATGGGTTAAGAAACTCCACTTTCAAAAGATAAAACTACGGGAGATTACTGACTCAGTGAAATGTTCCAATGTCAGAATCATCGGCATCCCCGAGGGGCTGGAGAAAGATAGAGGTCTAGAAGAGATATTTGAACAAATTGTAGCTGAGACCTTCCCTAATCCAGCGAACGAAACAAGCATTCATGTGCAAGAGGGAGAAAGGACCCCTCCCAAGATCAACAAGAACAGACCGACACCACGTCACATAATAGCACAATTCGCAAATCTTAGATCCAAGAAAACAATCTTGAAAGTGGCCAGGGGGAAGAGGGAGGAACATCAGAATAAGGTCAGACCTGTCTGCAGAGACCTGGCAAGCCAGAAAAAGCTGGCAAGACATATTCAGAGCACTAAGTGAAAAGAACATGCAGCCAAGGATTCTTTATCCGGCAAGGCTGTCATTCAGAATGGATGGAGAGACAAGGAGCTTCCAAGACCAGCAGAAACTGAAAGAATATGTGACCACCAAGCCCTACAAGAAATATTGAGGTGGGTTCTATAAAAGTAAAAAGACCCCACGAGTGATACGGAACAGAAATTTACAATTATAGAAACAAAGACGTCACAGGCAGCATGACCTCATTAAAATCCTATCTCTCAATAATCACTCTCAATGTGAACAGCCTAAATGCTCCCATAAACGCCACGAGTTGCAGGTTGGATAAAAAGACATGACCCATCCATATGCTGTCTACAAGAGACTCACCTCAAACCTAAAGATACATCCAGACTGGAAGTGAAGGGATGGAGAACCATTTTTCATGCCAACTGGGTAGCAATTCTCATATCAGACCTCAAAAGAAAGCTGGGGTAGCAATTCTCATATCAGACAGATTAGATTTTAAGCTAAAGACTGTAGTTAGAGATATAGAAGGACACGATATTATTCTTTTTTTTTTTTTTACCTGTTAAAACTTTCTCATGGCTTTGCCTTGATGTCACAGATTTTATTTTTATGAAAGGGCGGTGTTCTTGGACTTTACAACTAAAGAAAAAACCATTATAATAATAGTGTAATAATAATAATAACAATAATGAATAACCCAAATATAGCAAAAGCTGTCACTCCCCACCACTTCCCTCTAGACTACTCCCCTTCTGTTCTTCTTCTGGTCAGAGTGGTCATTCTCAGTTTTTCTAATAAAATAAAGTTAAATCTGGCCTCAGACATTTCACACATTCATCGGCTACTCCTTAACTCCTGAGAAGTCTCATCCGAAAAGATCCCTGCTACTGAAGCAGTCCCTGACCTTCCTGGGGACAGAAGGCTTCCCTTCTTTATATGCCCTTTATCCTCCACTTCTTCAGAGCAACTATAATTAATTATTTGTCATTATCTGACAGTAAGCTATGTGAAGGTGTAGTCTTATTGCCGTCACTCTGTACCCAGCACTCGCCATGCATGGACTTAGTTATGTATGTCCATCCTCATGTATGTCTATCCTCCCCTCACAAAGGAGACTTTTGAGGCACAGAAAGGTTAAGTAACTTGCCCGAGGTTCATCTCTATCTGTGTTGGAACTGGAATGCCAACCCAGGTTTGTGTGACCCCAGAGCCTGCCTCTCACCTGGGCACTTCAGTCAGAAAATTATCAGTTTTAGCTGCTACTCATGTGATTTAGTGAGAAATTCTGATGTTTTTCTCATCCTGTGGTTCTGTGTGTCTTTTGTGGGTCTCAGTCTTTCATGACATATGTGTAATTACAAAGTTTGCTGACTGGATATGTTCAATTACTGTTTGAGGAGATGCCTTGAAAAACCAGAGTATATATCAGATACCTCTTTGTCTTTAACCAGCTTAAAGGTGGGTGAGACAGGAAAATATGTATGCATGGAATAATTAATATGTGACTAATGACAATGTCTGTCTGTCTGTACACCTGTCTGATTTTTCCCCCCAGTACCTCAGGGAAACTGTACAGGGTATTGAGTTCAGGAAAGGAGTCCAAAATAGGAACTGGTGATAAGAAAGCAGCTTTATGGAGTGGTTGAGGTTTGATGGGGTCTCTATGGCATGGCCTTTCTCAGTATTTCAGTTGAGAAAAGGTTTAAAGAGCTATATGCGGACAAGTCCCCAGTCTGAACCCCAGCTTCCATCTCCTGAACTCCAGGCCCTTAAGGTGCATTTGTCCATTAGACCTGTCCACTTGTGTGTGCCACGGTCACCTCAAAGGCAACATGTCCAAAGTGGACACTCCCTAACCTGCTTCTCTCCCATTGTTCTGGAGTTCACACTATATTATTCTTAAAGGGTGTATCCAACAAGATGATCTAACAATTATAAATATCTATGCCTCCAACAGGGGAGCAGCTAGATACACAAGCCAACTTTTAACCAGAATAAAGAGACATATAGATAATAATAGATTAATAGTAGGGGACCTCAACACTCTGGTCTCAGCAATAGACAGGTCATCTAAGCAGAACATCAACAAAGAAACAAGAGCTTTGAATGATATACTGGACCAGATGGACCTCATAGATATATACAGAACACTACACCCTAGAACAACAAAATACTTATTCTTTTTGAATGCACATGGAACTTTCTCCAGAATAGACCATATACTGGGTCACAAAACAGGTCTCAACCGATATCAAAAGACAGATTATTCCCTGCATATTCTCAGACCACAATGCTTTGAAACGGGAACTCAATCACAAGGAAAAATTTGGAAGAATCTCAAACACTTGGAAACTAAGAACCATCCTGCTTAAGAATGATTGGGTAAATTAGGAAATTAAAGAGGAACGTAAGCAATTTATGGAAACCAATGAGAACGAAAACACATGGGTCCAAAACCTATGGGACACTGCAGAGGCAGTCCTAAGGGGAAAACACATAGCCATCCAAGCCTCACTCAAAAGAACAGAACAATCTAAAATGCAGTCCTTATATTCTCACTTTCAGAAGCTGGAGTTGGAACAGAAGAACAGGCCTAACCCACATACGAGAAGACAATTAAGATTAGAGCAGAGATCAATGACTTAGAAACCAGGAGTACAGTAGAGCAGATCAACAAAGCTAGAAGCTGGTTCTTTGAAAGAATTAATAAGACCAATAAGCCACTGGCCAGACTTATTCAAAAGAATAGAGAAAGGACCCAAATTAATAAAATTATGAATGAAAGGGGAGAGATTACAACCAACACTAAGGAAATAGAAACAATAATTAGAAACTATTATCAACAACTATATGCCAATAAATTAAACAACCTGGAAGAAATGGATGCCTTCTTGGAAACCTATAAACTACCAAGACTGAAACAGGAAGAAATTGATTATGTAAACAGACCGATTAATCATGAAAAGATTGAGTTAGTGATCAAAAACCTCCCAAAAAACAAGAGTCCAGAGCCTGGTGGCTTCCCTGGGGAATTCTACCAAACATTCGAAGAAGAAATAATACCTATTCTCCTGAAACTGTTTCAAAAAATAGAAACAGAAGGAAAGTTACCAAACTCATCCTATGAAGCCAATATTACCTTGATCCCCAAACCAGGCAAAGACCCCATCAAAAAGAATTACAGACTGATATCCCTGATGAATGTGGATGCCAAAATTCTCAACAAGATCCTAGCTAACAGGATCCAACAATACCTTAAAAGAATTACCCATCAGGACCAAGTGATGCAAGGGTGGTTCAACATTCGCAAATTGATCAGTGTGATAGATCACATTAATAAGAGAAGAGACAAGAACCATATGATCCTCTCGATGCAGAAAAAGCATTTGACAAAATACGGCATCCTTTCCTGAGTAAAACCCTTCAGAGTATAGGGATAGAGGATACATTCCTCAATTTCATGAAAACCCTACAGCATATATCATTCTCAATGGGGAAAAGCTGAGAGCCTTTCCCTTAAAATCAGGAACATGACAAGGATGCCCACTCATGCCATTATTGTTCAACATAGTACTAGAAGTCCTAGCAACAGCAATCAGACAACAAAAAGAAGAAAAGTTATTCAAATTGGCAAAGAAGAAGTCAAACTCTCTCTCTTCGCAGATAACATGATACTTTATATGGAAAGCCCAAAAGACTCCACCCCCAAATTACTAGAACTCATTCAACAATTCAGTAATGTGGCAGGATACAAAATCAGTGCTCAGAAATCAGTTGCATTTCTATACATGAATAATGAGACTGAAGAAAGAGAAATTAGGGAATCGATTCCATTTACAATAGCACCAAAACCCATAAGATATCTCAGAATAAACTTAACCAGAGAGGTAAAGGATCTATACTCTAGAAACTATAGAACACTGATGAAAGACTGAAGAAGACAAAAAAAGATGCAAAAACATTCCATGCTCATGGATTGGAAGAATAAAGGTAGTTAAAATGTCTGTGCTACCCAGAGCAACCTACACTTTTCAATACCATCCCGATCAAAATACCAATTACATTTTTCAAAGAGCTGGAACAAAGAATCCTAAAATTTATATGGAACCAGAAAATACCCTGAATCGCCAAGGAAATGCTGAAAAAGAAAAAGCTGAGGGCATCACATTGCCTGATTTCAAGCTATATTGCAAAGCTGTGATCACCAAGGCAGCATGGTACTGGCACAAAAACAGACACACAGACCAATGGAACAGAATAGAGACTCCAGAAATGGACCCTCGACTTTATGGTCAGCTAATCTTTGTCAAAGCAGGAAAAAGCATCCGGTGGAAAAAAGTCTCTTCAATAAATGGTGCTGGGAAAATTGGACAGCTGTATATAGAAGAATGAAACTTGACCACTCTCTCACACCATACACAAAGATAAACTCCAAATGGATGAAAGACCTCAGTGTAAGACAGGAATCCATCAAAATCCTGGAGGAGAACATAGGCTGTAACCTCTTCAACATCAGCCACAGCAACTTCTTTCCTGACACGTCTCTAAAGGCAAGGAAAACAAAAGAAAAAATGAACTTTTGGGATTCATCAAGATAAAAAGTTTCTGCACAGCAAAGGAAACAGTCATCAAAACAAAGAGGCAACCCACAGAATGGGAGAAGATATTTGCAAATGACACTACAGATAAAAGGCTGGTATCCAAGATCTATAAAGAACTTCTCAAACTCTATACACAAGAAACAAATAAACAAATTAAAAAAATGGGCAGAAGATATGAACAGACACTTTTCCAATGAAGACAATATAAATGGCTAACAAACACATGAAAAAATGTTCAACATCATTAGCCATCAGGGTAGTTCAAATCAAAACCACATTGAGATACCACCTTACACCAGTTAGAATGGCAAAAATTAACAAGGCAGGAAACAACAAATGTTGGAGAGGATGTGGAGAAAGGGGAACACTTTTACACTGTTGGTGGGAATGCAAGTTGGTACAGCCACTTTGGAAAACAGCGTGGAGGTCCCTCAAAAAGTTAAAAATAGAGCTACCCTATGATCCAGCAATTGCACTACTGGGTATTTACCCCAAATACAGATATAGTGAAGAGAAGGGCCATATGCACCCCAATGTTCATAGCAACATTGTCCACAATGGCTAAACTTGGAAGGAGCCAAGATGCCCTTCAACAGATGACTGGATTAAGAAGATGTGGTCCATATATACAATGGAATATTACTTAGCCATCAGAAAGAATGATTACCCAATATTTGCAGCAACATGGATGGGACTGGAGGAGGTTATGCGAAGTGAAATAAGTCAAGCAGAGAAAGACAATTATCATATGGTTTCACTCATTTGTGGAACATAAGGAATAGCAGTAAGATCGGTAAGAGAAGGAAGGGAAGAATGAAGGGGGGGTAAACAGGTGGGGGAATGAACCACAAGAGACTGTGGACTCCGGGAAACAAACTGAGGGTCTCAGAGGGGAGGGGGCTGGGGGGATGGGTTAGCCCAGTGATGGGTATTAAGGAGGGCACGTATTGCATGGAGCACTGGGTGTTATATGCAAACAATGAATCATGGAATACTAAAAAAAAGAAAAAAGAACAACAACAAAAAAGAATGTTTATGTATCTAGTGGGAGGGTGGAGAAATCCGTTAGATATAATGACATCCTGGTTCCCTCTACTGGGCTTAAATGAAATTACATTTTTTTTTTTTTTTTTAAGTTTTAATTTTAATTCCAGTTAGCATACAGTGTTATAGTAGTTTCAGGTATACAATATAGTGATTCAACACTTCCATACATCACTTGGTGCTCATCATGACAGGTGTACTCCTTAATCCCCATCACTTATTTTACTCATGCCCCCAACTTCTTCCCCTCTGGTAACCATCAGTTCTCTAATTAAAAGTCTGTTTCTTGGTGTGTCTCTTTCTCTCTTTCCCTTTGCTCTTTTGTTTTGTTTCTTAAATGCCACATATGAGTGAAATCATGGTATTTGTCTTTCTCTGACTAACTTATTACACTTAGCATAATACTCTAGATCCATCTATGTTGTTGCAAATGGAAGATTTCATTCCTTTTTATGGGTGAATAATAGTCCATTGTAAATAATGGATACCTATTGCTTCTTAAAACTTGTTTCCTTGGCATAAAATCATCAGTCTCTCCAAGTGGCAACAAGAGGAGAGCGGAAGACAAGGGAGTCAGATCATGGTTCAAATTTTACTGCCAATGTTGAAGAGCCGTGTAATTTAGAGGATACCACTCCCTATGATAGACAATCACTTCTCTCACATGTTTGCCTTAGTAATGGTGGGAAAGTTTTAGGGATCTCTCTCTACAGATTTTTTCTAAAAACTAAATTTTCATCTGCCTATGGCCTTGGATAAAGGAACTCAGAGTTATTAGATGAAAATTCATTGTTTATGGTGTGCCAGTCATTATACTATACTTTGGAGCATACATCCTTTAAAGTTTGGTCATGAGATGGCAGAAATTCAGTCACATTTTCAGGCTCCACTTCTAGTTCTCTCACAGTTTCCACCACATCTGAAGTACTTCTCCACTGAAGTCTTAAACACCTCAAAGTCATACATGAGGGTTGGAATCAGCTTCTTCCAAACTCCTGTTAATGTTGATATTTGACCTCTTCCAAAGAATCACAAATGCTCTTAATGTTATCTAGAATGATGAATCTTTTCCAGAGGTTTTCAATTTACTTTACCCAGATCCATCAGAGAAATCACTATCTGTGACAGTTATAGCCTTATGAAATGTATTTATTAAATAATAAAACTCGAAAGTCCAAATTACTCCTTGATCTGTGGGCTGCGTAATGGATTTTGTGTTAGCAGGCAGGAAAACAATATTAATCTCATTGTATATTTCTTTTTTTTTCTTTAAAGATTTTATTTATTTATTTGACAGAGAGACAGCCAGTGAGAGAGGGAACACAAGCAGGGGGAGTGGGAGAGGAAGAAGCAGTCTCCTAGCAGAGAAGCCTGATGTGGGGCTCGATCCCAGAACGCTGGGATCATGCCCTGAACCAAAGGCAGACGCTTAATGACTGAGCCACCCAGGCACCCTTCATTGTATGTTTCTATCAGAGCTCTTGGGTGACCCAGTACATAGTCAATGAGCAGTAATATTTTGAAAGGAATCTTTTTTTCTGAGCAGCAGGTCTCAACAGTGGGCTTAAAATATTCAGTAAACCATGTTGTAAACAGATGTGCTGTCATCCAGGCTTTGTTTTTTTTTTTTTTTTTTTTTTTTTTTTTTTTTTTCATTTCCAGAGCACAAGCAGAGTAGATTTAGCATGATTCTTAAGGGTCCTAGGATTTTTTTCTGCGGGTAAAGGAGCATTGGCTTCAACTTAAAGTCAACAACTGCATTGGCCCCTAAGAAGAAAGTTAGCCTGTCCTTTTTTTTTTTTCTTAAAGATTTTATTTATTTATTTTACAGAGAGAGAGAGAGACAGCCAGCAAGAGAGGGAACACAAGCAGGGGGAGTGGGAGAGGAAGAAGCAGGCTCCCAACAGAGCAGGGAGCCTGATGTGGGACTTGATCCCAAGACCCTGGGATCACTCCCTGAGCCGAAGGCAGATGCTTAACGACTGAGCCACCCAGGCGCCCTTTCCTTTTTTCTTTTTAATTAAATATTTTATTCATTTATTTATTTGAGAGAGAGAGAGAGAGAGCACAAGTCTTGGGAAGAGGGGCAGAGGGAGAGGTAGGAGCAGGCTGCCCAAGGAGCAGGGAGCCCAACATGGGGCTCAGTCCCTGGACCCTGGGATCATGACCTGAGCTGGAGGCAGATGCTTAACCAACTAAGGCACCCAGGCACCCCTGAAAGTTAGCCTGTCCTTTGAAACTTTAAAGCCAGGCATTGACTTCTCCTAAGTACAAAAGTCTTAGATGGCATCTTCTTTCAATATAAGGCTGCTTCATCTATATTGAAAATCTCTTGTTTAGTGTAGCCACCTTCATTTATTATCATAGCTAGATCTTACGGTTAACTTGCTGCAGTTTCTACATCAGCACTTACTGCTTTACCTTGCACTTTTATGTTATGGAAATGACTTCTTTTCTTAAACCTCATGAACCAACTTCTGCTAGCTTCAAAGTTTTCTGCTATAGCATCCTCACTTCTCTCAGTCTTCATAGAATTGAAGAGAGTTAGGGCCTTGCTCTGGATTAGGTTTTGGTTTAAGACATTGTTGTGGTTGGTTTAATCTTCCGTTTAGATCACTGAAGCTTTCTCTGTATCAGCAATAAGGTTGTTTCACTTATTTGTGTGTTCACTGGAGTAGCATTTCTAATTTCCTTCGAGAACTATTCCTTTGCATTCACAACTTGGCTAACTGGTACAAGAGGTCTAGCTAGCTTTTGGCCTGTCTTGGCTTTTGACATGCCTTCCTCACTAAGCTTAACCATTTCTAGCTTTTGGTTTAAAGTGAGAAACAGGGGTGCCTGGGTGGCTCAGTCGTTCAAGCGTCTGCCTTTGGCTCAGGTCATGATCCCAGGGTCCTGGGACTGAGCCTTGCATTGGTCTCCCTGCTCAGCTGGGGGTCTCCTTCTCCTTCTCCTTCCCACTTGTGCTCTCTCTCTTGCTATCTCTCTCTAAAATAAATAAAGTCTTTTAAAAAAATAAAGTGAGAAACATGCTACTCTTCCTTTTGGTTAAACACTTAAAGAGGCCATTGTGGATTATTAGGAGGCCTAATTTCAATATTGTTCTGTTTCAGAGAATAAGGAGGACTGAGAAAAGGGAGAGATGGGTGAATGGCCAGTTGCTGCAGCAGTTAGGACACACACTGTGTTTATCAATTAAGTTCATTGTCTTGTATGGGTATGGTTTTGGGGGTCCCAAACCATTAGAGTAGTAACATCAAAGATCACTGGTCACAGATCACCATAACAAATATAGTAATAGTGAAAAGGTTTGAAATAGTGTGAGAATTATCGGAATGTAACAGAGAGACATGAAGTACACAAATGCTGTTGGAAAGATGGTGCCAGTAGACTTGCTTGATACCAGGTTTCCACAAACCTTCAATTTTTAAAAGTAGTATCTGTGAAGAGCAGTAAAGTTAAGCACAATAGAACAAGGTATGCCTACCATTCTTCTGGAAATCTGCCAAATTGGAACATCAGTTGTGTTACCAGGCAACATTGTTTACAGTAAAAATGACCCCTGATAGATGAAATATACCCAAACTAGGAAGCTTGTAAATAAAGTATAAATACCTGTTTGGAAGTGATACCTTTATGCTTCTCTGGTTACAATGAATCTTGATATTAGGCATGTTCCTTACAGAGATCCTGGAAGCTAAATTCATGGACTATAGCAAGAGATATTGGTTCCTATTTGGGACATAAGCCAAAGTGGCGGTTACACTTTGATAATGACAGTGTGATTATGTTCCCTCATACTTAAGCTGTCACTTTTGAGAGGTCAGTAACTAATTCCTGAAGTCTACAGAAACTTTTAGTGAAGAGAAATGCCTGATGCTGCCCTGCTGATATACTGTCTCCTAGTCTGTACCCTCTTGAATGCAAAACATGGCTTATAATAATCATGTGCATTTGATTGTTTGGTGGGCTTGGTGGGCTTTGCAAGAGATTAAGTAATTTGACCCACAAAATATGTAAATGGAAAGTTCCCAGAAGAAAGACAAAGTCCAATAAGTGAAAATGTGCTCAATTCCTCCAATACTTAGAGTATAAATTAAAATAATAGTAAGATGGCAAAAATTTAAAAGATAATACAAACTGGTGAGAATATGAAGAAAACAGGCATATTTGCTGGTAATAGGGATTGGTAAAATATTTTTATAGGCAATTTTGTGATATCTCTCAAAATAATAACTTTTAATATCTTGTAGTGGTTTTACTTTCAGGAATTTATTCTTTGGAAATATTTCCACAACTGGGCAAAAAATGATATTCATACATTATTTTTTGTAACAGCAGAGGGTTGGAACTCAAATATCTATCAATTAAAGAATGACTAAATAAATAATGGTGCATGCAAATAGTGGAAAAGTATCCAAGCTTTAAAAGTAATGATCCCATGATGCCTGGGTGGCTCAGGTCATGATCCCAGGGTCCTGTGATCAAGCCCCGTGTCATGCTCCCTGCTCATCGGGAGCTTCCTTCTTCTCCTCCCCACTTGTGCTCTCTCTCGCTATTGCTGTCACTATCTGCTTCTCTCTCTCAAATCAATCAATCTTCAAAAAAATAAATAAAAGTAATATAATGATCCCTAAGTGAACTAATAGATACAAGTATTGAACACTGACAGCTGTTTATATTATAAAAAGAGAGGCTATTTGATGTTATGTGTCCTTGAAGGAAGAACACACCACAACATATGAAGTATTACTGGTCAAAAAACCTCCTGAGTTTGACCATTTGAGGTGGTGGTATATATCTAACCATCAATAAACAGGAAATACTGAGACAAAAAAATATGATAAACTATACCATAGAGGTGCAATCAGAAAAATACAGAAAAATCTGTGGAAAATTAACAGTTAAAAAACTGATTTGGGGGCACCTAGGTGGTACAGTTGGTTAAGTTTCCAACTCTTGGTCTTTGCTCTCAAGTTGTGATCTCAGGCACATGGAATTGAGCTCTGCGTCAGGCTTCATGCTCTGTGTGGAGTCTGCTTGAGGCTCTCTCTCCCTCTGTGCCCCCAAAATAAATAAGTAATTCTTTAACAAAAATCGATTTCTTCAATAAATCAATAAATAATAAGAAAAACACACAAAAGATGGAAGGGGAAACTGATGATTAGAAGAGATTTAAAAATATACATATTACAGAGGCAGACTTCTGAAAAGGTGGTGTGAAGAGCTTGGAAGACCTGCCCGGTGAAACAGCCACTTAGCTGTGAAAATTATAAGAATATTACAGAGGCAGACTTCTGAAAAGGTGGTGTGAAGAGCTTGGAAGACCCACTGCCCGGTGAAACAGCCACTTAGCTGTGAAATTTATAAGAAAACACCCATGTAAAGTCCCTGAAAATTGTCCTATGGATATAAAACAAATAGACAAACATTTATTCAAGAAACTTTATTAATCTTAATAAGAACAGTGAGAATCTATGGCATTTGAGACATGACTTGTTTCCATCCTCTTCCTGTCAGACATGTGTGATGAAAGCTCTACTGCAAGTACTTTACTGTGAGTGGGTGTGGCCAAGGAGATGGAAATTCCCTCCCCACCCAGGTCCTGGTCTGGGGCTGCAGTTTCACTCCAGGAGGGGCAGGGGAAGACTGCCAGCATCTTTCATCCTTCCCAGTCCTATGCTCTGTTTCAGCCAGGTGCAGCTAAGAGAATAGAGACTTCTTACTCCTATTCACTCACTATTCATAGAGCAAGGGCTCATATGCAACAGACAGAGAATACCGGGGCCTGATGACACTTGTGCCAACTTGCTTATATGTTGGAGGCTCCATGCTGATAGAGATAAGCCAAAAAGAACCAGGGTCTTCCATTCCCCTCTCCTCTAGTCCCAGCTCTTAGAGCAGAGATGTCATTATAGGAAAATCAAGCTGCTGTCCAAAGAAGGAGAAGACCAAGGACAGCCCTCCTGGGGTCATATTAATCTGGGGGTGGGGATTTGAAGGCTGTACACATGTTCTCAGCTGACCCACTCAGGAGCAATCAGAGCAGGACATGGGGCAGATTCAAAAGCATCTCCTAAGCCACACACAGATCCATCAGGAAAGGACCTTGAGCCTTAGTGGCTCAAGGGGCTTAAGCACAATCTTTGACCAAATACCGATTGAATAAGAAGCTTCTCTGACCAAGGGGTGAGTTCTTGGAAGCCAGACTTAAAGTCACACACATTGCTGGTGATCTGGAAGACTATGTGAATGCCTAAGACTGTACTGTGGCAGGAGGACCTCTGAGTTGCTTCTCACTAGCTGAACATAGTGAAAAATCAAACTCCCTGACCTGTGAAAGCAGACTCCAAACCACACACAGTTGTAAAGGGTGAAAAATCTTGCCGGCTAAGGGGATTTAAGCCCAAACTGTGACTGATAAGTGGTTTTTGCACACCCAGGGCTAAAACCAGGCTAAAAAATAAAGGGGGGGGGGAATCCAAGTAGGGACAACAGAGTCTGCACACTGTGGGCAAAAGAGAATTCAGAGTATTACTCCAGCCAAGTCACTAGAAAAATGAACAAATGACCAAACGACAGCAACAATTGTATGCCCCGAAGAGGAGGTATTACTATGCAGAGTTACAAGATATATTATCTAAAATGTCTAATTTTCAACAAAAAATTATAAGACATGCAGAGAAACAGAAAAATGTGACTCACACACAAGAAAAAAGGAGTCAATAGAAACTGCTTTTGAGGAGGCCTAGATTTAAATTTAATAGACAAAGACGACAAAGATGTTACATCTATTCTAAATATGTTGAATGAACTAAAAAAAATGTTTAAAGAATTAAAGGGAGGTGTGATAACACTGATACATCAAGAAGAGCATATCAATGAAAATATGCAAATTATTTTTTAAAAGAACCAAGGGAAAATTCTGGAGTTAAAATTATAACTGAAGTGAAAAATTCAGTAGTGGAGCTGAATAAATTTGAGTTGACAGAAGAAAGAATTGGTGAACTTCAAGATAGATCAGTAGAGATTATGTAATGTGAAAAACAGAAAAAATAATTAAGAAAATGAACAGAGACTTAGGCAAGTGGTATGATGTTAAACTCCAACTTATAAATTATGGGAACACAAGAAGGAGAGGAGAGGGAGGAAGAAAGAAAAATATTTGAAATAATAATGACTAAAAGCTTTCCAAATTTGATGTGAACTCTAATCTACACATCCAAGAAGCTGAAGAACACCAAGAAGGATAAATACAAAGATATTTGTATTCAGATACATCATAATATACTGAAAGCCAAAGATAAAGAAAATATCTTGAAAGTAACAGGAGAGAAGTAACTTTTCACCTACAGGGAATCCTCAAAGAGAAATAACAGCTGAATTCCCATCAGAAACAATGGATACCTGAAGGTAACAAGACAACATAGAGTACTGAAGGAAGAATTGTCAACTAAGAGTGTTATGCCCAGCAAAACTATCTCTTACAAATGAAGATGAAATAAATGCAGTCCCAAATAAATAAAAATGGAGAGACCTGTCTTACAAGAAATATTAAAAGAAGTTCCTTACGCTAAAAGGAAGTGACACAATATAGTAATTTGAATACACATGAAAAAATAAATAGTTCCATTAAAGGTGATTATGTAGGTAATACTGAAAAACAGTATAATTACATATTTCTTTTTTTTCTTCTCAATTGATTTATAAAGCAATCACATAAAACAATATCTATAAAACTCTATTATATTGTTGGGCTTATAACATGTATAAATGTAATATATTTGACAGTACAAATGATAGGATGGGAATAAAGCTATATTGCAGTAAGAAAAATTTAATAGATGGTAACTCAAATCATATGAATAAGCAAAAAGAACCATAAATGGTAAATTAGAAGGTTAATGTAAGTCTAGAAATATGTTTGTTCTCCCCTTTCTCCTCTTAGCTTCATGAAGACATTGTGTTATACACAACTGATGAATCGTTGAACACTACGTCAAAAACTAATGAGGTGTTATATGTTGGCTAATTGAACATAATTTTAAAAATTTAAAAAAAGACATAGAAAACATTAATTGTAATGATGCATTGTTGGGTTCTAATATATAGAGATGTAAGATGTATAAAAAATAGCACAAAAAGGGAGGGTGGAGTTTTATAGGACTAATCTCACTGGAATTAAATTAGTATAAATGTGTGTGTGTGTGTGTGTATATATATGTATATGTGTGTGTGTGTATATATATATATCTTAAAATATATAGGAGTATGTCTTACTGGAATCAACAGTATAAATCACAAGTCAATTTTGTTTGTTTTTAAAAAATATTTTATTGGGGCGCCTGGGTGGCTCAGTCATTAAGTGTCTGCCTTCGGCTCAGGTCATGATCCCAGGGTCCTGAGATCGAGCCCCAAATCAGGCTCCCTGCTCAGCGGGAAGCCTGCTTCTCCCTCTCCCACTCCCCCTGCTGGTTTTCCCTCTCTCTCTGTGTCTCTCTCTGTCCAATAAATAAATAAAATCTTTTTTTATTTATTTATTTGAGAGAGAGAGAGTGAGTGAGAGCCAAGAGTGAGCGCCCGAGCAGGGGGAGGAGCATGGGGAGAGGAAGAAGCAGACTCCCTGCTGAACAGATAGCCTGACATGAGGCTTGATCCTGGGACTCTGGCCAGGATCACGACCTGAGCTGAAGGCAGACACTTACCCGATTGAGCCACCCAGCTGCCCCAGAAGTCTATTCTGATAAATTAAGGGGCACCTGGGTGGCTCAGTTAGTTGATCAGCTGTCTTTGGCTCAGGTCATTCGGCTTGAGTCATGATCCTGGGTTCTGGAATTGAGTCCCACATCAGGCTCCTTGCTCAGCAGGGAGTCTGTTCCCTCTGGCTCTCCTGCTCATGCTCACTTGCTCGCTCTCTCTCTCTCTCAAATGAGTAAATGTTTAAAAAAATTTTTATTTGAGAAATTAAGATATACATTGTAAGCCCTAGAGCAACCACTAAGAAAATAGCTCCAAAAATATAGTTTAAAGTAATCAAAGGAGTCAAAATGCCACACTAGAAATATCCACTTAAGTGAAAATGAGATAATAAAGGAGAAACAGAAAAAAGTAGTCATGAGCTATATAGAAAATAAAAAGCAAATGGCTGGTACAAATATAACCATATCAATAATAGTATTAAATGTGAATGGATTAAACAATTGACTCAAAAGGCAGAGATCAAACTATTTACTCTTTATAAGAGATTCACTTCAGATTCAATGGTACCAATAGGCTGAAAGTAAAAGGATGGAAAAAGATAAACTATGCACACAGTAACCAAAAAAGGAGCTGTATGGTTATACTAATATCAGACAAATAGACGTTAAGACTAAAAATGTTACTGAAGAGGGATATTTTTATAATGATAAAATTGCCAAAATATCAGGAAGATATGACAGTTGTAAATATGTATGCCCCACAATATATAAAGCAAAAACTGATAGAATTGAAAAGAGATGCAGATAACCCAACAATAATAGTTGGGTATTTAAATACCTCACTTTCAATAATGGGTAGAATAACTACGCAGAAAATCAGCAAGGACATGGAGGACTTGAACAACACCATCAACCAACTTGGCCCAACAGACATCTATAAAATAGTCTACCCTACAATAGCAGAATACATAGTTTTCTTAAGTTCACGTGGAACATTCTTCAGAATAGATCATATGATATGTCATGACATAAGCCTTTAATAGATTTAAAAGGACTGAAATTATACAAAGTATCTTCTTAGACCCAAGGGAATTAAATTAGAAATCAACAAGAGAAAGAAATGTGGGAAATTCATAACTATGTGGAAAGTAATTATTACACTCCTAAAAAGATAATAAGTCAAACAAGAAATCACAAAGGAAATTAGAAAATACTTTGAGATGAATGAAAGTGAAAAGCTGCATTCCATTAGTTTTGGTATGTTGTGTTTTCACTTTCATGTCAGTATGACTCCAATACAACAATCAAAGACATCACAAGAAACAAAAAGCTACAGACCAATATCTCTTATGAATATAGATGAGGAAATCTTCCATAAAATACAAGCAAACCTAATCCAGCAACATATAAAAGGATTTTACATCATGGCCAAGAGGGCTGTAGCCAAGAATGCTAGATTGGGGTGCCTGGGTAGCGCAGTCGTTAAGCATCTGCCTTCGGCTCAGGGCGTGATCCCAGCGTTCTGGGATCGAGCCCCACATCAGGCTCCTCCGCTAAGAGCCTGCTTCTTCCTCTCCCACTCCCCCTGCTTGTGTTCCCTCTCTCACTGGCTCTCTCTCTCTGTCAAATAAATAAATAAAATCTTTTAAAAAATGCTAGATTGATTTCACACAGAAAAAGCAATGACTGGAATTATACCTCTATTAGTCAGCCAGAGCTGTCAAAACAAAATACCACAGACTGGCTGGTTTAAACAAATTTATTTTCTCACACTTCTGAAGTCAAAAAGTTCAAGATCAAGGTGCTGACAGTATTGTTTTCTCCTGAGGACTCTTTCCTTGGCTTGTGGACAGCAGTCTTTGCTCTGTGGTCTCACATGGTATTTTCTCTGTGTACAAAAATCTCCTGTGTCTCTTACAAGGGCACCAGTCCTTTTGTATTAGGGCCCCATCCTTATGACCTCATTTAACATTAATCATTAAAGCCACTATCTCCAAATACAGTCACATTGGGGATTAGGGCTTTAATGCATTAATTACTATACCATATTAATAAAATAAAAAAAAACACATGGTCATCTCAATATAGAAAAAATATTTGACAAAATCCAAAACCTTTTCAAAATAAAAACACTCAACAAACTAGCAACAGAAGGCAACTTTGTCACCTTCACAAAAGGCATCTATATATATTTTTAAAAGATTTTATTTAGAGAGTTGATAGAGTGTGCATGTGTGTGAGCAGGGAGAGGGGCAGATGGAGGGGGAGAGAGAGAATCTCAAGCAGACTCCACACTGAGCGTGGAGCCCATTGTGGGGCTCAGTCTCATGACCCTGAGATCATGACCTGAGCTGAAATCGAGAGTCAGAGGCTTACCTGACAGCCACCCAGGCACACCAGGGCGTCTATAAAAAGCCTACAGCCAGCCGGGCGAGCGCGCAGCCAGGCCAGAGTCCCCAGCGCCCGCGGCCCGGGCCGCTCCCTCCGGCCATGGGGGCGTCCGCGCGTCTGCTGCGCGCGGTGATCATGGGGGCGCCGGGCTCGGGCAAGGGCACCGTGTCGTCGCGCATCACCAAACACTTCGCGCTGAAGCACCTCTCCAGCGGGGACCTGCTCCGAGACAACATGCTTCGGGGCACAGAAATTGGTGTGTTAGCCAAGACTTTCATTGACCAAGGGAAGCTCATCCCGGATGATGTCATGACCTCGGCTAGCCCTTCATGAGCTGAAAAACCTCACCCAACATAGCTGGCTATTGGATAGTTTTCCAAGGACACTTCCACAGGCTGAAGCCCTGGATAGAGCTTATCAGATAGACACAGTTGATTAATCTGAACGTGCCCTTTGAGGTCATTAAGCAGCGTCTCACTGCTCGCTGGATTCATCCAGCCAGCGGCCGAGTCTACAACATCGAATTCAACCCTCCCAAAGCTGTGGGCATTGACGACCTGACTGGGGAGCCTCTCATTCAGCGTGATGATGATAAGCCAGAGACAGTGGTCAAGAGACTGAAGGCTTATGAAGTCCAAACACAGCCGGTCCTGGAATATTACCAGAGAAAGGGGGTGTTGGAAACCTTCTCCGGAACAGAAACCGACAAGATCTGGCCCCATGTCTATGATTTCCTACAAACAAAAGTTCCACAGATAAGCAGGAAAGCATCAGGTACTCCATGAGGAAAAGTGCATCTCACCAGTAAGAGGAGCAGAGACTCCTCGCCTGTGCATTTAGAAGCTCCTTGTTCTGAGACTGGCATGTATGAATTCTCTGACAGTTTTATTCTGGAAACTGAGGCTGTGTCAAATGAGCCCGATACTAAGATTCATCTTTTCATTTAGTGTGTTTTACCCAGGTATCTTCTATGGGTGTGCCATTAAAAAACATCGTATGTCTTAACTTTTGAAAAACCTTCTAAAGCATAATTAAAAGAGCAATTGGTAGTAATGTAATTTTTGTTCAGAAAACTGGTTGATAAAAATTTTGTTTTTCTGGAAAAGCTAAAAAGTATTCCATGTCTCTTGGTAAAGTATCTCATTAGAGAAATGTGTGTAGACTGATCCCAAAAAACTGGCATTGTTAGCACTGTGGTACGTGGTTTTGTGAGACACTGTGTCTATCAAGTTCTAGAAAACAAGCAACTAGATATGCAGATTAGTTTCAGGATGAAATTCACTGCTGCCTTTACACTAAGAAACTAATAAGCTTCGTCATATATACTGTACTTATTGTGGTGTTAAACCTTCAGTTTACTCAGAATTTTCAGTCTGCTATAAAACTGTTACTAAATCAGCATATAGGAAAAAACTCAGGTTAAGAATCGTGTGCTTTAGGATCCACTTGCCAGTTTCTGTTTTTGATCTATGTATGGTCTCCTGTGACGAGTAACAAAGTACAAAAAGAAAAGAAAACCCATGTCCCTAAGTAAAGTAAGCATACTTGGTCCTCAGGACGTAGAAACAGATCAGATATGCCTGGGGAGAATTCCCTTGACACACATAAACAATCCTAATTAGTAAACAATCAAAATTAGCAAACTAATCAAATTAGTAGTTAAAAGGATTTACGTGAAAGGTTAAAAAGGACCAGTAAAGTAATTGAGTTTGCTGAAGGAGTTCTTTATTCCTAATCAAAGCAGTGGGCACCTGCTCTCCTTCCCCGCCACCCCACCATCCGTCAGGGAGAGACGTCTGTCTGTGTGTGTACGCTGAGTAGCCATTTAAAAGTGAAGATGATGTGCTTTCTTAGTGGGGCAACACGGATACACGCTTCTGGGCTGTGGCCTGGTAGGAAGAATGGGGTGAGGAGAGGCGGAGAAGAAACCTGACTACATCTTCACTGGCATATTTACTCTTCCTTTACTTGGTGATAAATCCAGTGCAACAAGTCCTCGTATAAGCTGTTGATAACTGCCTTTGAACGTCTGGCCCATGTTATCCCGGGCACTTAAAATACAAATGCCAGCAAGTGGTTCTTTAAGTATTTTGTGGGGGAAAGCTTTTGTTTTTTAAAAATTTAATGTTTAATGTGTTTTAAAATTTTAATGTTGATCTTTCAGAATGGACATTTAATTCTTTACAACTTTCTGTAATGCCTTATTTGAATGTTAATATGACGTGCTTTCTAAAACTGTTGTGAACTACTAAGCTTATGAATTATCACTGGGTTACCAGGCGTACTACAATAAAATTAAATTTGAGAAAAAAAAAAAAAAGCCTACAGCTAGCATCATACTACATGATAAAAAGACTGAATGCTTTCCCCCTTAGCTTAGGAATAAGACAAAGATGTCTGCTTCTACCACTTCTAGTCAACACTGTACTGAAGGTTTTAGCCAGGGAAGTTAGTAAAAAGAAAGAAAGAAAGGCCATCTAGATTGGGAAGGAGGAAATAAAATGATCTCTTTTTGCAGATAACATTTTGTATGTCTAAATCCCCACATAATCCACTAAAATACTAGAAATGAGTTCACTGCAGTTGCAGAATATAAGATCAATACAAAAAATCCATTACATTTCTATACACTAGAAATAAACAATCCAAAAATGAAATTAAGAAAACAATTCATTTACAATAGCATCAAAAAGAACAACACTGAGGAAAAGATGTAACAAGTATAAGAATAGTATACTAGAAACTATAAAATATTGTTGACAAATTAAATAAAATCTAAATGGAAAGGGATTCTATGTTGATGGATCACAAGGCAATATTTTTTCTTTCTTTCTTTTTTCAAAGTAAGTTCTATGGCCAACATGGGGCTTGAACTCACATCCCCTAGATCAAGGGTTGCATGTTCTATCTGAGCCAGCCAGGCATGCCTCACAAGGCAGTTTTTTTAAAAAAAGATTTATTTATTTTAGAGAGAGAGAGAAAGCACAAGTAGGGTAGGGGCAGAGGGAAACAAGTAGACTCCACACTGAGTGTGGAGCCTGATATGTCGCTTGATCCCAGGATCCTGAGATCATGACCTGAGCTGAAATCAAGAGTTAAATGTCTAACCAACTGAGCAACCCAGGCACCCCATACAAGAAATATTTTTAAGATGACAACAAGATGATCTACACTTTTATGACAATTCCTATGAAAGTTCCACCTGCCTTTTTTTTGCAGAAATTGGTGAGTTGATCCAAAATTTATGTGGAAATGCAAAGGACCCAGAGTGGCCAAAGTAATCTTGAAAAAGGACAGCGTTGGACTACTCACATTTCCTGATTTCAAAACTTACTACAAAGTTTCATTAATCAAGACAGTGTGGTACTGGTATAAAGATTGACATATGTCAATGGAATAGAGCTGAGAGTCCAGAAATAAACCCTAACTTTTTTTAACAATCGACTTATGACATAGTGGCTAAAACAATTCAACGGGGGAAAGCATAGTCTTTTCAATAAATTGTGTTTGGTCAACTGGATATCTACATTCAAAAGACTGAATTTACCTTACACCACACACAAATATTAACTCACAGTGGATTAGATGCCTAAAATGTAAGAGCTGAAACAATGAAATTTAGAAAAACATAGGAGTTTAAAAATCAGTTTCACGGAGTGCATAATGGTGTCAGCAATTGACATAAAAAATAGTAAGCAAGCTATATAGGGATAAAACTAATCCAACAACTATTTAGTTATTGCAATATCATGACCAGTTGTAGCATACAGAATCCCATTGTATTCATTTTTTAAATTTAATTTAAATTGAATTAATATATAGTGTATTACTAGTTTCAGAGGTAGAGTTTAGTGATTCATCAGTTGCGAATAATGCCCAGTGCTCATTTCATCAGGTGCCTTCCTTAGTTCTCATCACTCAGTTACCCCATCCCCTCACCCACCTCCCTTCCGGCAACCTTCAGTTTGTTTCCTATAGTTAAGAGTCTCTTATGGTTTGTCTCTCTCTGTGATTTCGTCTTGTTTTATTTTTCCCTCCCTTCCCCTCTGATCTTTTGTTTTGTTTCTTAATTTCTACATGAGTAAAATCATATGATAATTGTCTTTTCTGATTGACTTATTTCCCTTAGCATTATGCTATCCCTCTAGTTCCATCTACGTCATTGCAAATGGTAAGATTTCATTTTTTTATTTTATTTTATTTTATTTTATTTTATTTTGTTAGTAACCATATAGTACTTCATTAGTTTGTTTTTTTTTAATTTTAAAAAAAAATTTTTTTTTTTTTAAGATTTTATTTATTTATTCGACAGAGATAGAGACAGCCAGCGAGAGAGGGAACACAAACAGGACGAGTGGGAGAGGAAGAAGCAGGCTCATAGCGGAGGAGCCTGATGTGGGGCTCGATCCCAGAACGCCGGGATCACGCCCTGAGCCAAAGGCAGACGCTTAACCGCTGTGCCACCCAGGCGCCCCGTACTTCATTAGTTTTTGATGTAGTGTTCCGTACTTTATTATTTGTGTAACACCTAGGGCTTATTGCAATATGTGCCCTCCTTAATACCCATCACTGCGCTAACCCATCCTCCCACTCCCTTCCCCTCTGAAACCCTCAGTTTGTTTCCCAGAGTCCATAGTGTCTCATGATTCATCTCCCTCTCTGATTTTACCCCCCTTCATTTTTCCCTTCCTTCTCCTGATGTCATCCACGCTATTCCTTATGTTCCACATATAAGTGAAACCATATGATAATTGTCTTTCTCTGCTTGACTTATTTCACTTAGCATAACCCCCTCCAGTTCCATTCACGTTGATGCAAATGGTGGGTATTCATCCTTTCTGATGGCTGAGTAATATTTCATTGTACATATGGACCACATCTTCTATCCATTCGTGTGTTGAAGGGCATCTTCAGCACTGTCTCCTTCCATGGTTTGGCTATTGTGGACACTCCTGCTATGAACATTGGGGTACATATGCCCCTTCTTTTCACTACATCTGTATCTTTGGGGTAAATGCCCGGTAGTGCAATTGCTGGGTTATAGGGTATCTCTATTTTCAACTTTTTGAGGGACCTCCACACTGTTTTCCAAAGTGGCTGTACCAACTTGCATTCCCACCAACAGTGTAAGAGGGTTCCCCTTTCTCCACATCCTCTCCAACATTTGTTGTTTCCTGCCTTGTTAATTTTTGCCATTCTAACCTGTGTAAGGTGGTATCTCAATGTGGTTTTGATTTGAATTTCCCTGATGGCTAATGATGTTGAACATTTTTTCGTGTGTTTGTTAGCCATTTGTATGTCTTCATTGGAAAAGTGTTCATATCTTCTGCCCATTTTATGATTTGTTTGTTTCTCGTGTATTGAGTTTGAGAAGTTCTTTGTAGATCTTGGATACCAGTCTTTTATCTGTAGTATCATTTGCAAATATATTCTCCCATTCCGTGGGCTGCCTCTTAGTTTTTTTGACTGTTTCCTTGGCTGTGCAGAAGCTTTTTATCTTGATAAAGTCCCACAAGTTCATTTTATCTTTTGTTTCTCTTGCCTTTGGAGATGTGTCATGAAAAAGGTTGCTGTGGCCGATGTCATAGAGGTTGCTGTCTCCTCTAGGATTTTGATGGATTCCTGTCTCACATTGAGGTCTTTCATTCATTTGGAGTTTATCTTTGTGTATGGTGTGAGAGAGTGGTCAAGTTTCATTCTTTTGCATGTAGCTGTCCAATTTTCCCAGCACCATTTATTGAAGAGACAGAATTTAAGTATCAGTAAACAAAAGTTGATTCTTTGAAAAAGATCGACAGAATTAACAAACTAAAAATGATACTGACCAAGGAAAAAGAGAAAACTATTCTGGATATTCTAGATAACACAACAACATAGGAAAAGGAAATGAAAAACCCTATTGGAACAGTAGATGTATAGTCTTTATTTGCAGATGATGTGATTGTCTACATAGAGAAACCAGGCAAGTCAGTGAACCTTATTACAAGTAATAATAGTAAGGTGGCCATATACCAGGTAAAATCAAAACTAAGAACTTTCCTTTATATCAGCAGTATCTTGTGAGAAAATAATAATGGGGAAAATTATCTAGTCACAAAAGCAAGAAATCTTTTAAAACACAGAAATAAATTTAATGAGAAATGAAAAAAAAATAAAAATAAAAAAATGGTTGGTTGGGGAGCGCCTGGGTGAGTTTCTTTTATCAGTGTTTTAGAATTTTAAATGTACAGATCTTTCATCTCCTTGGCTAAATTTTTTCTTAAGTTTTTTATTATTTTTGATGCTATTGTAAGTTAGATTGTTTTCTTAATTTCTTTTTCGTATAGTTTGTTGTTAGTGTTTAGAAACACAGATGATTTTTGTAGGTTGATTTTGTATCCTGCAGCTTTACTGAATTTGTTTACTTCTGTAAGTTTTTTTTTTTTAATTTTATTTACTTATTCGACAGAGATAGAGACAGCCAGCGAGAGAGGGAACACAAGCAGGGGGAGTGGGAGAGGAAGAAGCAGGCTCCTAGCAGAGGAGCCTGATGTGGGGCTCGATCCCACAACGCCGGGATCACGCCCTGAGCCGAAGGCAGATGCTTAACCGCTGTGCCACCCAGGCGCCCCTACTTTTTTATGGAGTCCTTAGGGTTTTCTATGTATAAGATCATGTCATCTGCAAACAGAGATTATTTTACTTCTTCCTTTACAATTTGGATACCTTTTATTCTTTTTCTTGACTAACTGCTGTGGCTAGGACTCCCATAGAAGTGATAAAGAGTGAGCATCCTTGTCTTGTTGCTGATTTTAGAGGAAAAGCTTTCAGATTTCACCACTGAGTATGGTGTTAGCTTGTCATATATGGCCTTTATTGTACTGTGGTACATTTTTTTAATATCTAATTTGTTGAGATTTTTTATATATGATAGGATGTTGAATTTTTCTTAAATGCTTTTAATGCACCGGTTCAGATGATCATGTGATTTTTATACTTCATTCTGCTTATTTGCTTGTTATGACTTTGTTAAATTAAATTTGTTAAGAGGAGCACAGGACAGGTCCTAGGGTAAGTATACAGCTTCAGGGGGCAACGTGGGGAGGTCAAGGGCAGAGTGCAGAGAGGGGGCAGAATTTGGGGCACACGCTTTTGTTACAGTCTGTGGGTGGAATGCTTTGGGGTCCCAGATCAGCCAATTCAACCAAAGAAGCAGAATTTTCACAAGCCCATGGGGGTCTTATCCAAGAGGCACATAAAGCATACTGGTGCTGGGAGGCAAGGGATATGTTGATCACAAGGGCTGTTGGGGAAGTCATATCAGGAACTTATATTTACTATGACTCTGAACTGCCATCAAGGGCATGCACGTGCCTGAGGGGGCTAGTGTCTGTTTAAGGACCCTGCAGGCCACTTGGCTTAACAAAATGGATGCCAAGATACAGTTGCCATGGAGTAGCTTAGGTAAACTCGCAACAGTGGTGTATCACATTTATTGTTTTGCATATGTTGAATCATCCTTGCCTTCAAGAGATAAATCCCATTGGGTAATGGTATTTCATCCTTTTAATGTTCTGTTGAATTTTGTTTGCTAGCATTTTGTTGATGAGTTTTGCACTTCTGTTTTTCAGGGATATTGGCCTGTAATTTTTTTTCTTGGCATTTTTGTTTAGCTTTGAACAGGATAGTACAGACCTCATTAAATGAGTTTGGAAGTATTCTATCTTCTGTAATTTTGGGGGGAAGATTTTGAAAAGGTCAGGTGTTAATTTTTCTCTTAGAGGAGAACACAGGAGAACACAGTAACCTCTTTGACATTGGCCACAGCAACTTCTTGCAAGACATGTCTCTAAAGAAAAGGGAAACAAAAGCAAAAATGAACTATTGGGACTTCATCAAGATAAAAAGCTCTGCACAGTGAAGGAAACAATCAACAAAACTAAAAGGCAACCCATGGAATGGGAGAGGATATTTGCAAAGGGCTGGTATCTAAGATCTATAAAGAACTTCTCGAACTCAATACCCAAAAGACAAATAATCCAGTCAAATGTGCAGAGGACATGAACAAACACTTCTCCAAAGAAGACATACAAATGGCTAACAAACACATGAAACAATGCTCCACATCACTAGCCATCTGGGAAATACAAATCAAAACCACAATAAGATACCACACCACCTTACACCAATTAGAATGGCTAAAATTAATAAGGCAGGAAACAATAAATGTTGAAGAGGATTGTGGAGAAAGGGGAACCCTCTTACACTGTTGGTGGGAATGTAAGCTGGTGCAGGCACTCTGGAAAACAGTATGGAGGTTCCTCAAAAAGTTAAAAATAGAGCTACCCTATAACCCAGCAATTGCACTACTAGGTATTTACCCCAAAGATACAGATGTAGTGAAAAGAAGGGGCACATGCACCCCAGTGTTCACAGCAGCAGTGTCCACAATAGCCAAACTGTGGAAGGGGCCGAGATGCCCTTCAACAGACGAATGGATAAAGAAGATGTGGTCCATATATACAATGGAATATTACTCAGCCATCAGAAAGGATGAATACCCACCATTTGCATCAATATGAATGGAACTGGAGGGGATTATGCTAAGTGAAATAAGTCAAGCAGAGAAAGACAATTACATATGGTTTCACTTATATGTGGAACGTAAGGACTAGTGTGGATGACATCAGGAGAAGGAAGGGAAAAATGAAGGGGGAAAGCCAGAGGGGGAGATGAACTATGAGACACTATGGACTCCGGGAAACAAACTGAGGGTTTCAGAGGGGAGGGCGTGGGAGGATTAGCCCAGTGATGGGTATTAAGGAGGGCACATATTGCAATGAGCCCTAGGTGTTATACACAAACAATGAAGCATGGAACACTACATCAAAAACTAATGATGTAATATATGTTGGCTAATTTAACATAATAAAAAATAAAATCCATTTATAAATTTAAAAAAACAAATATTTGATAGAATTCACCAGTGAAATGAAATGGTCCTAAAATTATCTTTGTTGGAAAGTTAAAGCAATTACTGATTCTATCTTCTTACTCATTATTGGTCTGTTTAGAGTTACTGTTTCTTCATGATTCAGTCATGATAATTTGTATGTTTCTAGGAATTTATCCATTTCTTCTGTGTAATTCAATTTGTAAGTGTATAATTGTTCATCATAGTCTCTTATCTTTTGTATTTCTGTGGTATTGGTTGTAATGGCTTTCCTTCTTTTTTTTGACAATAAAAAATGATAATTAAATTTTATTGGATCAATGATCCTTTTGTTCTAGTACCCAATTCTGTTAGTAACAATTTTATCAAATAATATACAGTTACTAAAACTTCCATATTATTTTCCTTTTTTAAAAATAATTTTTTATTATGTTATGTTAGTCACCATACGGTACATCCTTAGTTTTTGATGTAATGTTCCATGATTCATTATTTGCGTGTAATTTTCCAATAAAGCTGATCAAACTCATTGAAAAAAAAATTTTATTTTGCTATAGTTGATGCACAACATTATATTGGTTTCATGTGTACATCATAGTGACTCAATATCTCTATAATTATGCTTTGCTCTCCACAAGTGTAGCTATCATATGTCACCATACAATGCTGTTACAGTATTACTGACTTCATTTCTTATGCTGTGCCTTTTATTCCCGTGTCATGCCTCCCCTTTCATTTCAGATTTTATTTATTTGAATCTTTTCTTCTTTTTCTTAGTCAGGCTAGCCAAAAGTTTGTCAGTTTTGTTTATATTTATGAAAAACTCAATTTTGTTGTTCTTTTTGTTTTTCATCCTCTATTTCATTTATTTTTGCTCTGATCTTGTTTCCTTCCTTCTACTACTATTGAGTTTACTTTGTTCTTTTTCTAGTTCCTTGAGGTGTAAACTTAGGTTGTTTATTTGAGATCTTTCTTTTTCTTTATGTAGGCATGTATTCTAAATTTCTGTCTCAGAACTATTTTGGCTGAATCCCATAAGTTTTGATATGTTGTGTTTCTTTTTTGCGATTGTCTTGAGATATTTTTAAATTTTTCTTTTGATTTCTTCTTTGATGAATTGGTTGTTCAGGAGTATGTTGTTTAGTTTCCATGTATTTGGGAATTTTACAGTTTTCCTCTTTACTGATTTCTAGTTTCCTATCATTATGATTGGGAAAGATGCTTGATATGATTCAGTCTTAAATTTGTTAAGACTTATTTTGTGACCTAATAAATTATTCTGGAGAATATTCCAAGTACACTTGAAAAGGATGTATATTCTGCTGCTGTTGGATAGAATGTTCTGTATATGTCTGTTAGGTCCATTTGGTCTAAAGTGTAATTCAAGTCCAGTGTTACTTTTTGATCCTCTGGATGATCTCTCCATTGTTGAAAGTGGGAAATTGAAGTTCCCTATTATTATTGATATTGCCCTTTATTTCTTCTTTAAGATCTGTTAATAATTGCTTTATATATTTAGGTATTTCTAAATATATGTATATTTTAAAGATTTTATTTATTTAATTTATTATTTATTAATTTATTTATAAATAAATAGATTTTATTTATTTATTTAAAATTAATTAATTAATCAACTTTATTTATTTATTTATTAAGTGGAGGGAGGGGCAGAGGGAGAGGGAGAGAGAGAATCCTAAGCAGATGCCATGCTGATCGTGGAGCCCAACGTCAATCCTATGACCCTGGGACACCTGGGTCGCTCAGTCAGTTAAGCGTCTGCCTTTGGCTCAGGTCATAATCCCAGGGTCCTAGGATCAAGTCCCGCATCAGGCTCCTTGCTCTGTGGGGAGCCTGCTTTTCCCTCTGCCTGCTCTTCCCCGTTTGTGTACTTGCTTGCTCTCTCTCTCTCTGACATACATACATACATACATACTTGCTTGCTCTCTCTCTCTCTGACATACATACATACATACATACATACATAAATAAATAAATAAAAATCGTACAACCCCGAGATCATGACCTGAACTGAAACCAAGAGTTGGACACTCAACTGACTGAGCCACCCAGGTGCCCCTAAATATATTTTTGTAGTTCCTCATTTTTTTCTTCTTCTCTTGCTTTCTTCCTTTGTGATTTGATTGTTTTCTTTACTGTTATGTTTGGATTCCTTTCTCTGTATTTTCTGTGTACCTATTATAGCGGTTTGGTTTGTGGTTACCTTTAGGTTCATATAAAACATCTTATGTGTATAGCAGTTTAAGTTAATAATCACTTAAGTTCAAACACATTTTAGAAGCACTACATTTTTACTTCCTTTCCCTATTTTAAGTATTTGATGTCGTATTTTATATTTTATTTTGTGTATTCCTTAACTAATCATTGTAGATACAGTTGATTTTACTACTTTAGTATTTTAATGTACATAGTAAGTTTGCAAATGGTTGACACACTACTTTTACTATATGTTTGTTACTGGTGAGATTTTTTCTTTCATAATTTTCTTACTTCTAATTATGGCCTTTTCTTTCCCCTCTAAAGAGGTCCTTTAACTTTCCTGAAAGGTTTGTTGAATAGTGATGAACCCCTTTAACTTTTGTTTGTGAAATTCTCTCTTTTTCAGTTCTGAATGATAATCTTGCTAAATGGCGTATTGTTAGTCATAGATTTTTTTTCCTTTTAGCACTTGGAATATATCATGTCGCTGTCTTCTGGCCTGCAAAGTTTTTGCTTGAAAAATCAGCTGATAGTCTTATGGATGGCCCCTTATATATAACTAGTTGCTTTTCTTTTACTGCTTTTAAGATTCTCTCTTTAATTTTTGACATTTGAATTATGTGTTTTGGTGTGGACTTTTTTGCGTTTGTTTTGTTTGGGATTCTCTTTGCTTCCTGGACTTGGATGTTAGTTTCCTTCCTTAGGTGAGGGAAGTTTTCAGCAATTATTTCTTTAACTTTTCTGCCCTTTTCTCTTTTCTGAGACTACTATAATGTGAATGTTTGTACACTCAGTGTTGCCCAGAGGTCCCTTAAACTATCCGCATTTTTCTGTTTTGTTTTGTTTTTACCAAAAGAAACAGCAAAATATTTTTATCCTTATTTTTTGTCCTTGTTTTTGAAAGGTATTTTTTCTTTGTATAGAATTCTAGGTTGACAGATTTTTTAAAAAGATTTTATTTATTTATTTTGACAAATAGAGAGAAAGAGAACACAAGCAGGGGGAGGGACAAAGGCAGAGGGAGAAGCAGGCTCCCTGCTGAGCAAGGAGCCCGATATGGGAGTTGATCCCAGGACCTTGGGATCATTACCTGAGCCGAAGGCAGACACATAATCGACTGAGCCACCCAGGTGTCCCTAGGTTGACAAAATTTTTCCCTCATTTCAGTTATTTTAAAGATGTTGTGCCTATGTTTTCTGGATTGTATTATTTCTTATAAGAAGTATGATGTCATTCCAATATTTGTTCCTGTGTATGTAATAGGGCTTTTTACCCTGAATGCTTTTGTTGTTTTCTATTTGTGACTGATTTTCAGTAATTTGAGTAGTATGTGTCTTAGTGTGTTTTTTTTCCATGTTTCTTATGCTTTATATTTTCATTAAATTTGAAAAAAATTGGTTATTTCTTCAAACATATTTTGTTTCTCCCTGCTTTTCTACTCCTTCTGAAATTCCAGTTCCATGGGCATTAGCCTTTTTGATATAGTCTCATAGTGCACTGAGGGTTTGTTCATTTTTTTCTTAAAGATTTACTTATTTATTTGAGCTGATGGAGGGGAGCAGAGGAATAGGGAGAGAAAAACCCAAGCAGACTCTGCTCTGAGTATGGAGCCAGGTCTGGGGCTCAATCCTACAACCTTATCACAACCTGAGCTGAAATCTGAGTTGGATGTTTAACTTACTGTGCCATCTAGGTGCCCCTGCTCATTTTTTAAAAGTCTCTTTTCTCTGTTTTATTTTAAATATTTTCTATTTCTTTATTTTTAAGTTTATTAATCTTTTGTCATTTCTACTTTGTCATATTTTAATTTCATGCATTTTCATCTCTAGAATTTCAATTTGGATCTTTTTTATATCTTCCATATCCCTACTTGTCTATTTTCCTCTACCTTCTTGGACATATGGAGTATATTTGTAATAGTTTTGTTAATATCTTTGTCTACTGATTCTTTTTTTTTTTTTTAAGATTTTATTTATTTATTCGACAGAGATAGAGATAGCCAGCGAGAGAGGGAACACAAGCAGGGGGAGTGGGAGAGGAAGAAGCAGGCTCATAGCAGAGGAGCCTGATGTGGGGCTCGATCCCATAACGCCGGGATCACGCCCTGAGCCGAAGGCAGACGCTTAACTGCTGTGCCACCCAGGCGCCCCTGTCTACTGATTCTTATAATCTGTATTTCTGAGTCTATTTCCATTGATTAATTTTTCTCTTGGGCATGGGTCATATTTTCCTGCTTCCTTGTATCATTTATAATATATTTTTTTAGAAGGCAAGGTGAGGGGCATCTGGGTAGCTCAGTTGGTTGAGCAGCTGACTTCAGCTGAGGTCATGATCTCAGGGTCCTGGGATCAAGCCCTGCCTCAAGCCCTGCTGTCATGGGGCTCTTTGCTTAGTGGGGAGCCTGCTTTTCCCTCTTCCCCTTGCTTTACTCATGCTCTGCCTCTCTCAAATAAATAAAATCTTGGGGGGCCTGGGTGGCTCAGTCACTTAAGTTTCTGCCTTAGGCTCAGGTCATGATCCCAGGGTCCTGGGATGGAGCCCCACATCAGGCTCCTTGCTTAGCGGGGAGTTAGCTTCTCCCTCTTCCTTTGCCCCTCCCTCCTGCTTGTTCTCTCTCTTTCTCTCAAATAAATGAATAAAATCTTTTTAAAAAATCTTTAAATTTTTTTTTAATTTTAAAAATATTTATTTATTAGAGATAGTGAGTGAGAAACAGAAAAAGAAAGATAGTACAAGCTGGGGAAGAGGCAGAGGGAGAGAGAGAAGCAGACTTCCCACTGAGCAGGGAACGTGATGCAGGGCCGGATCCCAGGACCCTGGGATCATGACCTGAGCCAACGGCAGACACTTAACCGACTGAGCCACTCAGGTGCCCCTAAAAAAAAAAAAAAAAATTTTTTTTAAAAGGCAAGGTAAACAAATAGCTGAAGTATTTTATTTGTTCACAAGTAAGCTTGTTAATACTGTATAATGAAAATCTACAAAGAATAATGTTGTAGTTTTTGGTTAGATTTAAGTCAGGCATTCATTAATAAGGAATCTTAGAATATGAACATTCCAGAAATTTTTTCTAAGCCATTTGATCAGAACAACTGTATCTGAATATTACCTTACTTTGAAAGGTACAGGGATACATTTGAATTGAACTCAGAATTTTTCAAAATAAGCCCTAATTAATAAAACTGTTCTATATTCAAACTAAAACAATTTTAATAAAACTTTTCTTTCCAGAAACAATAATAAAGGAAAAAGGCATTTTGTAAAATGTGGTTCTAAGCAAGTAACAGTAAAAAATGTATACTTCCACCTCCTCAAAACAGGCTACTTTCTGTTCCTGAGCCTTGGAAACAAGGTTATGAACAGTCTGTAAGTAAGTATGGGCAGGGGGTTGCCATAACAAAGCTCAAGCAGTTCTTAAAAAGAATTTGGGGGAACTTGACCAAAGGATCCAAATTCTGTTTTTAATAACAGATACAGAGGTGAAATGGCTCCTTCCACATAGCAGTGCCACTGGGGGCTGGCCCAGCCCCATGCTCACCTGTGTTGTGTTCCCAAGCAAATCCTGATGCTCCTGCTCCAAGGGAAACCTTTTCTTTTTAGAGGTTCAATGTCCAGGGAGCTCTTTGTGTGAATGAGGTGAGCACAGACTCCATGTGGGTATTTTAAGGTTTGGAGTCAACGTATTTTTCAATATGGCTAGGCAGAGTCCATGTGTTAAACAGCCCATCTCCAGTTTGTCCTAATTCCTCATCAAGCATTTGTAGACCCAGGGCCACAGACCTTTGTTATGTCACCATAATCACATCTGTGTCATCCTAACTTAAGATTCTTGCTCTGTGCCTGGAAACAGTCCATGTATTTAACAATAATACACATAAAACAATCTACCTTCATTACTTATATGGTCACAAAACATTAATGATCTGTAGACCAAGCAAGTGCTTTTAACCATAATTGTGGCACATCAATTCACAGCCAGAATCCCCAAGACCAAAAAGATCTGCACAATACAAATAATATTTTAAAATACACATGCTTCTTACAGAACTGTGCTTGGGGAAACTCCCATTTGTTGAGTGGCACTGAGGACATCTTTTGCTAAACTGCTGCTCCAGGTATTTTTGTTTGGAAAGTCATTCACAGTGGGTCACAGTTGTTCACTGATGAGCAGAAAAGAAAGATATGCTTGTGGCAAGCAGAAAGTTTTAAGGTGTTTCAAGTTGTATTTTAAAAAGGACATGTAGAAATGTTTAAACATTTTCAGGATGCAAAATTGGGGCTGAAATGTGATTATCAAACCAGTTGCAAAAAGTGTTTGGCAGCCATCTGTTCAGGTAAAACCTGGTACCCAGATATGCAAGAAAGCTTCAGGACAGGCTTCAGGAAAGCTTCAGGCTTGTCCCATATTCTCATCTTGTCCCGTAATCTGATCATGTGTGGAGTTGGACAGAGGGTCAGGTGCTGCCATTTTGGGGAACCGGGGTTCAGCAGCACCACCACGAACTCCATGGCCACTTCACCATCACCCGTGTCATCCCACTGAAGGGCCAGGGACCAGGAGTGACTGGGGTTGCAGCAGCTGCCTAACCGCTGGCTCCTCAGTGGAGTTCACAAGCCAACCAGATTTATAAGATTTTATTAGATGCCAGACATTGCAGATTTTACATTGCTGGTGGTTAGATTTATATATATATGTAAAAGGATCAGATAGGTTCAGAGTTAGCTACATCCAAGACAAAATCAAATATTCCTTTAAATTTGATTTTGTCTTGGATGTAGCTAACTGTGAACCTATCTGATCCTTTCAAGGCTTATTTTTCTAAGACTTGCTTTTAAACTTTCATTAAGGCAGTCTTTCATGTACAGCTAATTCTGTCCCATTAGTGAAGCGATACTCTTCTCATGATTCTACCTTATTATTCTGCAGTACCTTAATTTCCTGCCTATATATTAGGAAGTCTTTCCACTCTGGCTGATGGAAACACAAACTATTGCTTTGGAGACTGTTTCACCTATTCCTCTCTGGTTGTTCTGTCCCTGGCCTTCATGGTTTTCTGTCTCACATGCTTAGGTCAGTACTTAATCAAGGACTTGAGGGTACCTCTGCGAATCTCCAGAACACTATATCTATGTGGCTACCTCTTCTCTGATAATCTGCTTCGTGTATTTAGCCGTTCTGGCCTCTCACCAAGACAGCGCATCTGTTTGGATTCCTCCTCACTGCACTCACTTTTTTGTGCCAGTGAGCTGGGACACTTGCTTGTCTTTCTTCTTTCAGGGATTACTGTTCTGCATCGATTGTTACCTAATGTTTGAAAACCAGGTGTATCATATATTTTTCTCAATTTTTAGTTTTCAAGGTTGAAGGGCAAATTCTATTTCTATTATTTCATCAAAGATGGAAGAAGAAATTTTCTTCTCTGGGATTTTGTCCTACTGATTCCTTGCTATATTGTCAGTTCTTTGATGCTTTTAAGGATTTAAAAATATTTCATCCAGCATGTTTAATTTTTTTAAATGGGAAATTTGGTTCAAATAGCCTAGACTATCATTATTAGAAATGGAATTCCTTATGGTCTTTCCAATTAAAAAATAAAATAGAAAAAATATTCTAGGATATCTTCATAAAAGTACAACAGTTGGGTGAGAGAAGGTGGCTAATGCTGTGGTTCCTCTGAATAGTCAAAAAGATAAGGAATCCAAGGCATATAATAGGTAGGCCTGGATAGAATTCCCACACATGGCCCAGTTTTGCATGTTGTGGATATCAGATGGTAAATTACTAATAGACCATTAGGTAGGATTCTTTGTAGTAGAAAATAATGTAATAAATTGAAAGAAGTCAGAGGGGGACAGTTACGATGAGTCTTTTTGATTCTCACCTAGATACTCTACATCTCTTCATTTCTTTACACCGTCAATTACATCTGGTATCTGTACAAAGAGCTGAGGATGAGGCACAACCAGAGTGGGCAGAGCACATTTCCACTGGTAAGTTTTATTCAAAGCTAATTATTAAGAACAGTACACTAAAACAAATCCATATGTCCTTGATAAACAGTGTAAGCACTCAGCACTGGGTAGGTGAATTCATGGAGGTTAATAAAAGAAAAATCATTTTCACAGAGTTTCCATTCTGTTGAAAAGATTTCCTCTTCTCTCTTGCCATCAAAAAAAATGAAAAGATTTTGATTATAGGAAACATTATTTACAGTACTGTCATTACTGCCGGTTCCATCCTTCTTAGCTCCATGCTAATCCATCATTGTTGCTAGAGTAAAGAATGAGATCTTGATTGGAAAGGGAGAATGTCTGTTTTGCTCTGTGGTATTTCTTCAGTATGTGCAGGTAACAGATACTGGTTTGCAGAAGGGCAGAGGGGTTCATGTGTGGTAATCAGAAAACAAGATGGATCCAGGGAGTAGTTGTCTTCCCTTTGGTTCAAACAGAGTTTGAGGCACTGTCTGGTATTAAATTTATAAAAAGAGAAGAGAACATTAAGTACATCTGGATTTTTTGTGTGTGTATACAAATTTTACATATCACATAATTCATTTATTTTAAGTTACAATTCAATGGTTTCTAAAGCAGACTTACTAGCTTGTAAAGTAATATCATAAATCAGTTCCAGAATATTTTCTTTACCCTAATCAAATTCTTCATGCCCATTTATTGTTAATTTCCTACCCACCCCCTATGCTAGGCAACTGCTAATTTAATTTCTGACTTCGTAGATCTTCCTTTTTTGGACATTTCATATAGATGGAATCATCCAATATATAGTCTCTTGTGTCTGATTGATTTCATTTAGCATAATGCTTTTGAAGTTTATCCATTATAGCATATATAAGTAATTCATTCTTTTTTAGTGCTGAATAGTATTTCATTGTATAGTACACTCAGTTCCTTATTCCTGATTCTTTCAGTATATCACTAAGTGATTATGGTAGAAAACATTTTTAGGGGTGCCTGGGTGGCTCAGTTCGTTTAAGCGTCTGCCTTTGGCTCAGGTCATAATCCCGGGGTCCTGGGATTGAGCCTCCCTGCACAGCGGGAAGCCTGCTTCTTCCTCTCCCTCTGCCCTATTCCCCTGCTCATGCTCTCTCTCGCTCTCTCTCAAATAAATAAAATCTTTTTTATTTTTATTTATTTTTTTATTATAATAATATTTTTTTATTATGTTAGTCACCATACAGTACATCCCTGGTTTTTGATGTAAAGTTCCATGATTTATTAGTTGCGTATAACACCCAGTGCACCATGCAATACGTGCCCTCCTTACTACCCATCACCAGTCTATCCCATTCCCCCACCCCCCCTCCCCTCTGAAGCCCTCAGTTTGTTTCTCAGAGTCCATAGTCTCTCATGCTTCATTCCCCCTTCTGATTACCCCCCTTTCTTTAATTGAATTTTGTAGCAAATATTGCTTGACAGAAGCAAGGTGACTTGGGAATTTTTTTTCATTCAAGTGGTAAGTGATGACCTGATATTTATTATATTATGATTGACAATATTCTGAGACTTAACTCATACTTATTCTTTTCACAGGTTATAGATTATACTTGTCATGTTGGTCAAATAGCCATTATTTTGTCAAGGTAAGGTTTTTGCTTTCCTTTTTAGCAAGATGTAAATTCTCATTATTCTGTAGTCTAGGTGAGAACAAATAGGAGGACACTGCCCTTCATTTCCATTGAGTCTGTCACTCCTAGGTCCTCACAGAGCCTTACTGAGTTGGAAGCAACAAACATATGATCATTGGAACCATATTCCCAGATAGAGTAGGCAAGCAGATTTGGATTTTAACCTTAATCCTGCCATTTACTCTATGTGACCTTCAACAAATATTTCACTTAAAGTCTTAGGACTTCTAATTCCTTTTTATATCATAAAGAGTTGTAACAGATGGCTTTCAAGATCTCATCCACCTTTATAACACTGAGAGTCTTACAACTATTTACCCCTAGAAGGGTCTGGATCTCACCTAAGGTAGTGGCCATATCAGAGTTGACGTTAGAGTTTGTAACTTTTACTTCTGGATCTTTTCCTCTTATAGGGAGCTGGATGTATTTAGCTGGATAAATAATTGGTTATTTAAGTGTATGGTTTGAAAAATCTCCCAGGAAGGGCCTGATGAAAATGAAGTTATTCCTGGCGGTCATGTAAAGTTAGCACAGAACTCCTTATTAGATTTTTTCCTTTCACTTTGACCCACACCGAAAGATTCTCTGGCACTCTTTTAGGGTTCATTAATTTAGGTATGAAATGCATTCTCCGCTCCACTTACCCAACAATTGGACAAGAAGTATATGTAAGGTTTTTGAGGCATTTTTCTTGAAGAAATTGTATATACATAATATTTGTGGAGAGTGGAGGGGTGATGGAGTCGGGAGAAGAACAGAGTATTTTGTGAAGGGGAAAGGCCATAAAAATGCCTGAATATTAGGGTGATAAGTTTTTTTTTTTCCTCCATCCAGCCTGATACCTTTACTGTTGATGATACCTGTATTCTGTCTGGGCAATGTCAGTGAATGTTTCCACAACTTCAGCCAGAGCCACAGGTAAGCAAGGACCAAATCGATCATTTCCATGGTAGACTATACCTTTTCTTTTCTATATATAGAGATGAAAAAGGCTTTCTACATAAATTCTGGCCAAGTTGCTTGTATTTGGAACAAGGTTCTATGGGACCTTGGTGTAGTCTATAGAACAAGGCATAGTCAAGGCAAAAAATGCATAAGTAGAAATATAATGCAAAGTGACTGGAAGGTAATGTATCAGTGAGAAAGAATAAGGTGTTATGGGCAAGGGTTAGCAAAATGATAAGTAAAATTGCATACTTAATAAATTTTGTTGCACCAAATGGGTATCTCTCTAGTCATATCTGTAGTAGCGGTCCTGTCCATTGATTCTCTTCTTAGGTGTATTCTGATGTACTCACCACCATCAGCCATGGCTGAAGTGCCTTCTGCCAACACATCAGTCTGTAGCACACTTTATTTTTATGGGATCACCATTTTCCTGACCAGCTTTCTCCTCAGTCTCCTCACCATTGTGGTATGGTGCCACCTGCTTTTATGGAAAGAGTGGGGATTGGGAGGGATGGGGCATTACTCCCAGGGACTGGGAAAAATGGGATGGAGAGGCATTTCTTAAAGTCCTAGAACTAAGAAAGTAGCTAAGAGATATTTATAGTTTAATTACTACCTCAGTATTTGGACTTCCCAAGATTAAATGATTAGTGGGGAAGAGTCTATAGTCATTATGTAGGATTTATGCTCACTCTAGTACTAATTAATATATATGTTCCTGTGGATCCTCATGGAAGACCAGACCAGAAAACTAGTATATGTCAAGTATGTCCTTTATACAGGATAACACTCCAGAACATGGGAAATGTGCTTTGATTTAATTTGATAATTTTCCAAATAATGAAGGAATTTTCTTTTCTCAATCCTTTATTAGCTATAAATGCATTTATGCTGTGTCTAACTGGGGTTAAGGTGCTAAGTGGCTTAGGCATTTACTAAATACTCCCTTGACATCATCAGAATGGTGTACAATTAAAACAATTAGCCATGGAATAATATGTTATTTACACATAACTGCCTATTACAAAATCAGCACACAAGCAAATATGCCTTTTTATTTGCCATATCTACTTTTCAGTGTCATTTTCTCCTCTCTTTATATGCTGGTTCAAGGATTACAAACTGTCTGCCTGCAAGCCATATTTATTCTACAGATATGTTTTGTTTTGCTAGCGCAGCTGGCACTTGTGAACCGAATAAAATTATGGAGAGTTTCCTTTGACAATTTAAAAATAAGTTATAGAGCTAGCTTACACCAGCAACTTTGTAAAGAGGGCGAAGTGAATAGTTTATATTAAGATGATTTTGATGATCTGTATTTAGAACTCATTGACAAGAGAGACAGTTATCCCAGAACCTGGCACCCGGGAGATTCTTGATTACTTCTTTAAATCATGCAAGCTTCAGTGGGCATTCAGAATCAGAACTGATTCTACTAGACATAAATATTACCAAATAAGTAAAAGCCTCCTTTTGACTCCTGTGTCTGTGGGGAAAGTAAACTACATGGCTAAACTTAATTAAATAATAGGCTTGTTAACTTAGAGAGTGGGTTTGGATTATTAAGGAAAATTTTTATTTTTTTTTATAAAATTTTTTTATTATGTTATGTTAGTCACCATGCAGTACATCCCAAGTTTTTGATGTAAAGTTCCACGATTCATTACTTGCGTATAACACCCAGTGCACCATGCAATATTAAGGAAAATTTTAGATTTGTCAGATTTGTTACCAAGATTATTACCTAGTTTACTCCCCACAGAAAGCACGCTGGACTTCTGAACTGATTAATATTTGTTTCATTAGCTTAACCTTATGCAGATAGCCCCCAAATGGAAGGGGAAGAGAGTCTATTTTCCGCCTAAGGGCAAGAAGAGACTTCCTAAAACTTCTTTTTGCTTAGAGTTGAGAATTTAGGCTCAACCATGGTGCTGAAGTGTTTATTTTAAGGCTATTAAGCACAGAGTACTTCCTAACATAATCTCTAGTAAAGCGTTTTAAAAGAAGGTCTGGTTAGATCTTAGCTTTAACTTCCCATACATATTGTGATTAGCCTCAGTTAGGAAAGAAAAAAAAGAAAAAGCCCAAGAGTTGATGTAAAGTTTATGTATTGACCATGGTAACCATGGATTTGGCTAATATCTGTCCTTTTCCCCTGGCCAAGCAAAAGTTCGCTCTGAAGATAATTTTCTTTCAGAAAAAGCCGGTCTTATATGGTAAAGACAGGAGAATGAGTTTTTCCTGCTGTCAGATCTTGAGAGAAGTGATTCCTCTACAACAATAGGAAGCTAGAGGCTGGAAAGTTTCACCAGGCCGTAGGCAAACTACTCACTGAAGTACCCATGTTTAGGTCTTACTCATCCAAGCCCAGACTCTGTATAAGAAGTTTGTGAAATCAACTGGCTTCCTGGGAAGTGAACAGTGGGCAGTGATTCACATTGTGGAGCAGCGAGTACGCTTCTACCCAGTGGCCTTCTTTTGCTGCTGGGGCCCAGGTGGGTATCTTAATGGGAAGAGCTGGGTAATGATAAGGATACCTATTGGGTTCTGATCAAGCAAAGTGGTCTCACCAAGAAGGATGACTGCAACTTGTAAAATTCTGTCCAACTGTAAAAATCTATGTTTGTCCCACTTTCTTCTTTTTCTTCCTCTGTTTTAGAAATTAAGGTAGTTAGACACAAAATGTAGCCTAAGAGAGGGAACATCCTGACAGAGCTCAGAGATATTAATACCTGCCCTTCCTACTACACAAAGTATAGTGAGGATCAGATTGGATAATGTTTATGAAAAATCCTCGTAAATTCTGAGACACTAAGAAGTGTAACTTATCTTCCCATAGTGTGTCTTACCATCACTGCTACACTAATAACCTGCAAAGTTTAGTCAGTGAGGATAAGAAGTTGGAGACTGGAGGCCCAGTGGTTTATGTAACTGGTTAATCTCACTCCTAGTCTTCATTATGCCTATACCTTCATTTCACATGGTGTGTAGGCATGTATACTGGGGAATTTTTTTAAAGATTTTATCTATTTATTTATCAGAGAGAGAGCAAGCAAGAGAGAGCATGAGCAGCAGGAGCAGCAGGCAGAGGGAGAAGCAGGCTCCCTGCTGAGCAGGGAGCCCAATGCAGGGCTCAATCCCAAGACCCTGGGATCACGACCTTAGCTGAAGGCAGATGCTTAACGGATGGAGCCATCCAGGCGTGTCTATCCTGGGGAATTTTATGCTGAGACAGGTAGGGCTGGCTTTATAATACAAAGATTTATACTTTGTATTTTCACAGCTGTCATTCTGATGATCATAAAGTTGACTAAACCACAGGACATGAAGCTTCACGTGGCCCTCTGTGTTCTCCAGGTAACATCTTCAACATCTGTTTTCACATCTTCTTATCCTGTTCTCGTACACTGACATTACTCAGTAAGCACGATTTTTTCCCTTAGCATATTTATTTCTGTGTTGCAAAAGAGAAAATGTATTATTTATATTTAGTAATGAAGAATGTGAAGTTTTCCTCACAGATGAAGTAGATACTTTTGTGAAAGTGCTGCCATGCATTCCGGAACATATGTATCTCTAGTTAACTTCTTTTTATTAGTGTGTTTTTAAGGGATGGGTAGCAAAAAAACAAGATCTACCAGATAATGTTTTTATGAAACACTGACAGTGACAATTCTGTCCCACCCAGAGTGAATTGAATGGGATAAATTAGCTATTCTAAGTAAATGCGGAGAGAGGAATACAGAAATAGAACAACTCTCTCTTTTCCTCTTTTTATCAGACTTATGAAGCCTCTTTTGGGTTATCTGACTATACCAATAGGGCATTTTTCTCAAGCCTGCGCTGGGAAGTGGAAGTAATAAGGAAGGGCATTGAAACCAGTTCGTTTTCCTTAGGTATATGTCAAGAAGTATTACCAACTCTCTGTCATCCATAGCAAGGTACAGTGTGAAGAGTGAGTTCAGGAAGAGCTAGAATGGGAAGAAATCAGATAGGGAGACAAACCGTGAGGGACTCAGGACTCCGGGAAACAAACTGAGGGTTACAGAATGGAAGGGATGGAGGGATGGGGTAACCAGGTGATGGGTATGAAGGAGGGCACATGTTGTGATGAGCACTGTAATGAGCAACTGATGAATTGTTGAACACTACATCAAAAACTAATGATGTACTATATACTGTCTAACTGAACATAAAAAAAAAGAGCTGGAAAGTTATAAAAAACTGACACCAGACCTTGCTGTTTGAGACAGAACAAATATAACAGTGCTTTATAAATAAGGGGAATGGGGTTGAGTCCCTGGATCTCTGCAAACCTGAAGGATGGGTTCCATCACTTCATCTCCTCCAGGCTCTAACAGCATCATCCCAGGGTCTGCTCAACTGTGGAGTATATAGCTGGACACAGTACAAGTTCTACCAACTAAAGCAACAGGCTCGGCGTGATGCAGACACCCAAACACCATTATTATGCTCACAGAAGAGATTCTATAGCAGGGGCCTAGATACAATGGAGTCTACCCTTGCTTTTGCTACCAGTCCTCCACCATTCTTTGAAACTGTACTGGAACACCCAGAAACTGGAATTATTCCACACTAATGGATTGAGAAGAGTGTTGGGGAACAACATCTCAAGCCTTTTTCCAACCATACCTTAAAAAAAGAGGATGTAGTGCTGTGGTTAGTAGCTTTTCTTGTTGAATTCAGCGGGATCTTTCTGTTATTCTCAGATTCACTAGTGATTCTTAAAGTCTTTATTCAGAGAGGTGAAGCCACTTTCCTTCTAAGAGGTAGACTCCTATCACTTCAGTGAATACTAGATTTGTTTAAATCTCTTCTAGGTAAGTTCCAGGTTATTATTTATATGTGCCGTTTCCAGGCTCTCTACCCCGTGGTCGTGGGGGAAGTAGGGTGGCATGCAGCAACTTGCTCAGATTTTGCTAGTTTGTTCTCTCTGAAGTTGGACATAGAAAGTCCTGGGTTTCTGTTCTTTGAAGAGTTTTCGAAACTCAGAAGAAGCAAGGACAGTAACTACCAAAAAACTGACGGTGGGATCCTCAGGCACATCCCACTTTCTTATTTGTTCAGTGCTGTTCTAAGTCTTGACAGTAGGAACCATCTGCTCTGGAAAATTAAGGCAATCTTATGAAGTTAAGGGGATAATAAGATTTAAGAGAAATCAGTACTAAAAGAAACTTTAGGTACCAAAAACTCTCAACTGCCATTTATAAGCAGAAGTCCAGAAGTGGGTTTCATAGTGCCTGGGCATAGAATTAGGTTGAACCATACAAACTTAGCATTTTTGTAGATGAAAATGGCCTAGTATCATCAATTTTACATGGTTTAACCTAACGGTAAGTGTTCAATGTATGTTTATAGAATAAATAAATGAATAAGTGAATGAATGGCTAGAAAGAACCTTTTAGGAAAGAAAAGATTCCCAGACTGCAGAGCCTCATTCACTAGTAGGAATGTCTAATCTGTTTCTTCCTCCTCCCCTCCCCTCCCCTCCCCCTTCTTCCTCCTCCTTCTCCTAAAAATTTTATTTATTTATTTATTTATTTGAGAGAGAGAGTGCAATCATGGGGTGGAGCAGAGGGAGAGGGACAGGCAGACCCTATGCTGATCACAGAGCCCGACACAGGGCTCGATCCCAGGATCCTGATATCATGACCTGAGCTGAAACCCAGAGTTGGACACTTAACTGACTGAGCCACCTAGGCACCCCTCTTCTTCTTTAATCACAAAACAAGTGATGTTTGGTCTCTTCAGTTAAGTTATGAACAAAGCCAGTCTGAGGCCAGGGCATCAGATACTATGATGCCAAAACAAAGAAGAAAAGCCAAATGGACAAAGTGGCTGGAATGGCAATCAGCCAAAACACCTGGAACTAATAATAAGATGCTTCTCACCTAATATACTCCTTTGGTCTGTCCAAGGAAAGATTAGACAAAATTGACAGAGTATATTACAATGGTGAATTAGGATACTCTGAAACATAAATTCCAGAGATCATTCCGAAGGAACTCTGTAGAAATGTTAGGGAGCTCGATAACAGCTCTTTAGGTTTGAGGCCATGAGCTTCATTCACCCTTACCATGGAGGGTGACCTTGCCTTGTTATGTCAAGACCACATCTTGAGGCCTGTCATTGCCCCAGCCTTGGAATCCTGATTTCTGGATAGCACAGAAGAAAGATTACTTCACAGAGGGAGCTGCTTTAAGTTCTTTTAATTTAAAAAAGGATTCAACATTTGGAGAGACAGATGGAAAAAAAAAAATTCTTATTTCCATAGACCTTGAGGGACACCAGACTACAGAGTCCAATTCTTAAAAAGTTTTTTTAGTGGGGTGCCTGGGTAGCTCAGTTGGTTTGGCATCCGACTCTTGATTTCGTGATCTCCACATCATGGGATTGAGCCCCACATCAGGCTCTGCGCTCATTATGGAGTCTGCTTCTCCCTCTCTCTCTGCTCTTTCTCTCTCTCTCGCAAATAAATAAATAAAACCTTTTTAAAAAAGTCCTTTTTGTGTCACTTCATATTTGGCTTTATTACCGGAAAAGGTAATTATCAAATGTTTGTCAGGTTTGTTCATCTTGCTTCTCTGATGAATTTTTTGCATTGACACTGATCTTAGATCTTCTATGGATGTAAGTAAACAAAAAGATAGTAGGAATGAGAAATAGTAAAAGGCTAGGCAAGATTCAGATTAGGATTATAAGATTTTTGTCATACTGAGAGAGGGCACACATGGAGCTAGGCCACTATTCAAACTGTCCCCATAACCCTTAGATTCACACGTTGGAGGGGTGTAGATATAGACACAATGACATTTATAAAATTATTGCAAATACCCCTCCATGACACTTGTCCAGGTTGTAGTCATAGTGGAGTACAGTGGTAACTAAGCAGGTTTGATTAATAGAGATCTGTGAACCATGTCAGGTACCATCCCTCTCATCAGCTCTGTCTGTGGCTTCAAAACACTCTCCACTCCAGTACCACATGTCCTACATGGGGAACTAAGTAATGTTTGATGTTTTTCAATTCAGTCAACAGCCTTTCACATTTTACATCTCTGGCCTTACACTTACTGAAGGCCTTAATCATCCCTTTAGATTCACTGCCGGTTTCCAAACCTATCCCCTTTGGTATTCATGTAATGATATCAACTTTCCAGGCAACCTTTTTGCCCTTTCCAAAGATTTTAACGCTGATTCTCCACACTTCAGCACCAGCCCTGGTAACAGTAACCTTGTTCTTTGTAGGGAATGCCATCTTGCTTGTAGGTATCTGTCTGGCACCACTTGGAAATGCCATTACATTGTTCTGGAAGGTCACACTCATCTACTCTGAGGCATCACAGTGTAGAAATTTGCAGGTTTTGTAGAAGGATCCCAAGTGTGCAATCTGAACCTTTCTTCAGCTGGCATGAGGGCAGACAGTAGTGTTCCTTTTAATAATCAAGGACACCGCCACAATCGCATTCTTTTCCTTTATCTACTGTCTTTTTTTCCCCCCCAGTATGGCTTTCCAAAGGAGATTTGGAGCTCAGATTTTTTAAACAGACAGTACCCTTTGTGTCTGTGAAACAGCTGGTGGAAGTAGTCAAAGCTGTAGTTGCTGAAGCCCATATCTGCAATAAGAAATGCATGCATAAGACAGAGGTTCTGGCCATGATACTTGCAGGACATATGGTCATGCTACATTCCCAAGTTTTGGCCAAGTCATGAGACATAAAAGCTATGAAATGTGGTATATTTTCATGACAGAAAGATTCAACACTGGTTGAATTCTTAGCAACGCAGATACCACTAAGAAATGCATGGCTCTGGTACTTCCCAAGACTTTGGCTACTGATCATATGAGCAACATTATGTTTCACCCTTCTCAAAAGATGCCAGTCTCTCTAGCAGTTAAAAATTTTAAGTGTTTCTTGCAAATTCAGGGAGATTTTCACTAGGTTTCTCTCTGTTACATCTTTAACCCAGTAAGTAATACTGACTCACATTTAGTTTCTTCTTGTACCTATTAACATGAACATCCGTTACCATCTCTATCGTCTTGGTACCATCATTATTCCACATTTGGAACTGCATATTGTCAACCACAGTAAACATTTCTGCATGCTTGGGAAGTGACCACATACAGGACATTGAAAAGAAGGAGGATCCTATTTTGCTCTGAAATTGTGAAGTGGTTAAGAGTGCCTCCTGTTTATCTCCACTCACTGTACAAGACTAACCTGATTTTAAAGATATGCTGAAAACCATATGCCTGAAATTCTTCGAAGTATATATAGGCTTGATGCCAAAGACCGTGTCATGTAAAGTCAGGACTCCCGTAATAGCCCTGAGCAAGTGCTGATAGTCACAAGAGAGTTCAGGTCACCCTCTGAACATCCAGTTGTGCTGAATAAAAGGCATGTCTAAGCCTAATATCCCATTTTGATGTGTATAAACAGGGAAGTTCTTGATAAATAATCCTTTCTTTTGCTTCGAATTAATAATAAGCCATTTTCCTTGTATGAGCAGAATATAGGACACTTTTTCTGCTTTTTCTTCCAGTCCTTTGAATATCATCAAGTTGCTAGGGATGACTATTTTATAATAAAGAGATTTCCATTTACAATGCATCCCTTGAAGAATAGTCACTATCAGCAATAAGATGACATGCAGCTTAATATAGGAAGGGCTTATTTTCAGATGCCCCATTCAGGAATTCCTGGAAGAAAAATCACTCTAAACCTTACCCATGAGCACTTGATTTCATAGAAGGAAGGGCAGAAGGGAGGCAAAGTAACTAGGTTTGTCATTGTCATGGTCCAATTGAAACAACTAATGGTCCTGCACTTCTGTCTCAGTTGCCTTGCCTGAGATCCAAATCTTTGTCAGTGACACAGTTTGGCTAAAGCTCAAAGCTTTGCTGCCTGTTGCAAGGATCGCTGCTCCCACCCTGAGAGTTACAAGATGACATCTGTTGTTTGTGCCTCTTCCTACTCCTGTTGTGCTCTCTCTTCTCAGGAGTGCCCTTACTTTGCAACCTTCATAAAAGCACAACAGTTTTAGTACTGCTTAGCTGAGCTCCTGCTGTCTTCATGGAGGAGTATACCAAAGAGAGGAAACTTTCAGAGGTCCTGCCAGTATTATGACTCAGGATCAGGCCCCAAGAAAAGAAAAAGATATAACCTTCTTCCATTAGTCCCAATCCCCATGGAAGTCTTCCCCTTCTGTGATTCATTGTTCTTTTGAGTCATTGAAACCAAGGGTTTCCAGAGCAGGGGTTTGTAGATCTCTGGGTAGGTCGCATTTTGCACCATCCCTACTCTGAACCATTCAGCCATTTTCAAGCCTCCAGTTCCTTTCTTTCTTTGTTATTCACAATATGTTTATTGGCATATTCTTAGAATGCATGTAAAGTATTAGAATAACCCATGCATCTGTGAAAAGCAAATATATGAACTGGAGAACAATATTTGTGTTCAGTTCTTTTTTTCTCTTTAGCCTTATGGTATGAGGTCAAAATAATGTTTTCTAAAATTTTCTAGGTTGTACTTCTCTGTCTAGACCTATTAAGCGTGGTAAGTGTGGTGATATTATTCATTTTGAATACAGTTAATAAGTTCATATGTTACAGTTTGTATTTCATTTTGGGTCCCCCCCATTTTGGATGATGATAATGATTTGGGGGACATGTGAAATATTACCATGATCCTAAAACTCAGTAGTATACCAAAAAAGTATGCAGAGTATACCTCCTTCAGCCTTTAATCTGTTCCATGTCCTACTTCTTTCTACCCAGTTCCAAAGCACCAGTCTTAATAGTATTTAGTTTATTTTTCCTGTGTTTCTTTCTGCACAAATTAGTAGATGTATGTATATTTTCTTGTATCCTCTTCTCCTTTTTAAAAAGATTTTATTTATTTGAGAGAGAGCTCATGCGAGAGAGTGAGCACGAGTGGTTGGGGAAGGGCAGAGGGAGAAGCAGAGAGGAGAAGCTCAGCAGGGAGCCTGATGTGGTGCTCTGTCCCAGGACCCTGGGATCATGATCTGAGCTGAAGGCAGATGCTTAACCAACTGAGCCATCCAGGTTCCTCTGTCATCTTCTTTCTTATATAAATATAGCATACCATTTTGCATTTTCCTCTTTAAACTTAAAGATACATCCTGTAAATCATTCCATAGCAGTTCAGTGAGATCTTCCTCATTCTCTCTCTTTTTTACAGCTGCATAGTACTCCATTTTGTAGCTATAGTTTATTCAATCACTCTTCTGTATAGGGGCTTTTCAGTGGTTTCTATTGTTTTGAAAGTACACACAGTGCATCAACAAATAATCTTGCACATATGTATTTTTGTGGAGGCAAGTTCCTCCACAAAATAGGGAAGCAGTGCCTCTGTAACTAACTATAAGTGTATCTCTGTTTGATATTATCAGATTCCCCTTCAGAGGGTTTTGCCAGTTCCATTCCCACCAGCAATGTATTAGAGTGCCTATTTTCCCACACTGTAAACAATAGGGTATGTTACCGTGCCATAAATTTTAATTTTCATCAAACTAATAGGTGAGAAGTGGCATCTCAGTGTTGTTTAACTTGTATTTTTCTAATTTTGAATGAATTTGAACATGTTTTAATATGTTCAAGGTCATTTTTGTATCTTTTAATAGTTATCTGTTCATGTCTTTCCCCCTTTTTCTGTCAAGCTTTTGGTCTGTTTTCGCTTTAACTACCCGCCAGCTTTATTGAGGTATAATTCATGAATAAAATTGCATATATATTAAAGTATACAACATGCTGACTTGATATATGTATGTACTGTGAAATATTTATTTACATATGAAATTTAAATATATTTATGTAAATATAAATTCTCTAAAAGGTAAAGTAACTAGGACAGTTAAAATAATTTTGGAGAAGAGTAACATGGGAGGAACCCCTCTTTTCCATTTGAAGACTGTGTGATATTGGTGATGGGATAGGTACATAGATCAATCAGACAGAAAAGAGAAGCCACACATGTATGGCCAACTAGTTTTTGACAGAGGAGCAAGGGCAACTGCATGGAGGAAGGACAGTCTTTTCAACAAATGGTGCTGGAAAATTGTATATATGGACCAAAAAAAAATATGACCTCAACTCAAACCTTACATACAAAAATCACCTCAGCCTGGTTTCAAGCTATATTACAAAGCTATGATCACCAAGACAGCATGGTACTGGGACAAAAACAAAGACATAGATCAGTGGAACAGAACAGAGAGCCCAGATATGGACCCTCAACTCCATGGTCAACTAATCTTCGACAAAGCAGGAAAGAATAGGCAATGGAAAAAAGGCAGTCTCTTCAATAAATGGTGCTGGGGAAATTGGACAGCTATATACAGAAGAATGAAACTCAACCATTCTCTTACGCCATATACAAAGACAAACTCTAAATGGATGAAAGACCTCAATGTGAGACAGGAATCCATCAAAATCCTAGAGGAGAACATAGGCAGTAACCTCTTTGACCTCAGCCACAGCAACTTCTTGCAAGACACGTCCCCAAAGGCAAGGGAAACAAAACAGTCAACAAAACAAAGAAGCAACCCATGGAATGGGAGAAGATACTTGCAAATGAAATTACAGATAAAGGGCTGGTATCCAAGATCTATAAAGAACTTCTCAAACTCAACACCCAAGGAATAAATAATCAAGTCGAAAAATGGGCAGAAGACATGAACAGACACTTCTCCAAAGAAGACATACAAATGGCTAACAGACACATGAAAAAATGTTCAACATCATTAGCCGTCAGGGAAATTCAAATCAAAACCACATTGAGATACCACTTTACACAGGTTAGAATGGCAAAAATTAACAAGGCAGGAAACAATAAATGTTGGAGAGGATGTAGAGAAAGGGGAACCCTCTTACACTGTTGGTGGGAATGCAAGCTGGTACAGACACTCTGGAAAATGGTATGGACGTTCCTCAAGATGTTAAAAATAGAACTACCCTATGACCCAGCAATTGCACTACTGGGTATTTATCCAAAGGATACAAATGTAGTGATCTGAAGGGGCACATGTACCCCAATGTTCATAGCAGGAGTGTCCACAATAGCCAAACTCTGGAAGGAGACGAGATGCCCTTCAACAGACAAATGGATAAAGAAGGTGTGGTCCATATATACAATGGATTATTACTCAGCCATTAGAAAGGATAAATACCCACCATTTGCATCGACATGGGTGGAACTGGAGGGGTGGGGGGTGAAGGGGATTATGCTAAGTGAAATAAGCAGAGAAAGACAATTATCATATGGTTTCATCATATGTGAAACATAAGGAATAGCATGGAGGACATCAGGAGAAGGAAGGGAAAAATGAAGGGGGCGGGAATCAGAGGAGAAGAGGAAACATGAGAGACTGTGGACTTTGGGAAACAAACTAAAACCCTCAGGGGCGGGGTGGGGGGGGATGGATTAGCCCAGTGATGGGTATTAAGGAGGACACATATTACAATGAACACTGGGTGAATATATGCAAACAACGAATCATGGAACACTTAAAAAAAAAAAAAGCCTATGGGGGCGCCTGGGTGGCACAGCGGTTAAGCGTCTGCCTTCGGCTCAGGGCGTGATCCCGGCGTTATGGGATCAAGCCCCACATCAGGCTTCTCTGCTATGAGCCTGCTTCGTCCTCTCCCACTCCCCCTGCTTGTGTTCCCTCTCTCGCTGGCTGTCTCTATCTCTGTCGAATAAATAAATAAAATCTTAAAAAAAAAAACCTATGATATTGTAATAGCAATGTAACAGGATAGATGGTAGCTGTTACACTGGTGGTGAATATAGCATAATGGATAAACTTGTCCAATAACAGGTTTTACACCTGGAACTAATGTAATATTGTGTGTCAGTTATACTAAAAAATGTAAAACAGCAAAATAAAATTTATTACATATCAAAATAAATAAAATCCTTAAAAAACCCAAAAATCACCTCAAAATGAGTCATAGATTTAAATGTAAAATGTAAAACTATAAAACTTTTTAGAAGAAAATATAGAACATCTTTAGGACCTAGGGCTTGGTGAGGATGTCTGAAACATGATACCAAAAGCATGATCCATAAAAGAAATCCATAAGTTGGACCGCATCAAAAGTAAAAACTCTTAATTTATAAAAGACACTGTTAAGAGTATGAAAAGACAAGCTAAGAACTGGGAGAAAATATTTGCAAACCACGTATCTGATAAAGGACTCATCTAGAATATATAAAGAACTCTCATTACTCAGCAATCCAATTAGAGAATAGGCAAAAGACAAAGAGACATTTCATGGAACAGGATATATGGATGGCAAATAAGCACATGAAAAGATGTTTAACATTAGTAGGCATTAGAGAGATGCAACTTAAGACCCCATGAAAGATCACTACAGACCTATTAGAACAAGTAAAATTTGAAAAATAGACAATGTCAAATGTCGGTGAGGACGCAGAGAAACTAGGTCTTTCATACATTGCTGATAGGAATATAAAATTGTGTATTAACTCTGGAAACAGGCAGTTTCTTTAAAAAACTAAGCAAATGGTGTGACTTAGCAATTATGGTTCTAGATACTTATCCCAGAAAAATGAAAATGTATGTCTTCATAAAAACTGTACACAGATAATCACAGCAGCTTTATTTGTAATAGCCCAAAACTGGAAACAACCGAAGTGTTGCTCAGTGGGTGAAAGGTTAAACTGTGGTAAGTCCATATCATGTATTAGCGGCAAAAACAAATGAACCGTTGATCCACAAAACTTAGCTGGATCTCAAGGGCATTATGGTGAGCGAAAAAAGCAATCTCAAAAGGTTACGTACTGTACAATTCCATTTGTATAACATTTTTGAAATGACAAAATTGTAAAGATGGAAAATATGTTAGTGTTTGCCAGGGGTTAGGAATAGTGGGGTGGGCAAAGAGTGGTCATATAACTATATAGGAGGATAGCAGAAAGAATCAAGGAAAATGAAGAATCAGCCCATTAAGTTTCAAATAAAGGAGTAAGATAAATCTCCAGAAATGAACTCTAATGAAATGGAGGTATATGATTCACCTATTAGAGAATTCAAAATAACCATCATTAAGATGCTCACTGAGGTCAAGAGACTAATGCATGAACAAAGTGAGAATTTCAACACAGTGGTAGAAGATATTTAAAAAAAAAAAAATACCAGACAGAAATCATGGAGCTGAAGAACACAGGAACTGAACTAAAAAAAAAAAAAAAAAATCACTAAAAGGGTTCAGTATCAGACTAGATCAAGCAAAAGAAAGGATCAGTGAACTCAAAGACAGATCATTGGAAATAATTCAGTCAAAGGAGCAAAAAAAAAAAAAAAAAAAAAAAAAAGAAAGAAAGAAAATGAAAGCTTAAGGGACTCAACGGATACCATAAAAGAGCAATATACACATTATAGGAATCCCAGAAGGAGGACAGAGGAGGGGAAAAAAAAAAAAAAAACGGAGCAGAAAGCTTATTCAAAGAAATAGAGGCTGAAAACTTTGCAAATCTGGAGAAAAAAATGAACATACAGATCCACAAAGACTAGAGAACACCAAACAGGAGGAGTCCAAAGATAACCACACTGAAACATGTTATTATCAAATTGTCAGAAGTCAAAGACAAAGAGAATTTTGAAAGAAGCAAGAGAAAAATGACTTGTCATATACAAGGGAACATTTATGACTCTAAGTGGTTTTTTTCGGCAGAAACTTTGTAGGCCAAAAGGGAGTTGCATGATATATTCAAATTGAAAAAAACCCTGCCAACCAAGACTACTTTATCTGGCAAAATTATCCATCAAAAACAGAGAGATAAAGAATTTCCCAAACAAAACCTGAGGGAGTTCATCACTACTAGAACTGCCTTAAAAAAAAAATGATAAAGGGAGTTCTTCAAGTTCAAAGAATTCTATAAAGCAACACAATAGCATAAAAAATATGAAACTCATTTTTAAAGGCAAATATATAGATAAATACAAAATACTGCATCACTATAATGGTGGTGAGTAAACCATTTTTCGTTCTAGTATAAAAGTTGAAAGACAGAAGTATTAAAAGTAACGAAAAATATATTAAAAGGTACGCAGTATGAACAGACGTTAATTGTGATGACAATAACAAAGTAGGAGGAGGGGAGAAGTTAAAATGTTTTTTATGTGATTAAGTTTAAGTTGTTATCAGCTTAAGATAGACTCTTCTGATTATATTTTATGTAAGCTCCAAGGTAACAGCAAAAATTCCAAAAGAAGTTACAAAAGAAAAAAGAAAGGAAAAAAACATACCAATACCAAAGTTGAACAAAAACAAAAGGAAGACAGAAGAAAAGGGAGACAAAAGAACTGTAAGACAAACAGAAAAGAGCAAAATGCAATAGTAAATCCTTCCCTATCAGTAATTACTTAAATGTAAATTAGGGGTAACTAGGTGGCTCAGTTGGTTAAGCACCCAACTCTTGATTTTGGCTCAGGTCATGATCTCAGGATTCTGAGATCAAGCCCCACATCAGGCTCTGCTCTGGGTGTGGAGCCTACTTAAGATTCTCTCTCTCCCTCTGCCCCCTCTCCTCTAAAAAATGAAACTAGAAAATACCTAAAGACAAATGAAAATACAACATATCAAGGGGCGCCTGGGTGGCTCAGTCGTTAAGCGTTTGCCTTCGGCTCAGGGTGTGATCCCAGCATTCTGGGATCGAGCCCCATGTCAGGCTCTTCTGCTGGGAGCCTGCTTCTTCCTCTCCCACTCCGCCTGCTTGTGTTCCCTCTCTCGCTGGCTGTGTCTCTGTCAAATAAATAAAAAAATAAAATAAAATCTCAAAAAACAACATATCAAAACTTATGGGATGTAGCAAAAGAAGTACTCCAGAAGTATTGTGCCAAATCAATATTGTGAAAGAACAACAAAGCTGAAGGCATCACATTTCCTGATCCCAAAATATATTACAAAGCTGCAGTAGTCAAAACAATATGGTACTGGTATTAAGGCAGATACACACACAAATGAAACAGAAATTCACATTGATGTGGCCAGCTGATCTTCAACAGGCGTGCCAAGAATACATAATTGGGAAAGAATAGTCTCTTCAACAAATGATGTTGGGAAAACTAGACATTTATGTGCAAAAGAAAGAAATTGGACACTTATTTTATACAATACACAAAAATCAACTCAAAATGAATTAAACACTTAAATGTAAGACCTGAAACTGTAAACCTCCAAGAAGGACATGGTCATGACATTGGTCTTGGAATAATTTCATAGATATGCTACCAAAAGCACAAGCAACAAAAACAAAAATGAGTGGGACTATCAAAAGCTAAAAGGTTTCTGTACAGCAAACAATCAACAGAGTGAAAAGTCAAGTTTCAGAGTGGGAAAGAATATTTGCAAACTTGATATCTGATAAGGGGTTCATCTCCAAAATATATAAGGAACTCCTACAACTCAATACCAAAGTTAATATCCCAATTATAAAATGGGCTAAGGACTTGAGTAGACATTTATTTCTCCAAAGAAGATACACATATGGCCAATAAATGTATGAAAAACTGTTTAATGTCATTAATCTTCAGGGAAATGCAAATCAAAGCTACAATGAGATATCCCCTCACATCTGTTGAGATGGCTGTTATCAACCAAGCAGTATTGATTAGGATTTGTTGAAATTAGATCCCTTGCACACTCGTGGTGGGAATGCAAAACAGTGTGGCCACTATGGAAAACAATATGGAAGTTCCTCAAAACAACTAAAAATAGAACTATCATATAATCTAGCAATCCGATTTATGGCACTTATTTAAAACATTGAAATAAAGAATGAAAGAGATATTAACATTCCTATGTTCATTGTAGCCAAGTTTTACAATAGCAAGATGTAGAAACAAATGTCCAACAGATAAAGAAAATGTGTATGTATGTACCACAGAATACTATTCAGTCTTAAAAAATAAGGAAATCTTGCAATATGTGACAACATGGATGAGCCTTGATGACATTATGCTAAGTAAAATAGGGAAGTTACAGAAAGATACTGCGTAATTCCACTTATATGAGGTATCTAATCCAAATTCATAGAGTCAAAAAGTGGAATGATGGTTGTCACAGGCTGGGGGAAAGGGAAATGGGGATTTATTAATGGCATCAAGTTTCAGCAAGGTAAGTTCTGGATACAACATTGTACCCATAGTCAACAATAATGTATAGTACACTTAAAATTTTGTTAAAAATGGCACCTGGATGGCTCAGTCGGTTAAGCGTCCACTTTTGCCTCAGGTCATGATCCCAGGGTCCTGAGATTGAGCCCCATGTTGGGCTCTCTGCCCAGTGGGGAGCCTGCTTCTCCCTCTCCTTCTGCCTGCTGCTCCCCCTGCTTGTGCTCTCTCTGTCAAATAAATAAATAAAATTAAAAAAAAATAAAGTTTAAAATTTTGTCAAAAAAGTAGATTTCATGTGTTGTTACCACAATAAAAAATGAATAACTTAGGAATGAATGATATGGATATGAAAGAGATTTGAAATTATACAAAAATATTTGTACAAATCTGTTGTCACTAAATTTGAAAATCTAAAGGAAACTATGGAAGATTCTTTACAGAGTTAATATAATCATAATACCCTAACTTGATAAAGATGGCATTTTTTAAAGTCAGGGATAAATCTCACTTATTCCGAATGAGAAACGAACAAAAAGATATATTATAAATCTTGTGTATTGAAGGAAGAATTTATGCCAGAAACATAAGCATGAGTTTGGCATTAAGAAATGTATCATCAGGGGCGCCTGGGTGGCACAGCGGTTAAGCGTCTGCCTTCAGCTCAGGGCGTGATCCTGGCTTTATGGGATCCAGCCCCACATCAGGCTCCTCCGCTATGAGCCTGCTTCTTCCTCTCCCACTCCCCCTGCTTGTGTTCCCTCTCTCGCTGGCTGTCTCTATCTCTGTCAAATAAATAAATAAAATCTTAAAAAAAAAAAAAAGAAATGTATCATCATATTCCACATCTAAAACTAATGATGCACTATAAGCTAACTAACTCAATTTGAATAAAATAAGTTAAAATTTAAAAAAATCATCATAATTCATCACAAAAACTTAAAGGAGAAAAAAATGAACATAAGAATACATGCCAAAAAGTTGTTAAAATTCACCAGCTATTCCTATTTTTAAAAATTTCATAGGAATACAAAAATGTTACATAAACATAATAAAGACCATTTACCAAAATCTAATAGCAAATGACGTTTTAATTACTGAAATAGTGAAGGTATTTACACTTAAAATCTATTTTCTTTGTCTTATTCTCCTAGTCAGTTTCAATTACTTCCAGCAGATTCTTTCCAACGTGAGACTTTGTCCTGAAAGTTTAATTTTAAAAACTCACAGTCCCTAGAATTCTCTGGCACCTTCACACTTTTCAGTTTACCTCTTGCCTCTCCCCAAAATTGAAGTTTCAGAAACCCTTTCTGCCTCTCCCCCCCCCCCAAGTTGGTTCACTATGCTTCCCAGAGTATCTGTTTGATAATTAGGGTTTTTCTTGTTCTGGGGTCCAGTTGACTTCTCATTACTCTTCTCTGATCTCTCTCTGACAGATACTAATACCACTTGAGTCTTGGAGCTGTCAGTAGTTTGTCTTCATCTGCACATACTTCGGGGTTTGAGAGATGCCTTCTCAGCTTTTTTTGTTGTTGTTGTTCATAGGTTTTGATTTTACCATCCTAGTGCTTTGTCTGACTTTATGGAATGATTTGAGGAGATTTTGAAAACCTAAAGTGCTGCTGCCACTTTCTGCAAATCTCCCCTCCTTTCTCATATTTAAATTTGTTTCCTAACTGTTAAAAAGCAGAATGCTACATCCTATGGTAAATAATTTTCTCCATCGTACTGTGATATGGAGCCTTACTCAAAACGTTTTTGTTTCTATTTTTGTTTTGTTTTTCAACCTAGAAAACCTGAACTCAAGTCCCAGTTTGGTTATTTGAAAAATTGTTATTTTTGTCATTTAATCTCTTTGAGCATCAGCTTCTTGTTTGCCAAGTGGAAATAACAATATCTATATGAGATTTGTTGATTGTTCAACAGCATTTCTAGAAATGTTTTGCAAAGGAAAAAGTTTGATGCAAATACAAAATATTGTTACTTCCTTCAGTGTTTCTCTTTTGACTGAGAACTTTTGCAGTATTTCCCCTTTCCCATGCATGTTTTTTTCCAAAAAGTTTTTTTTTTAAAGATTTTATTTATTTATTCGACAGAGATAAGAGACAGCCGGCGAGAGAGGGAACACAAGCAGGGGGAGCGGGAGAGGAAGAAGCAGGCTCATAGCAGAGGAGCCTGATGTGGGGCTCGATCCCATAACGCTGGAATCACGCCCTGAGCCGAAGGCAGACGCTTAACCACTGTGCCACCCAGGCGCCCCAAAAAGTTGTTTTTTTTTTTCAATTGAAGGAGAGTACAGTAAAGTTCTTACTATATCATCAGGAATATTTGACCCATCATAGAGGCTCAGTGAATTAGCCAGGCATGAAATTCTTTGCAGAAATGACAGTGCCTTCCCCAGATATCTTCATTCTGCTTTATTTGAAGTACATCAAATATAGTAAGCATTTATAATGCCCAAGATCCCACCAGAGCACTTCCTTTGAAGAGGTTATACATGTAATATGGACCCATCTCCAAACATAATGAATTTTTAAAGCATGATACTATTTATGTTGTACATACACTTATGTACACAAAACAATACCTTGTATTTTCTACCTAAAAATGGACGAAACTGATAATAATGGTTCCCAATAGGGAGGACTGGACAGAAGTGATGAAGAGGGATTTGGCCTTATATAATGTTCTTCACTTTTAAAAATAGCTTTATTGATGTATAATTAACATACTAAAGAAATTCATCCATTTAAAGCTTACAGTTCAGTGGTCTTAGAATATTTACAGATTGTGCAGCCATAGTCATAATCTAATTTTAGAACATTTTTATCACTCTAAAAAGAAAGCTGTGCTCAGTAGCAGTAACTCTCCATTCTCTCCCCTCAGTTTCTTCTATACTTTCTTTAGAATTTACCTATTTTGGACATTAATATAGATGAAATCATACAATATGTGAACTTTTATGACTGGCTTTTTTCACTTGGCATCATGTTTTCAATGTTCCCCTATAGTATATAATGTATCAATACTACTTTCCTTTTCTTTTTATTGCTGAATAATGGTCCATCGTTAAGGCTATTGTAATTTTTAATTCACCACAAAGCTCTAGGTAAAACCACATTGCCTGACACTGAGCTCCTCACTTTTCTTCTTTGAAGATTCTTTTTTTTTCTTTTTAAGATTTTATTTAAATCATAGTTAGTTAACATATGATGAAGTATTAGTTTCAGGGGTAGAATTTGGTGGTTTATCACTTACATATAACACCCAGTGTTCATTACAATAGTGCCCTCCTAAATGCCCATCACCAATTTTACTTAATGCCCCCACCGACCTCTCCTTCAGCAACTCTTTGTTTGTTCCCTATTGTTAAGAGTCTCTTATGGTTTGCTTCTCTCTCTGTTTTTATCTTGCCTTATTTTTCCTCCCCTTTCCCTATGTTCATCAGTTTTGTTTCTTAAATTCCACATATGAGTGAGATCATATGATATTTGTCTTTCTCTGACTTACTTTGCTTAGCATAGTACCCTCTAGTTCCATCCATGTTGCTGCAAATGGGAAGATTTCATTCTTTTTGATGGCTGAGTAGTACTCCATTGTATGTATATACCACATCTTCTGTATCCATTCATCAGCTGATGGACATGTGGGTTCTTTTCATATTTTGGCTATTGTGGATAGTGCTGGTTATAAACACTGGGGTGCATGTGCCCCTTCAGATCACTACATTTGTATCCTTTGGATAAATACCTAGTAGTGCAATTGCTGGGTCACAGGGCAGCTCTAGTTTTAACTTTTTGAGGAACCTCCATACTGTTTTCCAGAGTGCCTGTACCAGTTTGCATTCCCACCAACAGTGTTCAAGGGTTCCCCTTTCTCCGCATCCTCGCTAACATCTGTTGTTTCCTGAGTTTTTAGTTTTAGCCATTCTGACTGGTGTGAGGTGGTATCTTGTGGTTTTGATTTGAATTTCCTGAATGATTCTTATTCTGCCCATTCTACCAGTTCCCTCTTCTTGTATAACTTCCTGACAAGTTTTTTTTCAGGAAATATTGATTTAAGAGTATAAGTATTACAAAGAGGAAAACAGTTTAATCTAGTTAAATTTAGGTGGAATCTTTGTAAAACATAAACTGGGCCCTCGTATCAGAGGTAGATTCTGAATAGGAATTACTAGGGTTTATAACTTGTGGAGATTGAGAGGGTGTGGGATGAGCAGGAAATACCCTATAATGTCCTAATTTGCTAATATGATATGTAAAAAAGGAAAACAGTGGTAACCTGGACTGATATTTATTGCATATTTTGTGCTGAGCAGAACTCTAAAAGTTTTACATACTAGTAATCTTCCTGATAATGCTGCAACATATTTATACAATTTATGGTTAAAAAAAAACTGATGCTTATAATATAAAAATAAGTGATCCAGACTCATAGTTAAGATGAGTAGATAGCAGTCCGACAACAAAAAGAAATAAAAGGTATCCAAATAGGCAAAGAAGAAGTCAAACTCTCCCTCTTTGCAGATGACATGATACTCTATATGGAAAACCCAAAAGACTCCAACCAAAAAAATTGCTAGAACTCATAGGAATTCAGCAAAGTGGCAGGATACAAAATCAATGCACACAAATCAGTTGCAGTTCTATACACTAATAATGAGACAGAAGAAAGAGAAATCAAGGAATAGATACTATTTACAATTGCACCAAAGCCATAAGATATCTAGGAATAAGCCTAACCAAAGAGGTAAAATGTCTGTACTCTGAAAACTATGGAATACTTATATAAAAAAATTGGGAAACAACGGTGGTGAGAGTGGCCATCACTGTCGTGTTCCTTAGGGGAAAAGCTCTCAGTTTTTCCCCATTGAAAATGATATTCACTGTGGGCTTTGGAAAACAGTATGGAGGTTCCTCAAAAAGTTAAAAATAGAGCTACCCTACAGTCCAGCAATTGCACTACTAGCTGTTTACCCCAAAGGATAAAAACGTCATCCAAGGTAGTCACCTGCACCCCGATGTTTATAGCAGCAATGTCCATAGTAGCAAAAGTATGGAAAGGGCCCAGATGTCCATCGACAGATGAATGGATAAAGAAGATGTGGTATATATAGACAATAGCATATTACTCAAACATCAAAAAAAGTGAAATCTTACCATTGGCAACAACGTGATGGAACTAGAGGGAATAGTGCTAGGCAAAATAAGTCAACAGAGAAAGACAATTATATGATTTCACTCATATGTGGAAATTAAGAAACAAAACAGAACATGGGGAAGGGAGGGAAAAATAAGACGAAATCAGAGAGGGAGACAAACCGTGAGACTCTTAACTATAGGAAACAAACTGAAGGTTGCTATAACGGGGGTGGGTGGGGGGATGGGGTAACTGGGTGATGGGCATTAATGAGGACACATGATGTAATTAGCACTAGGTGTTATATGCAACTGATGAATCACTAAACTCTACCTCTGAAACTAATAATACAGTATATGTTAATTAATTGAATTTTAATAAAATTAAATTTAAAAGAAAAGAGAGAAGAATATACTTTGGTCTAAGGAAAAAAAATTGAGGAAGACACAAAGAAATGGAAAAACATTCCATGCATTTGGATTGAAAGAATAAATGTTGTTAAAATATCTATGCTACTCAAAGCAATCTACACATTTAATGTAATCCCTATCAAAATAGCAGTAACATTTTTCAGAGAGCTAGAACAAACAATTCTAAAATTTGTATGGATGGGGCGCCTGGGTGGCTCAGTCGTTAAGCGTCTGCCTTTGGCTCATAACTCCCAGCGTTATGGGATCGAGCCCTGCATTGGGCTCCCTGCTCAGTGGGAAGCCTGCTTCTCCCTCTCCCACTCCCCCTGCTTGTGTTCCCTCTCTTGCTGCCTCTCTCTCTGTCAAACAAATAGATAAAATATTTTAAATAAATAAATAAAATAAAATTTTATGGAACCAGAAAAGAACCTGAATAGCCAAAGGAATGTTGAAAAAGAAAACCAAAGCTGGAGGCATCACAGTTCTGGATTTCAAGCTGTATCACAAAGCTGTAATCATCAGGAAAGTATGGTACTGGCACAAAAACAGACACGTAGATCAATGGAATAGAGTAGAGAATCCAGAAGTGGACTCTCAACTCTATGGTCAACTAATCTTCGACAAAGCAGGAAAGAATAGCCAACAGAAAAGAGACAGTCTTTTCAACAAATAATATTGGGAAAACTGGACAGCCACATGCAGAAGAATGAAACTGGACCACTTTCTTAAACCATACACAAAAATAGACTCAAAATGGAAGAAAGACCTAAATGTAAGCCCGGAATCCATCAAAATCCTAGAGGAGAACACAGGCAGCAACCTCTCTGGTCTCGGCCACAGCAACTTTTTGCTAGACACTTCTCCAAAGGCAAGAGAATCAAAAGCAAAAATGAACTACTGGGAGTTCATCAAGATAAAAAGCTTTTGCACAGCAAAGGAAACAGTTAACAAAACTAAAAGGCAACCCACGGAATGGGAGAAGATATTTGCAAATGACATATCAGATAAATGGCTAGTATACAAAATCTAAAAAAACAAAAAACAGAAAAAAACAAAACACTTCTCAAACTCAACACCCAAAAAGCAAAAAATCTAGTCAAGAAATGGCCAGAAGACATAAATAGACACTTCTCCAAAGAAGACATCCAAATGGGTAACAGACACATGAAAAAGTGCTCAACATCACTCAGCATCAGGGAAATACAAATCAAAACCACAATGAGAGACTACCTCACACCAGTCAGAATGGCTAAAACTAAAAACTCAGGAAACAACAGATGTTGGCGAGGATGTGGAGAAAGAGGAACCCTCAAACACTGTTGGTGGGAATGCAAACTGGTACAGGCACTCTGGAAAACAGTATGGAGGTTCCTCAAAAAGTTAAAACTAGAGCTGCCCTGTGACCCAGCAATTGCACTACTAGGTATTTATCCAAAGGATACAAATGTAGTGATCTGAAGGGGCACATGCACCCCAGTGTTTATAACCAGCACTATCCACAATAGCCAAAATATGAAAAGAACCCACATGTCCATCAGCTGATGAATGGATACAGAAGATGTGGTATATACATACAATGGAGTACTACTCAGCCATCAGAAAGAATGAAGTCTTCCCATTTGCAACAACATGGATGGAACTAGAGGGTATTATGCTAAGCAAAGTAAGTCAGAGAAAGACAAATATCATATGATCTCACTCATGTGGAATTTAAGGAACAAAACTGATGAACATAGGGGAAGAGGAGGAAAAATAAGGTAAGATAAAAACAGAGAGGGAGGCAAACCATAAGAGACTCGTAACAATAGGGAACAAATTGGACACCTGGGTAGCTCAGTTGATTAAGTGTCTTCCTTCAGCTCAGGTCATGATTTCAGGGTCCTGGGATGCAGTCCCACATCGGGCTCCCTGCTCTGCAGGGAGTTTCCTTCTCCCTCTGACCCCTGCTTCTCCCTCTGACCCTCCCCACTCCCCCACTCAGCTTGTGCTGTCTCTCACTCTCTCTCTCTCAAATAAATAAAATCTTTTTAAAAAAAGCAATAGGGAACAAACTGAGTTGTTGGAGGGGAGGTGGGTGGGGGCATTGAGTAAAATTGGTGATGGGCATTTAGGAGGGCACTTGATGAAATGAGCACTGAGTGTTATATGCAAGTGATGAATCACTAAATTCTACCTCTGAAACTAATACTACATTCTATGTTAACTAACTTGAATTTAAATAAGATCTAAAAGAAAAAATAAAAGCCTCCACAGCAAAGGAAACCATCAACAAAATGAAAAGGCAACTATTGAATGGAAGAAAATATTTGCAAATCGTGTATTTAATAATATCCAAAATATATAAAGAACTCCTACAACTAAATAGCAATAAAACAATCCAATTAAAAAATGGGCAGAGCATATGAATAAACATTTTTCCCAAGAAGACATACCAGATGGTGAACAGGTCCATGGAAAGGAACTCAGTATCACTAATCATCAGGGAAATGCAAGTCAAAGCTACAATGAAATATCACCCTACACCTGTTAGAATGGTTATTATAAAAAAGACACAAAGTAACAAGTGTTGGCTAGGATGTGGACAGAAGGGAACCCTTGTGCAGTGTTGGGGGAAGTGTAAATCGCAGCCGTATGAAAAGCACTATGGAGTTTCCTCAAAAAATTGAAAATTGAACTATGATATGATTTAGTAATTCCACTACTGACTATCCAAAGGAAACCAAAACACTAAATTGAAAAGATATCTGGACCTCCATATTCATGCAGCATTATTTACAATAGCCAAGACATGGAAGCAACCTAGGTGTTTATCATTGGATGAATGGATAAAGAAAATGGATAAAGAAAATCTAATAATATATCTATTATATATAATGGAATATTATACATAATATATATACAATATTAACCAATAAAAAAGGAAATCTTGCCATTTATAACAACATGGATGGATCATGAAAGAATTCTGATAAGTAAAATAAGTCACTAGAGAAAGACCAATATCATATGGTCTCAACTGTATGTGGAATCTAAAAACAAGCAAAAAGCAAAAATATCTCCTAGATACAGAGAACAAATAAGTTGCCAGAGGCAGGGGATGAGAGGGTTGGTGACATGGGTGAAGGTGGCCAAAAAGTACAGATTTTCAGTTAGAATAAATAAGTCCTGGGGATATAATATATAGCATGATGACTAATTAATACTGTATTATGTATTTGAAAATTGCTAAGAGAGTAGAACTTAAAAGTTCTCATCGTAAAAAAAAAATTATAACTGTGTGGTGATGGATGTTAAGTAGACTTACTGTGGTAACCATTTCACAATATTTGCAAATATGAATCATTATGTTGTGCACCTGAAAATGTTATATGTCAATTATATTTCAATAAAAATAAGCTTAAAAAATGAAGTTTGAACATACAAAAAGCTAAATTTTTATCAAACTAATTTCATACTTTGTCTTTGTTGTGGGCATTATTACATTCGTGTGAGGTTATGATGATGTGATCTGGGTTTTTAGTAAATTATTTTTTAAAAAACTTCTTTACCCTCTCACTGCCCCAGAGAATGTGGTGGAGTCTGATTCCAGGCAACAAGGATATTATCACAAGCAGTCCAGGAACACGAGAGGATGTTGGGTCAGGTCTGAGGAGAGAAATGGCCTATCCAAGTCCACCAACAGGGCATGACCCCTGGACTCCAGGAGCATTAATACATATCTGCAGCATCCAAATTTTTCTTTTCCACATTGTAATTTCCCTTTGCCCCAAAATCTGGATAAAAATGTAGAGCCTGGGTGCGGCTGTACTTTGAGGAATTAAGGGAAGGGCCTGGGTCTCTGCTGCCCTGAGGCAGCAAAGAAAGGACGATAGCTGCGTAGGAAAGACAGGTAAAAGATAGCAGTAAGTCATCATCAGAGGTTTTAGGGGAGCAGGTGGCTGGTGACTGCTGACACAAAGGATTGGAACATGCAAGCATTCATCAGAATCAGATGAAAAGGTATACTTCCCTCCTTACTACCCATAGTCCATAGTGTCTCATGTTTCATTCCCCCTTCTGATTACCCCCCCTTTCTTTATCCCTTTCTTCCCCTACCGATCATCCTAGTTCTTATGTTCCATAGATGTCGGGCTCCAAGCTCAGTGAAGAGTCTGCTTAGGATTCTCTCTCCCTCCCTCTCTTCTGCTCCCCCCTCTCTAAAATGAATAAAATTTAAAAAAATGTTCAGTATCAATATTGTATCAGAGTAAGATTTTGGTTGTGTTAAGGAGTAGCAAGATACATTCTGCCAAGGGAATGAATCTGGCCCTGTATTTTAATGTTAGCCCCAGTTAATTACTCACATGATAGATATTTATTAAGCATTTACAATGCTGAGTCCAAAGCACTGAATAGGATGACAACCTGCTAATCCATGATGTCAGGATATAATAGGAGAAAAGACATTTTCGTCAATAGTAATTACACAATTTGGGAACTCATAATAGAGGTCAATTAGGGACATACTGAGTGCCTTTCCCATCACTTTTTACCACAGGAAAAGGCCCATGAGGGAGTGGAGAATGGAGATTGAGTCATACCTGAGGAGTAATGCAGGTTCCACCACTGACCAGTTCTGCTTTGCTTCCTCATGAGCAAGATGGAGGTTTCATAGGGAAGTTGGGAGGATTAAGTTGTGAAAATGAATGCAAAGTATTTAACATAGTTCCTACCACAGAATGAATAACATTAATATTATACTTCTTTTGTGCTTCTTCACAGAGAAGTATCTACCACCTCTAAGCTCCGTTACTTATAATTGGAGAGATTCCTTCTGATGTCAGTCAACAGGTTATTAATTTCAATAAATTAAAAAAATAGAAGAGACAAAATTTTAGTTTTATACATATACTTAGCACTGTCATAGGTTGGGGTCTGTATATTGTTATAAAATAAGCAAAAATACAGTTTTCTCAGTCTAGGTGATGTTCATCAGACATGAGACATTTGGAGATCTGAAATTCATCCCATGAAGATTAGTAAAGAGTAAAGGCTATGAAAGCTGCTGTAGAAGAAAAATAAATGAAACCTTTTGGGTGAAGGGGAGTCTGGCTATAGGAGGGTCTTGGAAATACTGGGAAGTAATAAATTGGATATACATACATCATATTAAACACCTGCCAGATTTGAAAAGGTGAATGATTTAGCACTTGCCCCTTGACTTTGGGATAATCAGGGTCTTCTGGCTTCCCAGGTATAGTACATCCCACAGAGTCCCAGAACAAAATGGACTCAATAAGTATGCCAAGTGGAATCTGAAGAGATGTATAATCTGAATAGGGTTTTATTTATTTTTGGATTTAAACACTCATTTCATGAATGTACATTATGTGATAATATAATATCACATAAACAACTGTCATAATAGGTAGTGGTTACTTACAAAGTTAAAGTATTAAATGCAGGTAAATGTGGTGTAGTATATGTCAAACAACTTAGATGAAAGATGGCATGTGCTAGCGAAGTTTCTGGTGAATGGAAAAATCGGCCCAAGACAAAGATACTGATGTCTACAGATGCATGTGAAAAGTTCAAATGAATTGTGGAAAACAAAAAGTTAAATATTTAATATATTAAATAAATAAAACCTTAATTACTAAAATGAATAATAAAAGTGGATGAATCCCTCCTCCTACATTAGTATATTTTTATAGACTTTGTATTTCTATTCAGAGCCAGTGGAGCCATCAATTCCCACTTCACCTTTACTTCCCTGTGCTTCTCATTCCCACTCAGTGCTTGAGATGTTTGATATTTTGGCTTCTTCCTCCCACTACTTCTCTTATGGCTCTGATTCTTCCTCTTCCTCTTCTTCCTCTTCCTCCTCTTCTTCCTCTTCTTCTTCCTCTTCCTCTTCCTCTTCTTGCGGAACCTCATCCGCTGCCTCTTCTGGAGCAGCCTGTGCTCCTGGGGGCTTTACTGCAGCAACTTCTGGACCCTTTTCTGTGGGCTCTGGAGGAGCCTTAGAACGTTTATACATGATGACACAAATAATTATCAATATTAATATTATGGGCAAAAGTACCAAAAACAATATGATCAAAGGGTCTAAGTAACTATCTTCATGTTTGAAAATATTGCCAGTGTTTTCAGTTTCCTGTTTTACAAGAGGAGAGCCACTGTCCACACTACCCCCTGTTCCTACAGTTGTGCAGTCAGGTGGGGCATAGCCAGCCTCACAATGGCAGTGCTTTAAATTGTTGCAAACTCCTCTCCCATTACACATTCCTTTTGGATCACAATCGTAGTTAAGCACAGCATGATCAATGCACGAGTTATTCATACAGATTTTTTCTGGGGCACAAAGCGTGCCAGTTTGCACATAACCATCATCAGGGATATCAGTAAGGTTGTGGACATCCGAGCTCCAACACCAGTCATCCACATGAGGAATTTGGATCATTGTTTGCATGGCTTTTACCGATGGTACCAGTTTAACATTTGTGCATATAATTTTCCCACAATAAATATTTTCACCTGCACACTTAACATATTCCTGGTTACTTCGAGTGGGAAGTCCACAGTTTCCAAACCGGTCCCCTCTAGTGTTCATGGAAATATAACAGTCTTCTGGAGCAGATCTTGCAGGGTACCCAAAAACATTTATACATTGAATATCAGGGGTCTTGCACACACCCTGAATGCAATAGTAAACTCTTTGACAAGGTGTACCATCTTGCTTGTATGTGTCAGTGGGACATTTCTCAGAGGTACCATCACAATATTCTGGGAGGTCACACTCTCCAGAAGCAGAGCGACACATGAATCCCTTTACCATATATTCACACGTTTGATTACAGCAGGATCCAGAACTACACTTTGCGTTTTCCTTCAGCCTACATGTTTGGTCACAGCATGGGTTACCACCACAGTCGGGTCCACAGTCACACTCCTCATTCTGCTCCAACACGCCATTTCCACAGGTGGCTTGCCTACGCAGGCGACCTTTGGGCCGAGGCTTGTTAAATAGGCAGGCCCCTTTGTGTTCCCGGAGGAACTGGTAAAAGTGGTCAGAGCTGCAGTTGCTGAAGCCACTTTCTTTAGTGATATTCTCATGCATGAGGCAAAAGCGTCTATCTTTACAAATGCAGGCCGAGTGGTCGTGCTGAATACCCAAGTTGTGCCCAAGCTCGTGGACCATGAGCGCTGCAAACAGGAGGACATCGTCATGATGGAAGGATTCAACAGCTGCTGCAAAGCCTCTTGAACAGGCACCATTGAGAAACGCCTGTCCCACATCCTCTCCAGGATGATGTCCCACGATCATATGGGCAACATCGTGCTTCACACGATGGAAGAGCTTCTCCTGTCGCCAGCTATTGAAATTCCTGAGTGTAACTCGCAAGTCCGCTGGGACTTCTATGAGGTCCCCCTCGGTCCAAATCTCCATTCCAGCCAGCACCAGCTCGGTGTTTATTCCCCTAGTGAAGATGTTGGCCAGAGCGGTGATGTCCATTACTCTCTGGACTGTCTCATTGACGTTACTGCCCCACATTTGGAACCGCTGGTTGTTGACCACGACGAACATCTCCACGTACTTGGTGTGTGACCAAAAGGAGGACAGTGCCTGTAGACTGCGAGGCTTCCTGCTCCCTTGTTGCCGGCTGGTGGACACCGCTTGGCTGCCTTTGGAAGTGACACTACAGGAGACTCGAGCTTGGTGTGCCATGGTGTACAACACATGTTCAAACCGTTTTGAAGTGTCCATGGGCTCAATGCCATAGGGTTTCCCCTCCTTAATCAGGAAGCCCCTGAGGCCTGAACAGGTGTTGAGAGAAACAAAAGAACCTGGGACTCCTTCTATGTAGCCTTCATAGTGACAGTCATGGGAGACGAAAGGCATTTCTTGCCCCAGGACACCATTGTGGTAGCTGAAGACTGGAAAGTTATTCACAAAATAGTCTCTCTTCACCCTCAGGTGAATCACCTGTTTCTGGCCCTGCATTAATAGCGTATAGGATGCCTTTTCCCCTGGGTCTTCCCTTCCCTTGACCGTCAGACTCTTGGGGATGACTGTTTCATAAGAAGAGTAATATACAGAGCGAGGGTCACAGTACAAAATTGGCAAGAAAATCAGTATCAACACTAGCATGATCCCCAACCTGACACACGAAGGTCCTGGTGCTGCTAGTGCCCGCCTTGAGCCCTTCCTTCGTGAAGCCCAAGTCTGAAGCACTCTGCCAGCCTCATAGGTAACCACTTGGTATTTCTGTAGAGAGGACAAGGAGGAGGCAGAGTGTCTCAAAGCAGCCTCCACTGACATGGCCATTGTGAATCAGTTGATGGTGTGTGGCTGGTGTCCATCAGCAGCAGCTCTCCCTGACACACAGACCTTCAGGCATGAGCTCCAGATCTATGCTGGCTGCATAAAGGGCGGCTACTGCCTGCCCGTGAGAGTCATAGCCTCTGGCTGTGTCCTTTCCAGTCTCTCTGATGTGTTATCCTTCAGATAGTGTCCTTTCTATGTGAGTTCCTTCCACAGCATCAGCTTCAGTGCTCCTTGGCTAAAGTCCTTTTGACATCATGGACTGATGTAATCTTGAAGGACTGCAAACGCTAAAATGCAAGACCCTACCTTGAGAGTGGAAACAAAACCTCCATGCCTTCTCAACTGTGCCACGTGGAATGCCCCACCCCCATCCCTCCTGTCGTCCGTTGCTTGGCTAACTCCCAAGTGTTCCAGACCAGGAGGCTTAGACATCTTTGGAGGGTACACTCTGTTGCTTGATTCCCCTCCTTTAAAACTCCTGCTCTGGGGCGCCTGGGTGGTGCAGTCATTAAGCGTCTGCCTTTGATTCAGGGCGTGATCCTAGCGTTCTAGGATCGAGCCCCACATCAGGCTCCTCCGCTGGGAGCCTGCTTCTTCCTCTCCCGCTCCTCCTGCTTGTGTTCCCTCTCTTGATGGCTGTCTCTCTGTCACATAAATGAATAAAATCTTTTAAAAAAATAAAATAAAATAATAAAACTCCTGCTCTGTAACACATGGACATCATAACACGGATTGTTCTTTATCCCTGGATGGCATTATAGTGATATGCACATCTCACAGGCCAGTCTGTTAGATAAGGCAAATGGAGTGGCAGCCCTGTGCCACAAGATAGACTCGAATGGATGGTGACTCATGGGGCAAGGTCAATACCCCTATGTTTTAACATCATCAGAGTTCGGTCTCTCAATTTCTGTTTATAACACTGTCCAAACCTGTGTATGGGGATGCCGATAGAGCGGCCTCCTCTTATGCGTGAGTATCATGGGCATGTTGGTGGGTGAGTCTGGGCCCACACTCTTCTCAGGATGGCCCTGACCTCCTGGTGTGCTAAGATGATGCCCGTTGTAAACTAGGTATCCTAAAAGTCTCTCCGTGTTAGAATACGGCCTCCATGTATTCGGTGACTACTTCTGTCTGTTCATCTTTATACCGTCAGGTCTAGAAGAGTGCTTGTCCAAGAGTAGATGAACAAGAATCATTATCGAGTGAAGAAATGACTCCCAGGTTATGAGTGCTGTGATGTCTTATCTGTTGTATGTTATTTGTTTGTACTTGCTTGATGCCTGCCCTGAAAGGCTAAAAATGTCTTCAGGAAAACCCACAACCATGCTGACTAATGGCGCATTTGTGATCTCGATATGTACCTCTTCCTACATTTAGCCAGCAGTCCACTCTCCTGATTTCTTCTGGCCTCACCTTTGGCTGAGAAAAACAGAAGCAATCCAAAGAGTACTTCCATATGTAGGTGCCAGGTGAGCCCACCTGTATCTAGATTTTCCTCCTGCTGTAGTGGATAAGTTGTGCATGCTCCAATCTAAGGCCAGTCCCTCTGCTTGTATGTCTCCTTCCCTTTCAGTTTCTCGTGGACTTTGTTTGCTTTTCCAGTTGTCCCTTCCCTTTTCCATCTTTTTTTTTTTAAAGATTTTATTTATTTATTTGACAGAGATAGAGACAGCCAGCAGAGAGGGAACACAAGCAGGGGGAGTGGCAGAGGAAGAAGCAGGCTCCTAGCGGAGGAGCCCGATGTGGGGCTCGATCCCATAACGCCGGGATCACGCCCTGAGCCGAAGGCAGACGCTTAACCGCTGTGCCACCCAGGCGCCCCTTCCCTTTTCCATCTTAAACATCGGTTTGTCTGTTAGATCCAGTCTCATTATATACAGTAATATCTCACCTTTATGAAACCATCCTTTTCAGCCCATATCACTCTCCAGTCGCATGCGGTTTCTCTTCTCTGTTTCATAATGAAACCCTTTGAAAGTGTATAAACATTCTTGTTCCAGTCCGCATCACTACTTTTTTCTTTTCTGAAATGTTTAACTTTGAATCACAGCAGAAACACACAACATGCGTAAAACAGAAATGTATTTTACAGTGAATTATTAGAGAACAGCTGAGCCAGACCCAAAAGGACAAATATTTTATGATCTCATTTATTTTTAAAATGTTTTTATTTAAGTGCAATTTAATTAACATATAGTGTATTATTAGTTTCAGAGGTAGAATTTAGGGATTCATCAGTTGCATATAACACCCAGGGCTCTTTCCATCAAGTACCCTCCTTAGTGGCCATCACTCAGTTACCCCATTCCCCCTACCTCCACTCCAGCAACCCTCAGTTTGATTCCTATGGTTAAGAGTCTCTTATGGTTTGTCTCCCTCTCTGTTTCCATCTTATTGTATTTCTCCTTCCCTTCTTCTCTGTTTATCTGTTTTGTTTCTTTGACTCCACGTGAGTAAAATCATATGATATTTGTCTTTCTCTGTCTTATTTCGCTTAGCATAATACCCTCTAGTTCCACCCAAATCATTGCAAATATCAGGATTTCATTCTTTTCTTATGGCTGAGTAATATTCCACTATATATCTATATCTGTATCTATCTATATCTATATCTACATATATCTCTCATCTTCTTTATTCATTCATCTGTTGATGGACATCTGGGATTCTTTCCATTTTTTGGCTATTGTGGACATCAGTGCTATAAACACTGGGGTGCATGTGCCCCTTCAGATAACTAATTTGTATCCTTTGGATAAATACCTAGTAGTGCAATTGCTGGGTCATAGGGCAGCTCTATTTTTAACTTTCTGAGCAATCTCCATACTGTTTTCCAGAGTGCCTGTACCAGTTTGCATTCCCAGCAACAGTGTTCGATGGTTCCCCTTTCTCCGCATCCTCACCAACATCTGTTGTTTCCTGAGTATTAACTTTAGCCATTCTGACTGGTGTGAGGTGGTCTCTCATTGTGGTTTTGATGCGTATTCCGCCGATGCTGAGTGATGTTGAGCATTTTTTCATGTGTCGTTTAGCCATTTGCATGTCTTCTTTGGAGAAATGTCTATTCATGCCTTCTGCTCATTTCTTGACTGGGTTTTTTTTTTTTATTATGTTCAGCTAGCCAACATATAGTACATCATAAGTTTTTGTTGTATAGTTCAACGATTCATTAGTTACATGTAATACCCAGTGCTCACCCCAACACGTGCCCTCCTTAATACCCCTCACTTGGTCACCCCATCCCTCCACCCCTCCCTTCTGTAACCCTCAGTTTGTTTCCCAGAGTCCATAGTCTCTCATGGTTTGTGTCCCTCTCTGATTTCTTCCCATTCAGTTTCCCTCCCTTCCCCTGTGGTCCTCTGCTCTATTCCTTATGTTCCACATATGAGTGAAACCATATGATAATTGTCTTTCTCTGCTTGACTGACTCTACTTAGCATAATTCCCTCCAGTTCCATCCATGTCGATGCAAATGATGAGTATTCATCCTTTCTGATGGGTGAGTAATATTCCATTGTATATACGGACCACATCTTCTTTATCTATTTTTCTGTTGAAGGGCATCTCGGTTCCTTCCACACTTTGGCTGTTGTGGACATTGCTGCTATGAACGTTGGGGTGCAGGTACCCCTTCTTTTTACTGCATCTGTATCATTGGGGTTAAATACCTAGTAGCAGATTGTTTGTTTTTTTAAGTGTTGAGTTTGAGAAGTTCTTTATAGATTTTGGATACTAGCCCTTTATCTGATATGTCATTTGTAAATATCTTCTCCCATTCTGTAGGTTGCCTTTTAGTTTTGTTGACCATTTCCTTTGCTGTGCAAAACTTTTCTATCTTGATCGAGTCCCAATAGTTCACTTTTGCTTTTGTGTCCCTTGCCTTTGAAGGCGTGTCGAAGAAGAAGTTGCTGCAGCCGAGGTCCGAGAGGTTGCTGCCTGTGTTCTCCTCTAGGATTTTGGTGGACTCCTGTCTCACTTTTAGGTCTTTCATCCATTTTGAGTTTATTCTTGTGTATGGTTTAAGAACGTGGTCCGGTTTCATTCTTCGGCATGTGGCTGTCCAGTGTGAGTTATGCATCAATGAAGCTATTGTTGGAAGTCAATAAATGTTGAACCACCCTGCAGCCCAGGAGTAAATCCCACTTGGTTGTGGTGAATAATCCTTTTAATGTACTCTTAGATCCTATTAGCTAGTATCTTGGAGCGAATTTTTGCATCCATGTTCATCAGGGATATTGCTCTGTAATTCTGCTCTTTGGTGGGGTCTTTGTCTGCTTTGGGATCAAGGTAATGCTGGCGTCACGGAATGAGTTTGGAAGTTTTCCTTCCATTTCGATTTTTTGAAACAGCTTCAGAAGAATAGAAATTAATTCTTCTTTAAATGTTTGGTAGAAGTCCACTGGGAGGCAGGGCATTTGGCCCTGGCTCTTGTTCATTGTGAGCTTTTTGATTACTGCTTCAGTTGTTTTGTATGGCTACTTAAGATCTGTTTCTGAGTTTTCCTGTTTCTTTTGTTTCAGTTTTGGTAGTTTATATGTTTCTAGGCATCCATTTCTTCCAGATTGCCTAATTTGTTGCCTATAATTGCTCATAATATTTCTCTTATAAATTGCTTGTGTTTCTTCGTTGTTGGTTGTGATTTCTCCTCTTTCATTCATGAATTTTGTTTATTTGGTTTCTTTTCTTTATGCTAAGCCTGGCTGGGTTTATCATCTCATTAATTCTTTCAAAGAACCAGCTTCTAGTTTCCTTGTGATCTGTTCTTTACTGTTTGGGGTTTTTTTTTTTAATTTCTTGATATTGATTTCTGCTCAATCTTTATTATTGCTCTTTTGCTGGATTTAGGGCTTTTTTGCTGTTCTTTTTCCAGCTCCTTTAGGTGTAAGGTTAGGTTTGTATTTGAGACTTTTCTTGTTTCTTGAGAAAGGTTTATATTGTTATATACTTGCTCTTCAGACTGCCTCTGGTGCATCCCAAAGGTTCTGAACTGTTGTATTTCATTTTCATTTGTTTCCATGTTTTTTAAATTCTTCTTTAATTTCCCGTTGACCCATTCATTCTTTGTGATGCTCTTTCCCTCCATGTATTTGTGTTCCTTCCTACTCTTTCCTCTTCCGGATTTGTTGGTTCCAGTTTCAAAGCATTGTGGTCTGAAAACATGCATGGTTGATCTCCTCTTTTTGCACCACTTGGGACCTGATCTGATGTGACCCATTGTGTGATCTATTCTGGAGAATATTCCATGTGCTGAGAAGAATGTGTATTCTGTTGCTTTAGGATGAAATGCTCAGATAGGTCTGTGAAGGCCATCTGGTGCAATTGTCATTCAAAGCCCTTGTTTCCTTGTTTATCTTCTGCTTGATGATCTGTCCGTTGCTGTGAGTAGGGTGTTAAATCCCCTACTATGATTGTACTATTATATTGTGTTTCCTTAATTTTGTTATTAATTGGTTTATATAGATTGGCGCTCCCAACTTAGGGGAATAAATATTTACAGTTGTTGATCTTCTAGTTGGATAGACCCTTTCATTATGATATAGTGTCTCTTCTTTGTCTCTTATTACAGCCTTTGGTTTAAAATCTAGTTTGTCTGACATAAAGATTGCTACTCCAGCTTTCTTTTTGATGTCCATTAGCATGCAAAATGGTTCTCCACCCCTCACTGTCAATCTGAGGTGACTTTGGGTCTAAAATGAGTCTCTTGTAGACAGTATATCGATGGGTCTTGTTTTTATCCAGTCTGATACTGTGTGTTTTTGATTCAGTCCATTCGTCATTCATAGGTAATTATTGAAAGATATTAAGTGCCATTGTATTTCCTGTAAAATCGCTGTTTCTATAGATTGTCTCTGTTGCTTCCTGATCTTTGTTACTTTTAGGCTCTCTCTTCACTCAAAGGATGCCCTTTAACTATTTATTTCTTGCAGGGCTGGTGTGGCATTTAGGAATTCCTTTAGATTTTTGTTTGTCCTGGAACTCTTAATCCTTGCCTTCCTATTCTGAGTGACAGAAAGCCTTGCTGGATAAAGGATTCTTGACTGCATCTTTTTCCCATTTAGCACATCGAATATATCATGCCAGTCCTTTCTGGCCTGCCAGGTCTCTGTGGACAGGTCTGCTGCCAGCCTTATGTTTCTACCCTTGTAGGTTACAGACCTTCTGTCCTGAGCTGCTTTCAAGATTTTCTCTTTATCTCTGAAATTTGCAAGCTTCACTATCATATGTCGAGATGTTGACCTATTTTTATTGATTTTCAGGGGGTTTCTGTGTGCCTCCAGGACTTGAATGCCTCTTTCCTTCCCCAGATTAGGGGAGTGCTCAGCTATAATTAGTTCAAATAGACCTTCTGCACCCCTCTTCATCTTCTGGGACCCCTATTATTCGAATATTATTTCACCTTATGGTATCACTGATTTCTCATTGTCTCCCTTCATCATCCAGTAGTTGTTTTTCTCTCTTTCTCAGCTTCCCTGTTTTCCATCGTTTTGTCTTATATATCACTGACTCTCTCTTCTGCCTCATTTATCCAAGCTATTGAGCCTCCATTTTTGACTGCATCTCAGTAATCGCATTTTTAATTTTCACCTAATTAGATTTTAGCTCTTTTGTTTCTACAGTAATGTTTCTCTAGTATCTTCTATGCTTTTTTTCCAAGCATATTTTTTTATAATTGTTTTGAATTCTAGTTGTGACATCTTACTTATATCCATATTGATTAAATCCCTGGCAGTGAGTAGTACTTCCTCCTGTTCTTTCTTTTGGTGTGTCTTTCTCCGTCTCATCATTATGTCCAGACAAGAATAGAAGAAAGAGAGAAAAGACAAAAATAACAACAACACCGAAAAATACAAACAAAACTAACCACAAGAAAACAGAAACAGGGGCGCCTGGGTAGCGCAGTCGTTAAGCGTCTGCCTTCGGCTCAGGGCGTGATCCCGGCGTTCTGGGATGGAGTTCCACATAGGGCTTCTCCGCTAGGAGCTTGCTTCTTCCTCTCCTACTCCCCCTGATGTGTTCCCTCTCTCGCTGGCTGTCTCTCTGTCACATAAATAAATAAAATATCTTAAAAAAAAGAAAACAGAAACAAAAATAAGAAGAAATCAAACAAGAAGTAAAAGAGAACAAAACAATAAAGTACATCCTGAGTGTATTTTGGTTTGTTTGTTAAAAGAAACTAGATCTCAAATATAGGAAAAAATGAAAAACTTCTATGTATAAACATATGATAAATATAATATCTATTTATAAATATATATAAACTATTATATAAATATAATAATAATACAAAAATACAAAAAACAATGGAAGGAAAATAAAGTATGTATATATTAAAATTTTTAATAACAAAAAAAAGAATTAAATAAGAAAATACCTGAAAAAAATAAAACTGGAAGACTAAAAAAATAATAATAAAAACCCACACGAATGCTATATACCGTTTTTCCCAAAAGCTGAAGTTTTGCAGTTCTCTATGATCGGTAACCTTGGTGCTAGCGAGTTGTTCCAGCTGGTCTTCCAGAAGAGGGGTCTGTTGCGGTGATTCTCAGGTGCCTTGCCAGATGGAATTGCACTCCCCTTATCAAGGGACGGGGCTCAGTGCAGGCAGCTCCAGATTGCACTTTGCTGCACACTGTTTTGTTCTCTGAAGGCTTTCAGCACTGATGGGGTGGAGGGGTATGGATATGGCCGTGCACCAATCTCTAGTCTACGCCCCCCACTCTTCAGGGAGCCCACACAGAAATGCAGTCAATCACTCTTGTCTCCCTGGTTTCCGACCATCCTCTTTGTGACCGGGCTTGTGACCGAGTTTTTTTTTTATCTCAGCCACCCCACCTGGTTTCAAGTCTCCAAACTTTACAGACTCCTGGGGTGCGGACCCAAGCCGTTCCTTCCAGGGGAGCGAGAGGTTGTCTTGCTGTGCTTCTGTGTTTTGCTGGCCCCTGCCCAGATTGCAGTCGAAATGGAGAAATGTCTGTGCACATCCTGTGCCCTTTTAAAATTGGACATCTTTTTCTGGTTGAGTTGTAAGAGTTCTTAATGTTTTCTGGGTACTAGTCCCCACCAGATATATGATCCACTAATATTTCTCCCATCCTGTGGGCTGTCTTTTCACATTCTCAGTGCTGTGTTTCTCTCAGAGTGAGAAGTATTTCACTTTTCCTTCCAATCATTTTATTGAGTTAAAACACACATAGCCTAAAACTTACCATCGTAACCATTTTTAAGTGTACGCTTCCGTGGCAATAAATCTGTTCATAATGTTGTGCCACCGTCACCACTATGGATCTCCAGGACTCCTTTTCATCTTATAACTTATAACTGAAACTCTATAGCCATTAAACTGTAAATCCCCATTGCCTGCTTGCCTCTAGCCACTAGCAACCACCATTCTACTTTCTCTCTCTAGGATTGTGACTACTCTGGGTGCCTCCTGTGAACGGAATCATAGAAGATTTGTCTTTTGGGGGCTGGCTTATTTCACTTGGCATAGCGTCTTCAAGGTCCATCCATGTTGTGGCACATGTCAGGATTTCTTTTCTTTCTGAGGGCGAATAGCATTTCATTGTAAGTATATACCACATTTTGCTTCTCCATTGGTCGTCCATCGATGGACACTAAGGTTGCTTCCGCGTTTCAGCTATTGTGAAGAGTGCTGCTGTGAACATGGACATACAAACGGCTCTTCAAGACCCTGCTTTCAGTTCTTTGGGGTGTATACCCAGAGGTGGGGTTACCGGATCATATGGGAAGTCTATGTTTGATCTTTGGAGGAACCAGGACATTCCGCAGCGGCTGTAGAATTTTACGTTTTCACTGGCAGCACACATGGGTTCCAATTTCCTCCAGGTCCTCTCCAACACAGGATGTCTTATTTTCTGTTTTGTTTTGGGGTGTTTTTGACAGTGGCCATCCTCGTGGGTGGGAGGTGGTATCTCATCGTAGTTTTGGTTTGCATTTCCCTCATGATGAGTGATGTGGAGCATCTTTTTATGTGCTCATAGGCCATATTTGATCTTCTTTGCAGAAATGTCTCTGCCCATTGTCTTTAATCCGGTCGTTTCTTTTGTTGTTGTTGTTGTTGTTGTTGTTGCGTTGTAGATGTGTCTCTCTATATTCTGGATATTAATCCCTTATCAGACAGACACTTGATTTGCAAATATTTTCTCCCATTCTGTGGGTAGCCTTTTTACTGTGTCAGAGCATTTTTTGATGCATAAAATTTTTAAAGTTTCTTTAAGTCCATTTTGTCTTTTTGTTTTTGTTTTTGTTACCTGTGCCTTTGGTGTCATGCGTCAGAGGGATCTTTGCCAAATCCAGTGCCGTGAAACATTTGCCTTATGTTTTCTTCTATGAGTTTATAGCAAGGCAAGTCCTATGAAGGGGGGTTTTCTGGGGAACTGCCAGGCATAAAATCAGTAACAGTTCTATGGCCACGGTGCTTTTGAGGAGGCTCTAGACTGTTCTGCCCATTCCACTGGGTGCTAGGCTGCCTGTTTTCACAGCTACCCTAGTTGCTATGATGCGGTTTTTCGAGGCTAGTGGGGACCTGAGGGAGAGGGATATGGGACTAGGGCAATTAAAACCTCACATAGCTCGCTGCTCTTACCAAGATTCAGCCGTTTCATTGTTCCTATTTTTGAACAAACAAGCTTCACTGGTTCTGTGTCTTGGATTAATTCCCACACCTCCAAAACGTGCATTTTTGACTCTTGCCTTGAAAAGCTAAAATGCAGTTTTTATGGAGGAGGGGATTTCTGAGGACCTTATTTAACATTTTGGGAGTGCTTCCCATTTTACCTCTTAACTTCCTAGAATCCACACGAATGCAGTGTGGCCTCTTTTGTTCCACATGGTATTTAAGTTTCCACTTAACTCTGTTTGTGCGCCATAGTGCTTCCTTGCCACGTTGTTCTACACTTGTATTTCTCTGTGTGGATCAGTCACAACATTCATCGCATCATTCGTGAACACAGGGTCTTTTCTTTTGGAATACTATGAAGAGTGCTGCTTATGACCTATTGTTGTCAGGAACTTGAAGCAAATAAGCAGAAATTTCTAGGGATTTGCCTAAGAGTAAAAGAGCTAAGTTATGGGGTACTTGAGAAAATAAATGTAACTGGAAGTTAAAAGTGCTATTTCAAAGTGGATGCCGCTTTAGGTTTCGAAGAGTTTAGGAGAGCTTCTGCTGTTCCACAGCAGTGCCAGGCATTTTCAGTTTCGTATAGCCGGTCTTGGTGTGTAGCGACATCTCTTTGTGGCTATGTAATCTGTATTTCTCTGAATACCGATGCATTGAACACCTCACAGAGGTTTGTCTGGCTCATCCTTTACATTTTGACTCCAGGAGAATAAGCTGTCATTCCCACCGTCCATCCAAACTGCTCTGCTCCAGGATACCAATGACTAACTCTCCATTGTCAAACCAAATGATCATCACTGTCCTCACCTTGGACCTACTGGCTACACTTGATGATCGGTATGTTCTGACTTAAACTTTGAAAATAATCGCTTGCCTCCGCTGGCTGGAAATTAGCTACGGTGACTCAGGGCTAGAGAGATCAGGAGACTTCTGAGGTTGGAGAAGAGAAGAGGAATGATGGCTTGCAGTGCACTGGAGAGTGGGGGTCGGGGGCAGTGGTGATACGAGGTCACATTCTGAATATATGTTGAAGGTAGAGCCAAGCGAATTTGCAGATGGACTGGCTTTGTGGTGTAAGGCTCTTCTAGAAACACTTTCTGTCTTGGTTTGCAGGACAATGCTCTCCCCTGGTGGTACCCCTACCATGCCGGCCACTCCTTCTCCCACTTCTTTCCTGAGTCCTCATCTTATCAACACCTACCCAGGGAATGCCCTGGAGCTTAAGTCCTCACACCCAGTCCTCGATCTGTTCCTTTCTCTAGCTGGTGGCTCTGCTCCCTAGGCAGAGGCAGCCGGTCCGTGGCTTGGATATCATCTCCAGACGGGCAATTCTCAGATAGACATCTGTGGCTGACCTCTCTCCTGAATTCCAGACTCAGTCATCTTCCTGCCTAGCTGGCATGCCCACATGGGTGTTTAATAGCCGTCTCAGGCTAAACACGTCCAACTCCTGCTCTTTCCACACTCATCTACACCTCAGTGAATGGCAACTCTGTTCTTGCAGTTGCTCAGGGCAGAGCCACTGGAGTCCTTCCTTGCTGCCTTTCTCTGCCTTGCTCTGTCAGCAAATCCTTTGAGCTCTACCTCACAGTATACCCAGATTCTAGCCTCTTCTCACCACTTCCACTTCAGCCACCCTCCTAAAAGCTTCCGACATCTCCCACTTGGCACATGACAAGATCTCTAAGGATTCTCTGCTTATGCAGTGGCCCATCGCCCTACCCCTGTCTGTTCTTTGATCATGTAGCAGGTGGAGTGATCCTTCAGGACTTCTCAGCTCTGGTCATTCCCTTGCTAAAACCCTTCTGTGCTTCCCGTCTCCGCTGAAATAGAATCAGAATTCCTTACCGATCCTTACCAAGTCTTCATGTGACCTGTCTCCACCCACAGCCCTCAACTGCTACTCCACGATGCCCACTCTGTCCAGATAATGCTGACCTCCTTGCTGAACTTCAAACATGCCAAGCATGCTCCCATCTCAGGACCCTCCCACTTAGACTTCCCTCTCCCTGGTTTGCTCTTCCCTCCTCTGACCACTGGCTGCAAATAGCACTCCACCCTAACATCACTCTTGTTCCCCTTGCACTGCTTCGTTCTGTTCCATCGCACAGATTACATCCTGGCACATCACGTAGTTATCTTTTTTGTGTGTCAGGTTAGTATTTTTTTTTTTTAATTTTCCTGGGATCGGGGGCTTCGTCTTATTTTCTACCATGTCCATAGTACTAGTACAACAGTTCATAGGTAAGGATTCAACAGTGGTGGAATGAATGAATGAGTGAATGGATGGATGAATGAATGAATGGGGAGAGGTGACATGTGTCAGCCTCACAGTCAAATTAGACTTCTGTAAAAAGCACCAGCGTTGGACAGCAAGCCTTGAATATGCAAGTGGGCCTGTCCTGAGCCATTTGCACATTAAGGACTAAGGATACAGTCAGAAGAGGGAGAAAGCTAGAATCCTTGACTTAGGATCCAAGCAGCAGGATTGCTTTTAATGCCACCATGGTCTGGAGAGGGTCTCTAAGGAAAGAAAGAAAGTCCTTACCAGTCTTACCTGTAACTGGGCCTAAAGCAGTGATTGCCACATTAACCAAATCCCACTCCTTCTCACCCCCAGAGATTTTCAGTTTAGCAGGGGAAGTAGAATGTGTTTGCAATGACCATATATATGATGGATCAGAATGCCATAGGTATAAAGGAAATTCGGTATTGTGACTCGGTAGTGGCAGATCTTACCATTGCTCAACAGCCTACAATTTATATAATCTTACATCCTTCGACACAGTTGATTTTAGATCTTCTCAGTGTTGATCTGAGCACCTGCTATATGCCAAGCAGTGCACTCGATACCGGCACACACATTACGTAACTTAATCTCTCAACCAGTCTGTGAGAAGTGCCCTTTGTGTGGCCGTCTTACTGAGGCAGAAACCTAGGCCCAAGGAATTGAATTTCGGTGTGTAAGACCAATCAGCCAGAAAGTAGCACCTGGGATTTAGGGACAGGGAAGATGAAAGCCCCCTCACTCAGAAGAAAGGTGACTGTCTTCTTTTTAGAAAGGTTATTATTTACTCTCAGAAAATCCTCTCTGGTTGGTTTTGTTAGGCTAGGAGAACACAAGACTCCAAGCTTATGCAGCTCTCATGCTCTTAGCATCAAGGAGAAGAAAAGAGCTCTCACGGTTCTTAGGAAAGGTAGCCTACTGTTTTCTCTTACGCTTGAGTTGTTTTGTAAAACACCACTAGACATGGGTCATAAATACAGCTAATGTGACAATAAAGATAATTAAAGTTGTATCTGTTTTGGAAAAAAATCATGAATAAAAGGAACAGTTTCTTTTTTTAGGTGCATTGTTACATAAAATGTAAATACTGCAATAGAGACTCTGAACAGTTTGGGGACCTGATGTACTGGTATCATTTTGTTGCAACGGTTTTATAAAGAGAGTCCTGTCTGTAGGCTTTCCTTAAACCATGACACATCAGTTACCTCAGAGTTGTGGTCCGTTCTTATTTTTACAAGGCATAGAACTAATATGTAGCCTTTGCTTTATTTGGCATCTTTGTTTACTTTTCTGTATTTTTCTGATGACCCAACTTACCTGTGGAACCATAAAGGGAGGCTTCAGGTGTATAAGTGGTCAGTGGATGGCAAGAGGGAGAGCCTTCTCTCCTGTCCCCTTGCACTGACACTGTACCTTTTTTATTTCTGCTTTTCATGGGTGAAAATTGTCTGCACTCACACCCAACTCATGATTATTAGGTGACTGAAAATGCAAAACTAGGAGAAAGGTTGAGGCTTCAGACCTCACTCCTTTTGTGTCTTGTGAGGCTTTCTTTCCATTTCTCCACTAATACATGAGTAGCTCCAGAATTTGAGATTCTGAACATATTGGGTGAGCAAACACAATTCTCGCTCTTGAAGTACTAATTGGAGATTTCACTCAAGGACAAGGATGTATGGATACTCCCTTGTTCTGTAGAAAACAATCACTTGATGGTCTGTTTCAGACTGACTGCTCTATAGGTTCTTTCCATGAATATCCTCAAGGAGAGCCCATGTTTCCTTCAAAAAAGTAAAGAAAGGTATTCTGGAGCAGTTTCAAGAGCCTCTCTGGAGCTGTGAAGGTTGAACCAAGTAAGGGTAGGGAAGAGTAAGGTCATTCAGTGGAATCAAGAGCCCAGAGTGGGAAGTGGCCGTGACGTGTAGTGAGGACACAGGTCTTTCCTGTAGACATACTGGTATGAGGAATGAGGACATGCTTGTTTTCAAAAGTCATAGGAGACAATAGCTGGAAGTGGACAGGAGGACCCAGTTGTCAGAGTCCTTTAATGCCACACCAAGTTTACATCTTCTGCTCTAGCTAATGAGAGAGCAGTGGACGTTCCTGAACTCCAGACTGGAGTGACAAGATCAGTGTCTGGAGAACCTTGGGAAGGTCATTACAGAGCCCAGTTAGGTAGTTTCCAGCAGTAAAATGGGCATTGGTTTGCAAATACTTGGTCAATCGTGATTCCATCTCTGATGTTTCCTTTGTAAATATTTAGAAAATTGTTTTCTAACTGTGACAAGAGTCACCGTGGCTTTGTCCTTCACAAACTAATCCAACACCTTCATTATCCTCATGCATTTCACTGTATCATGACCTCCTTAGGTAAGACTGCCATGATTTTATTAACTAGCAAAAGCAGTATTGGACTTTTTTCCCCCTATTCTTCCCTGGTCCAAAAAGTTTTACAGCTTAATGTCCAGAAGGAGGCAGAATATTAATTTTAAAGAGTCAGCATTTTGCAAACATTCTTGGAGGAAGTCTGCTTTTGGTTTTGAGAAAACATTTCAGTAACCATGTTTGCCCAAAGAAACACCAAAATTGACTTCTGAAGTTAAGTTTGTAAACACTGGAAGTTTTTATTTTAATTTTTAATACAGTGTCAAGAAATTTTGCAGACTAGTGCAAAACTTTAGTTAGTGCAGAATTGCATCCCTATGAGGTTGATAATGTCACCTGTGTTTAACGTAAATCTTTTCTTTTTCCTTCAACTGAACCCCAGAGGGGAGGTTGGCGTCTGGCTCCAAGTTTTGAGGACATTCCCAAAGTACTCCTACGTGGATAGGAAAAGATGTCAGGGTGGGGACGTCCAAGGAAAGAGAGGACCTATCCAAGTCTCCCAGGGAGGGACATGACCTCTGGACTCCAGAAACATTAATATTGGACACACCCAAATGCATTCTTTTCCACATTGTAGTTTCTCTTTGTTCCCTCTAACTCTGGATAAAAGTCTAGAGCCTAGACTTGGCTATGATTTGGGAAAGTAAGGAAAGGGCCTCAGTCTCCAACAGCCTTAGGGACCACAGAGAGGACATTGCCACCCAGGGAAGGGCAGTAAAGCTTGGCAAAGAGTCATTGTCAGAATCTCTTGGGGCTGCAACTGCTTGGGTCATGAGTGACTACCCACACAGATCATGGAACATGTAAGCAAGCACACCTCAGAATCCCCCAAACATAATGGGGGGAAGGAATCAGGCAAAAAAGTGTGCTTTGTAGAAGCAGTCACACGAATGCAGAAGGTTGAACCTCGAACCCGACTTACACTACCTCTCTTTTTTTGCCCACATTAAAATTGGTCCCCTCCCTTCTATAGCAGATGCTAAAGAACTTCAACCAATCCCTAGGATTTGGGGTTTCCACACATTTTAAGATTTACTTGACAGTTTATAAGTATGTCCAGTTTTCTATCAGTTTTTCAGAGGAAGTTCATTCAAATAGCCTGTCCTGACTTTTGTTTCCTGTCTTCAACCTTGTCTTACAATCATAAGGACAGCAACTAAAAATTAAAAAGAAGTCTATTCAACTTCCAACTTGTGTATTTGCTAAATTTTTGTAAACTTTGTTGTGAAATATCATAAAGTTTTCGTTTTTTGTTTTAAAGATTTTATTTACTTATTGAGCAAGAGAGAGAGCATGAGTGCGGGGATGGGCAGGGAGGGGAGAGGGAGAGGGAGAAGCAGATTCCCCACTGAGCAGGTAGTGTGACTTGAGGCCTTATCTCAGAGATATCTCTATCCCTGAGATCGTGACCTGAGCCAAAGGCAGACCCTTAACTGACTGAGCCACCCAGGTGCCCCTGTTGTGAAGTTTTAAATAGGTTTTATTGATTGATTCCCAATTATCTATCTGACTTTTAGTCTTTAAAGAATGCAATTAAATTAGCTAAGCATAATCACCCCCTACCTAAATCTTGATTCCCTTATACTTGAGAAGCTAGTAAAACTGTGTGATGCTTTTTAGCTTTTAGCATAGTCACCATCACATGCAGTTAGGAAGGTCACCCCCTCCTGTTCTCCACTGAAGTGCTTCTCAGCAGAAATCCTCCACATCTTTTTCAAGAGTCTCTAATCAAAAATTTACACGTGGAGGCCTTCACTTACCCAGTTCTACCGTTATTATCACTGCTCTCGCTGACTACCATCTAATGGTGTGTTTTCACCTTCTGGCATAGAACGCTTTGAGATTTGGTTCCCAGTAAATCTCATGACCTGGAATCTTACATAACTGAAGTCCTGAGTTTGGATTTTGCTCTGAAGTTTAGTTTTGTTCCAGCAAAAGTAATTAATATAAGCTTCTTGAAGGCAGAAATCAGGTCTTATCATTCTTTTTTCTGTTCTTTTCTGTCATGTAGGTCAGGCAGTTAGAAGAAGGACTCAGCAAATGTATGGTCAGGGACTGATGCTCAGGAACTTCCCCGAGATTCAGAACACTCAACCTGTAGCAACACTGCACCCGAGCAAGGTTTTAGCAAGTGGCATCCATAGAAGTTACCCTCCTATTTTAAGGTTGGCTCTAGTTAAGTCCTTCACTTGATCAACATTTACTGAGCACCCACAATGAGCCGGGGCCTCAGAGCTAAATAAGATAAACTTACCACTCCATGATGTCAGAATGTAATAGGGGAAAAGGCACTTCCATCGGTAATGACTACACAGTGTGGTAGGTTCATGGTAGCAGTAAGGCATGCATCTGTAAGGCTTTCGCTTTGGTAGAGTCACTGAGCAAGAAGCCACTACCTGGACACGTAAAGGACATTTTGATTGTCTGGTCACTTTTTTAACTGAAGGAAGGGCTCACGGGGCAGTGGGGAATGTAGATTCAGTTGTACCTTGAACAAGACAAAGGTTACTAGCTCTAGAGCAGAACTCTTCGGGGTCTGTTTCCTCATGTAGATGGGAGGTCTCATAGGATGGACTGGAGGATAAAATTAAGACAATGAATGTAAAGTGTTTAACACAGCATCTTGCTCTGAATGGGTCATGCGATTATATAGGTACTTGTGCTGTCTTTATAATGAACTGCCCTCTAAAGCTCTGGTCCTTTGGATAGTCACTCAATAGTATATTAACTTAATAAAAAATTGAAAATTAAATAGAATTAACAAAGTAGAAAATAGAAGAAAGTAAAATGAGCAGTAGTCAAGATCACCTCTTGGCCAGGTTGCCCACCCCTGCCCCTTTCACCCCGAACCAGGGTGATCATACCACCCTGAATTAAATGGAGCCCTTCAAGAGAACCGCAAAATGGAAGGAGACCCAGGTAATAGGCCACATAAAGCCTAAAGTGCTATTTGTTTGAAAACAGATATTTATTTACTTTTTAATTTAAAATCTTTTCATTTCATGGAGACACTTCACAGAGCAATTAGAACAACAAACATAGAAACAACTTTCCTAATGTAATGTGTAGTTATAAGTGGGGTGAAAACCTGGACCCCAATATATATAGGGATATATAATACTGTACATCCAACAAAGTAGATGAAAGATGACATTCCCTAAAAAACAGATAACTCAAAACTGGACCTACTAACACAAGATACTGAGCTGAATGTTTCATGAGAAAAGTTTAATTTAAATGTTTCATAAAATGTGATAATGAAAATATTAAAATATTTTTATAAATGATTTTATGTATGTATACATAATCAATGACTACACTGGAGAAGAAAAGCCCTCCTTGCAGAGTTGTACATTTCTACAGACTGTAGAGTCCCTATTAGGGCCACTGGTACCATCAGTTTGCACTTCATGTTTGCTTCATTGAACCTCCATTCCACCCAGTGTTTTGGGTATTTGCTGTATTAGACTTCTTCCTGTCACTACTCATTTTTTCCCTCTACTTCTTCCTCTACTCTGCCTACTTCCTTTTCTTCTACAGCTTCTTCTTCAGTTTCTTCTGGAGCCTCTTGTGAGCACTGTGATATTTCCTTTCCAGCCCCAACACTGGCACCAATAACCAGACTTAAAAATATTGCTACAAGCAATAAGGGAAACATGTACACTATCTTGCCAAGGCTTTTGGCTTCATCTTTATTCTCACCTACTCTGCCAAAATTACCACGATCAAAACTAAGACTTCTACTTTCATCTTCACTTGGATTTCCATCATCTGGCTTGCTGGGGGGACCACTGTCCACACTACCCCCATTTCCTGGAGCTTTGCAGTCAGGGGGGGCATAGCCCTCCTCACAGTGGCAGTGCCTTAAATCGTTGCAAACTCCTCTCCCATTACACATTTCTTTTGGTTCACAGTCGTACCTAAACACGGCATGATCAATGCAGGAGTAATTCATGCAGACTTTGTATGGGGCACAAAGGGTACCAGTGTCCACATCTCCATCATCAGGGATATCAGTAAGGTTATAGGCATCCATGCTCCAGCAGAAGTCTTTTTCATGAGGGACCTGGATCACTGTATGGTGGCGTTTGATTGCTGGTATCTGTCTAATATTTGTACATACAAGTTTCCCACAAAATATATTCTCATCAGAACACTTAACATATTTTGAATGAGGTGAAGCCCCAAAGCCACAGTTGCCAAACCGGTCCCCTCTGGTGTTCATGGAAATATAACAGTCTTCTGGGGCAGACCTTGCAGGGAACCCATATATATCCATGCACTGAGTATCAGGGTTCTTACACCGGCCCATAAAACAATAGTGAATTACATCACACGCTGTACCATCTTGCTTATAGTGGTCTCTGGGGCATACTCCAGAAGTACCATCACAATACTCTGGGAGGTCACACTCTCCAGAAGCAGAGCGACACATGAATCCTTTATGTCTCAACCGGCAATTAAAACAGCATAGTCCTTCACTACACTGGGCATGCTCCTTCAGCCTACATGTTTGGTCACAGCATGGGTTACCACCACAGTCGGGTCCACAGTCACACTCCTCATTCTGCTCCAACACGCCATTTCCACAGGTGGCTTGCCTACGCAGGCGACCTTTGGGCCGAGGCTTGTTAAATAGGCAGGCCCCTTTGTGTTCCCGGAGGAACTGGTAAAAGTGGTCAGAGCTGCAGTTGCTGAAGCCACTTTCTTTAGTGATATTCTCATGCATGAGGCAAAAGCGTCTATCTTTACAAATGCAGGCCGAGTGGTCGTGCTGAATACCCAAGTTGTGCCCAAGCTCGTGGACCATGAGCGCTGCAAACAGGAGGACATCTTCATGATGGAAGGATTCAACAGCTGCTGCAAAGCCTCTTGAACAGGCACCATTGAGAAACGCCTGTCCCACATCCTCTCCAGGATGATGTCCCACGATCATGTGGGCAACATCGTGCTTCACACGATGGAAGAGCTTCTCCTGTCGCCAGCTATTGAAATTCCTGAGTGTAACTCGCAAGTCCGCTGGGACTTCTATGAGGTCCCCCTCGGTCCAAATCTCCATTCCAGCCAGCACCAGCTCGGTGTTTATTCCCCTAGTGAAGATGTTGGCCAGAGCGGTGATGTCCATTACTCTCTGGACTGTCTCATTGACGTTACTGCCCCACATTTGGAACCGCTGGTTGTTGACCACGACGAACATCTCCACGTACTTGGTGTGTGACCAAAAGGAGGACAGTGCCTGTAGACTGCGAGGCTTCCTGCTCCCTTGTTGCCGGCTGGTGGACACCGCTTGGCTGCCTTTGGAAGTGACACTACAGGAGACTCGAGCTTGGTGTGCCATGGTGTACAACACATGTTCAAACCGTTTTGAAGTGTCCATGGGCTCAATGCCATAGGGTTTCCCCTCCTTAATCAGGAAGCCCCTGAGGCCTGAACAGGTGTTGAGAGAAACAAAAGAACCTGGGACTCCTTCTATGTAGCCTTCATAGTGACAGTCATGGGAGACGAAAGGCATTTCTTGCCCCAGGACACCATTGTGGTAGCTGAAGACTGGAAAGTTATTCACAAAATAGTCTCTCTTCACCCTCAGGTGAATCACCTGTTTCTGGCCCTGCATTAATAGCGTATAGGATGCCTTTTCCCCTGGGTCTTCCCTTCCCTTGACCGTCAGACTCTTGGGGATGACTGTTTCATAAGAAGAGTAATATACAGAGCGAGGGTCACAGTTCAAGCTTGGCAGGAAAATCAGTATCAACACTAGCATGATCCCCAACCTGACACACGAAGGTCCTGGTGCTGCTAGTGCCCGCCTTGAGCCCTTCCTTCGTGAAGCCCAAGTCTGAAGCACTCTGCCAGCCTCATAGGTAACCACTTGGTATTTCTGTAGAGAGGACAAGGAGGAGGCAGAGTGTCTCAAAGCAGCCTCCACTGACATGGCCATTGTGAATCAGTTGATGGTGTGTGGCTGGTGTCCATCAGCAGCAGCTCTCCCTGACACACAGACCTTCAGGCATGAGCTCCAGATCTATGCTGGCTGCATAAAGGGCGGCTACTGCCTGCCCGTGAGAGTCATAGCCTCTGGCTGTGTCCTTTCCAGTCTCTCTGATGTGTTATCCTTCAGATAGTGTCCTTTCTATGTGAGTTCCTTCCACAGCATCAGCTTCAGTGCTCCTTGGCTAAAGTCCTTTTGACATCATGGACTGATGTAATCTTGAAGGACTGCAAACGCTAAAACGCAAGACCCTACCTTGAGAGTGGAAACAAAACCTCCATGCCTTCTCAACTGTGCCACGTGGAATGCCCCACCCCCATCCCTCCTGTCGTCCGTTGCTTGGCTAACTCCCAAGTGTTCCAGACCAGGAGGCTTAGACATCTTTGGAGGGTACACTCTGTTGCTTGATTCCCCTCCTTTAAAACTCCTGCTCTGGGGCGCCTGGGTGGTGCAGTCGTTAAGCGTCTGCCTTTGATTCAGGGCGTGATCCTAGCGTTCTAGGATCGAGCCCCACATCAGGCTCCTCCGCTGGGAGCCTGCTTCTTCCTCTCCCGCTCCTCCTGCTTGTGTTCCCTCTCTTGACGGCTGTCTCTCTCTGTCACATAAATGAATAAAATCTTTTAAAAAAATAAAATAAAATAATAAAACTCCTGCTCTGTAACACATGGACATCATAACACGGATTGTTCTTTATCCCTGGATGGCATTATAGTGATATGCACATCTCACAGGCCAGTCTGTTAGATAAGGCAAATGGAGTGGCAGCCCTGTGCCACAAGATAGACTCGAATGGATGGTGACTCATGGGGCAAGGTCAATACCCCTATGTTTTAACATCATCAGAGTTCGGTCTCTCAAGTTCTGTTTATAACACTGTCCAAACTTGTGTATGGGGATGCCGATAGAGTGGCCTCCTCTTATGCGTGAGTATCATGGGCATGTTGGTGGGTGAGTCTGGGCCCACACTCTTCTCAGGATGGCCCTGACCTCCTGGTGTGCTAAGATGATGCCCGTTGTAAACTAGGTATCCTAAAAGTCTCTCCGTGTTAGAATACGGCCTCCATGTATTCGGTGACTACTTCTGTCTGTTCATCTTTATACCGTCAGGTCTAGAAGAGTGCTTGTCCAAGAGTAGATGAACAAGAATCATTATCGAGCGAAGAAATGACTCCCAGGTTATGAGTGCTGTGATGTCTTATCTGTTGTATGTTATTTGTTTGTACTTGCTTGATGCCTGCCCTGAAAGGCTAAAAATGTCTTCAGGAAAACCCACAACCATGCTGACTAATGGCACATTTGTGATCTCGATATGTACCCCTTCCTACATTTAGCCAGCAGTCCACTCTCCTGATTTCTTCTGGCCTCACCTTTGGCTGAGAAAAACAGAAGCAATCCAAAGAGTACTTCCATATGTAGGTGCCAGGTGAGCCCACCTGTATCTAGATTTTCCTCCTGCTGTAGTGGATAAGTTGTGCATGCTCCAATCTAAGGCCAGTCCCTCTGCTTGTATGTCTCCTTCCCTTTCAGTTTCTCGTGGACTTTGTTTGCTTTTCCAGTTGTCCCTTCCCTTTTCCATCTTAAACATCTGTTTGTCTGTTAGATCCAGTCTCATTATATATGGTAATATCTCACCTTTATGAAATCATCTTTTTCAGCCCTTATCACTCTGCAGTCGCATGCGGCTTCTCTTCTCTGTTTCATAATGAAACCCTTTGAAAGAGTGTATAAACATTCTTGTTCCAGTCTGCATCACTACTTTGTTCTTTTCTGAAATGTTTAACTTTGAATCACAGCAGAAACACACAACATGCGTAAAACAGAAATGTATTTTACAGTGAATTATTAAAAAGAGAACAGCTGAGCCAGACCCAAAAGGACAAATATTTTATGATCTCATTTATTTTTAAAATGTTTTTATTTAAGTGCAATTTAATTAACATATAGTGTATTATTAGTTTCAGAGGTAGAATTTAGGGATTCATCAGTTGCATATAACACCCAGGGCTCTTTCCATCAAGTACCCTCCTTAGTGGCCATCACTCAGTTACCCCATTCCCCCTACCTCCACTCCAGCAACCCTCAGTTTGATTCCTATGGTTGAGTCTCTTATGGTTTGTCTCCCTGTTTCCATCTTATTTTATTTTTCCTTCCCTTCCTCTCTACCTGTTTTGTTTCTTCGACTCCATGTGAGTAAAATCATATGATATTTGTCTTTCTCTGTCTTATTTCGCTTAGCATAATACCTTCTAGTTCCACCCAAATCATTGCAAATATCAGGATTTCATTCTTTTCTTATGGCTGAGTAATATTCCACTATATATCTATATCTGTATCTATCTATATCTATATCTACATATGTCTCTCATCTTCTTTATTCATTCATCTGTTGATGGACATCTGGGATTCTTTCCATTTTTTGGCTATTGTGGACATCAGTGCTATAAACACTGGGGTGCATGTGCCCTTCAGATCACTACATTTGTATCCTTTGGATAAATACCTAGTAGTGCAATTGCTGGGCCATAGGGCATCTCTATTTTTAACTTTCTGAACAATCTCCGTACTATTTTCCAGAGTGCCTGTACCAGTTTGCATTCCCAGCAACAGTGTTCGAAGGTTCCCCTTTCTCCACATCCTCGCCAACATCTGTTGTTTCCTGAGTATTAACTTTAGCTATTCTGACTGGTGTGAGGTGGTCTCTCATTGTGGTTTTGATGCGTATTCCGCTGATGCTGAGTGATGTTGAGCATTTTTTCATGTGTCGTTTAGCCATTTGCATGTCTTCTTTGGAGAAATGTCTATTCATGCCTTCTGCTCATTTCTTGACTGGGTTTTTTTTTTTATTATGTTCAGTTAGCCAACATACAGTACATCATAAGTTTTTGTTGTAGTGTTCAACGATTCATTAGTTGCGTGTAATACCCAGTGCTCACCCCAACACGTGCCCTCCTTAATACCCCTCACTTGGTCACCCCATCCCTCCACCCCTCCCTTCTGTAACCCTCAGTTTGTTTCCCAGAGTCCATAGTCTCTCATGGTTTGTGTCCCTCTCTGATTTCTTCCCATTCAGTTTCCCTCCCTTCCCCTGTGGTCCTCTGCTCTATTCCTTATGTTCCACATATGAGTGAAACCATATGATAATTGTCTTTCTCTGCTTGACTGACTCCACTTATCATAATTCCCTCCAGTTCCATCCATGTCGATGCAAATGGTGAGTATTCATCCTTTCTGATGGGTGAGTAATATTCCATTGTATATATGGACCACATCTTCTTTATCTATTTTTCTGTTGAAGGGCATCTCGGTTCCTTCCACACTTTGGCTGTTGTGGACATTGCTGCTATGAACATTGGGGTGCAGGTACCCCTTCTTTTTACTGCATCTGTATCATTGGGGTTAAATATCTAGTAGCAGATTGTTTGTTTTTTTAAGTGTTGAGTTTGAGAAGTTCTTTATAGATTTTGGATACTAGCCCTTTATCTGATATGTCATTTGTAAATATCTTCTCCCATTCTGTAGGTTGCCTTTTAGTTTTGTTGACCATTTCCTTTGCTGTGCAAAACTTTTCTATCTTGATCGAGTCCCAATAGTTCACTTTTGCTTTTGTGTCCCTTGCCTTTGAAGGCGTGTCGAAGAAGAAGTTGCTGCAGCCGAGGTCCGAGAGGTTGCTGCCTGTGTTCTCCTCTAGGATTTTGGTGGACTCCTGTCTCACTTTTAGGTCTTTCATCCATTTTGAGTTTATTCTTGTGTATGGTTTAAGAATGTGGTCCGGTTTCATTCTTCGGCATGTGGCTGTCCAGTGTGAGTTATGCATCAATGAAGCTATTGTTGGAAGTCAATAAATGTTGAACCACCCTGCAGCCCAGGAGTAAATCCCACTTGGTTGTGGTGAATAATCCTTTTAATGTACTCTTAGATCCTATTAGCTAGTATCTTGGAGCGAATTTTTGCATCCATGTTCATCAGGGATATTGCTCTGTAATTCTGCTCTTTGGTGGGGTCTTTGTCTGCTTTGGGATCAAGGTAATGCTGGCGTCACGGAATGAGTTTGGAAGTTTTCCTTCCATTTCGATTTTTTGAAACAGCTTCAGAAGAATAGAAATTAATTCTTCTTTAAATGCTTGGTAGAAGTCCACTGGGAGGCCAGGGCGTTTGGCCCTGGCTCTTGTTCATTGGGAGGTTTTTGATTACTGCTTCAGTTTGTTTGCTGGTTATGGGTCTGTTCAGGTTTTCTATTTCTTTTTGTTTCAGTTTTGGTAGTTTATATGTTTCTAGGAATACATCCATTTCTTCCAGATTGCCTAATTTGTTGCCGTATAATTGCTCATAATATTCTCTTGTAATTGTTTGTGTTTCTTCGTTGTTGGTTGTGATTTCTCCTCTTTCATTCATGATTTTGTTTATTTGGTTCTTTTTTCTTTATGCTAAGCCTGGCTAGGGGTTTATCGATCTCATTAATTCTTTCAAAGAACCAGCTTCTAGTTTCCTTGTGATCTGTTCTTTACTGTTTGGGGTTTTTTTTTAATTTCTATGTCATTGATTTCTGCTCTAATCTTTATTATTGCTCTTCTCCTGCTGGATTTAGGCTTTATTTGCTGTTCTTTTTCCAGCTCCTTTAGGTGTAAGGTTAGGTTGTGTATTTGAGACTTTTCTTGTTTCTTGAGAAAGGTTTATATTGTTATATACTTCGCTCTTCAGACTGCCTCTGGTGCATCCCAAAGGTTCTGAACTGTTATGTTTTCATTTTCATTTGTTTCCATGTATTTTTTAAATTCTTCTTTAATTTCCCAGTTGACCCATTCATTCTTTGGTAAGATGCTCTTTCACCTCCATGTATTTGTGTTCCTTCCCACTCTCCTCTTGTGATTGAGTTCCAGTTTCAAAGCATTGTGGTCTGAAAACATGCATGGTATGATCTCGCTCTTTTTGTACCACTTGAGACCTGATCTGTGTGACCCATTGTGTGATCTATTCTGGAGAATATTCCATGTGCACTTGAGAAGAATGTGTATTCTGTTGCTTTAGGATGAAATGCTCTGAATAGGTCTGTGAAGGCCATCTGGTGCAGTGTGTCATTCAAAGCCCTTGTTTCCTTGTTTATCTTCTGCTTAGATGATCTGTCCGTTGCTGTGAGTAGGGTGTTAAAGTCCCCTACTATGATTGTACTATTATCATTGTGTTTCCTTAATTTTGTTATTAATTGGTTTATATAGTTGGCCGCTCCCAACTTAGGGGAATAAATATTTACAGTTGTTGGATCTTCTAGTTGGATAGACCCTTTCATTATGATATAGTGTCCTTCTTTGTCTCTTATTACAGCCTTTGGTTTAAAATCTAGTTTGTCTGACATAAAGATTGCTACTCCAGCTTTCTTTTGATGTCCATTAGCATGCAAAATGGTTCTCCACCCCCTCACTGTCAATCTGGAGGTGACTTTGGGTCTAAAATGAGTCTCTTGTAGACAGTATATCGATGGGTCTTGTTTTTTTTATCCAGTCTGATACTGTGTGTCTTTTGATTGGAGCATTCAGTCCATTTACATTCAGAGTAATTATTGAAAGATATTAAGTGCCATTGTATTTCCTGTAAAATCGCTGTTTCTATAGATTGTCTCTGTTGCTTCCTGATCTTTGTTACTTTTAGGCTCTCTCTTCACTCAAAGGATGCCCTTTAATATTTCTTGCAGGGCTGGTGTGGCATTTAGGAATTCCTTTAGATTTTGTTTGTCCTGGAAACTCTTAATCTTGCCTTCTATTCTGAGTGACAGCCTTGCTGGATAAAGGATTCTTGACTGCATCTTTTTCCCATTTAGCACATCGAATATATCATGCCAGTCCTTTCTGGCCTGCCAGGTCTCTGTGGACAGGTCTGCTGCCAGCCTTATGTTTCTACCCTTGTAGGTTACAGACCTTCTGTCCTGAGCTGCTTTCAAGATTTTCTCTTTATCTCTGAAATTTGCAAGCTTCACTATCATATGTCGAGATGTTGACCTATTTTTATTGATTTTCAGGGGGTTTCTGTGTGCCTCCAGGACTTGAATGCCTCTTTCCTTCCCCAGATTAGGGGAGTGCTCAGCTATAATTAGTTCAAATAGACCTCTGCACCCCTCTTCATCTTCTGGGACCCCTATTATTCGAATATTATTTCACCTTATGGTATCACTGATTTCTCAATGTCTCCCTTCATCATCCAGTAGTTGTTTTATTCTCTCTTTCTCAGCTTCCCTGTTTTCCATCATTTTCTCTTGTGTATCACTGACTCTCTCTTCTGCCTCATTTATCCAAGCTGTTGAGCCTCCAATTTTGACTGCATCTCTGTAATCGCATTTTTAATTTTCACCTAATTAGATTTTAGCTCTTTTGTTTCTACAGTAATGTTTCTCTAGTATCTTCTATGCTTTTTTTTCCAAGCATATTTTTTTATAATTGTTTTGAATTCTAGTTGTGACATCTTACTTATATCCATATTGATTAAATCCCTGGCAGTGAGTAGTACTTCCTCCTGTTCTTTCTTTCGGTGTGTCTTTCTCCGTCTCATCATTATGTCCAGACAAGAATAGAAGAAAGAGAGAAAAGACAAAAATAACAACAACACCGAAAAATACAAACAAAACTAACCAGAAGAAAACAGAAACAGGGGCGCCTGGGTAGCACAGTTGTTAAGCTTCTGCCTTCGGCTCAGGGAGCGATCCCGGCGTTCCGGGATGGAGTCCCACATAGGGCTTCTCCGCTGGGAGCCTGCTTCTTCCTTTCCCACTCCCCCTGATGTGTTCCGTCTCTCGCTGGCTGTCTCTCTGTCACATAAATAAATAAAATATCTTTAAAAAAATAGAAAACAGAAACAAACAAAAATGAGAAGAAATCAAACAAGAAGTAAAAGAGAACAAAACAATCTTATTTTACTTGTCTTTTAAAGTAGATCCTGAGTGTATTTTGGTTTGTTTGTTAAAAGAAACTAGATCTCAAAATAAGAAAGAATGAAAAACTTCTATGTATAAACATATGATAAATATAATATCTAATTTATATATAAATATATATAAACTTTTATATAAATATAATAATAATACAAAAATACAATAAAATAAAATAGAAGGAAAATAAAGTATGTATATATTAAAATTTTTGTAAGAAAAAAAGAATTAAAAAAATAAGAAAATACCTGAAAAAAATAAAACTGGACGACTAAAAAAATAATAAAAAAACCCACGCGAATGCTATATACTGTTTTTCCCAAAAGCTGAAGTTTTGCAGTTCTCTATGATCGGTAACCTTGGTGCTAGCGAGTTGTTCCAGCTGGTCTTCCAGAAGAGGGGTCTGTTGCGGTGATTCTCAGGTGCCTTGCCAGATGGAATTGCACTCCCCTTATCAAGGGACGGGGCTCAGTGCAGGCAGCTCCAGATTGCACTTTGCTGCACACTGTTTTGTTCTCTGAAGGCTTTCAGCACTGATGGGGTGGAGGGGTATGGATATGGCCGTGCACCAATCTCTAGTCTACGCCCCCCACTCTTCAGGGAGCCCACACAGAAATGCAGTCAATCACTCTTGTCTCCCTGGTTTCCGACCATCCTCTTTGTGACCGGGCTTGTGACCGAGTTTTTTTTTTATCTCAGCCACCCCACCTGGTTGCGAGTCTCCAAACTTTACAGACTCCTGGGGTGCGGACCCAAGCCGATCCTTCCAGGGGAGCGAGAGGTTGTCTCGCTGTGCTTCTGTGTTTTGCTGGCCCCTGCCCAGAGAGCAGTCGTGCAACCATGCAGCAATTCACAGTTCATGGCAACAGGGAGCAGAAAGCTGGCTCCTAGACTTGCTGTTTTCAGCTGGCTTCCGGTCTGTGATGCCTGGAAACTCTGCCACACTCTGGCACACACACACACCCCTTCTTCTTGTGACCCTGGGGATCCTGGGGCCACACTATCCCACATGGGATTCCATCCCACTTTGCCCCCTGGGCATCTTTAAGCCAGGGACGTCCCCCACTGTAGCAGACTTCTAGAAGTTCCAATTTTGTGCTCCGAAGCTCCCTCCCCTCCGCCCTATCTTCCCATATATTGCCCCAGATTCACGTCTCCACACCTCCTACCTTCCAAAAAGTGGTCACTTTTCTATTTGTAGAATTGTAGCAATTCTTTTCTCAGATCGCCAACTGATCTTGCAGGTGTTCAGAATGATTTGGTAACTATCTAGCTGAATTCCAGGGACCGGACGAAATTAGGATCCCGTACTCCCGCGCCATCCTAACTCCTCCTCTGTGATTTCATTTAGATGAGGTTCCTCAAAAGTCAAGTTCATAGAGAGAGAAGATAGAATAGAGTTGACCAGGAGCTGGGGAAAAGAGTAACGGGGAGTTGTTATTGTCTAGTGGGTACAGAGTTTCAGTTTTGGGGTGATGACAAGTTCTGGAAATGGATGGTGGTGAAGGCTGCACAACAGTGTGAATATACTTAATGCCACCAAACTGTACACTTAAAAAATGGTTATGATGGTTAATTTTATGTTATGTATATTTTACTGAGGGTGGGAAACAATTGTGTAGATACAACCCCAGTGAAGTAATCAACAGTTTTAGCTCCACAGAAGTCACCCATGTGCCATTGCCAATCAGAAATCCTCCTACCTCAGAGATAATCATGATCCTGTCTCTTATGGTAACTACTTTCTCACTTCTTAAAAAATTTGTTTTGCTTCCTAAATATGCATCCCAGTGTAATTGGGTAATCTTATTTTACTTGTCTTTTAATAACACCTTTATTGAGATACAATTCACATGCCATGATATTCTTCGTTTAAAGAGTCCAGTTCAGGGGCCCCTGGGTGGCTCAGTCGGTTAAGCACCCGCCTTTGGCTCAGGTCACGATCCCAGGGTCCCGGGATCGAGCCCCGCATCCAGCTCTCTGCTTAGCGGGAGCCTGCTTCTCCCTCTCCCTGCCACTCCCCCTGCTTGTACTCTCTCTCTCTGTCAAGTAAATAAATAAAATCTTAAAAAAAAATAAGGAGTCCAGTTCGGTGGTTTGTGGTACGTTCAGAAAATTATGCAACCGTCATGGCATTCGATTTTAGAACATTTTCCTCACCGTCTAAAGAAAACTCTCCTCTTCATTAGCATTCCCTCTTCATTTCCCCGCTCCCCAGAGTCCCTGGCCACCACCAGTGTACTTTCTAGCTCTAGGGCTTTGTCTGTTCCGGGTATTTCATAGCAATGGACTCCTACAAGTTGTCGTCTTCTGTGACTGACTTACTTCACCTCGCGTGTTTTCAAGGATGAGCCATGTTGTAGCACGTGTCAGGACTTCGTTTCCTTTGGGCCAAATAATAGATTCTTTTTGAATGAAGGAATATGCCACATTTTTTTTTGACCCATCAGTGGATGACCATTTTGGTTGTTTCCACTTTTTGGCTATCGTGAATAATACTGCCGTAGACATTCGGGTACGTTGTTCCTTAGACCTATGTTTTCATTTCCCTTGGGTAGGTGCTTGGGAGTGGAAGTGCTCGGTCATGTGTTAACTCTATGATTAGCCTTTTGAGGAACTGCTCAACTGTTCTCTAAACCAGCTACATAGTTTTACATTCCTGCCAGCAGTGATGAGGATTCCAACTTCTCCACATCCTCACTGCCATTCGATACTGCCTGTCTTTTTGATTCTAGCCATCCCAGTGAATGTAAAATGGTATCTCATCGTAGTTTTCTGGTAATTCATGATATTGCAATCCTTCCATATTCTTACTGATCTTTTATTTCTTATTTGGAGAAATGTCAGTGCACATCCTGTGCCCTTTTAAAATTGGACATCTTTTTCTGGTTGGGTTGTAAGAGTTCTTAATGTTTTCTGGGTACTAGTCCCCACCAGATATATGATCCACTAATATTTCTCCCATCCTGTGGGCTGTCTTTTCACATTCTCAGTGCTGTGTTTCTCTCAGAGTGAGAAGTATTTCACTTTTCCTTCCAATCATTTTATTGAGTTAAAACACACATAGCCTAAAACTTACCATCGTAACCATTTTTAAGTGTACGCTTCCGTGGCAATAAATCTGTTCATAATGTTGTGCCACCGTCACCACTATGGATCTCCAGGACTCCTTTTCATCTTATAACTTATAACTGAAACTCTATAGCCATTAAACTGTAAATCCCCATTGCCTGCTTGCCTCTAGCCACTAGCAACCACCATTCTACTTTCTCTCTCTAGGATTGTGACTACTCTGGGTGCCTCCTGTGAACGGAATCATAGAAGATTTGTCTTTTGGGGGCTGGCTTATTTCACTTGGCATAGCGTCTTCAAGGTCCATCCATGTTGTGGCACATGTCAGGATTTCTTTTCTTTCTGAGGGTGAATAGCGTTTCATTATAAGTATATACCACATTTTGCTTCTCCATTGGTCGTCCATCGATGGACACTAAGGTTGCTTCCGCGTTTCAGCTATTGTGAAGAGTGCTGCTGTGAACATGGACATACAAACGGCTCTTCAAGACCCTGCTTTCAGTTCTTTGGGGTGTATACCCAGAGGTGGGGTTGCCGGATCATATGGGAAGTCTATGTTTGATCTTTGGAGGAACCAGGACATTCCGCAGTGGCTGTAGCATTTTACGTTTTCACTGGCAGCACACATGGGTTCCAATTTCCTCCAGGTCCTCTCCAACACAGGATGTCTTATTTTCTGTTTTGTTTTGGGGTGTTTTTGACAGTAGCCATCCTCGTGGGTGGGAGGTGGTATCTCATCGTAGTTTTGGTTTGCATTTCCCTCATGATGAGTGATGTGGAGCATCTTTTTATGTGCTCATAGGCCATATTTGATCTTCTTTGCAGAAATGTCTCTGCCCATTGTCTTTAATCCGGTCGTTTCTTTTGTTGTTGTTGTTGTCGTTGTTGAGTTGTAGATGTGTCTCTGTATATTCTGGATATTAATCCCTTATCAGACAGACACTTGATTTGCAAATATTTTCTCCCATTCTGTGGGTAGCCTTTTTACTGTGTCAGAGCATTTTTTGATGCATACAATTTTTAAAGTTTCTTTAAGTCCATTTTGTCTTTTTGTTGTTGTTTTTGTTACCTGTGCCTTTGGTGTCATGCATCAGAGGGATCTTTGCCAAATCCAGTGCCGTGAAACATTTGCCTTATGTTTTCTTCTATGAGTTTATAGCAAGGCAAGTCCTATGAAGGGGGGTTTTCTGGGGAACTGCCAGGCATAAAATCAGTAACAGTTCTATGGCCACGGTGCTTTTGAGGAGGCTCTAGACTGTTCTGCCCATTCCACTGGGTGCTAGGCTGCCTGTTTTCACAGCTACCCTAGTTGCTATGATGCGGTTTTTCGAGGCTAGTGGGGACCTGAGGGAGAGGGATATGGGACTAGGGCAATTAAAACCTCACATAGCTCGCTGCTCTTACCAAGATTCAGCCGTTTCATTGTTCCTATTTTTGAACAAACAAGCTTCACTGGTTCTGTGTCTTGGATTAATTCCCACACCTCCAAAACGTGCATTTTGACTCTTTTTTTGCCTGTGTTGTAACAGTTTTTATGGAGGAGGGGATTTCTGGAGGACCTTATTTAACATTTTGGGAGTGCTTCCCATTTCACCTCTTAACTTCCTATGAATCCACACGAATGCAGTGTGGCCTCTTTTGTTCCACATGGTATTTAAGTTTCCACTTAACTCTGTTTGGGTGCTGCCATAGTGCGTTCCTTGCCACGTTGTTCTACACTTGTATTTCTCTGTGTGGATCAGTCACAACATTCATCGCATTATCTGTGAACACAGGGGTCTTTTCTTTTGGAATACTATGAAGAGTGCTGCTTATGACCATTATTGTTCAGGAACATGAAGCAAATAAGCAGAAATTTCTAGGGCATTTGCCTAAGAGTAAAAGAGCTAAGTTATGGGGTACTTGAGAAAATAAATGTAACTAGAAAATTAAAAGTGCTATTTCAAAGTGGCATGCCGCTTTAGGTTTCTGAAGCAGTTTAGGAGAGCTTCTGCTGTTCCACAGCAGTGCCAGGCATTTTCAGTTTCGTATAGCCGGTCTTGTGGGTGTGTAGCGACATCTCTTTGTGGCTATGTAATCTGTATTTCTCTGAATACCGATGGCATTGAACACCCTCACAGAGGTTTGTCTGGCTCATCCTTTACATTTTGACTCCAGGAGAATAAGCTGTCATTCCCACCCGTCCATCCAAACTGCTCTGCTCCAGGATACCAATGACTAACTCTCCGTTGTCAAACCAAATGATCATCACTCGGTCCTCACCTTGGACCTACTGGCTACACTTAAAAGATGATCGGTATGTTCTGACTTAAACTTTGAAAATAATCGCTCTGCCCGCTGGCTGGAAATTAGGCTATTGGGAGAGCCAGGGTGGAAGCAGAGAAACCAGGGAAGAGACTTCTGAGGTTGGAGAAGAGAAGAGGAATGATGGCTTGCAGTGCACTGGAGAGTGGGGGTCGGGGGCAGTGGTGATACGAGGTCACATTCTGAATATATGTTGAAGGTAGAGCCAAGCGAATTTGCAGATGGACTGGCTTTGTGGTGTAAGGCTCTTCTAGAAACACTTTCTGTCTTGGTTTGCAGGACAATGCTCTCTCCTGGTGGTACCCCTACCATGCCGGCCACTCCTTCTCCCACTTCTTTCCTGAGTCCTCATCTTATCAACACCTACCCAGGGAATGCCCTGGAGCTTAAGTCCTCACACCCAGTCCTCGATCTGTTCCTTTCTCTAGCTGGTGGCTCTGCTCCCTAGGCAGAGGCAGCCGGTCCGTGGCTTGGATATCATCTCCAGACGGGCAATTCTCAGATAGACATCTGTGGCTGACCTCTCTCCTGAATTCCAGACTCAGTCATCTTCCTGCCTAGCTGGCATGCCCACATGGGTGTTTAATAGCCGTCTCAGGCTAAACACGTCCAACTCCTGCTCTTTCCACACTCATCTACACCTCAGTGAATGGCAACTCTGTTCTTGCAGTTGCTCAGGGCAGAGCCACTGGAGTCCTTCCTTGCTGCCTTTCTCTGCCTTGCTCTGTCAGCAAATCCTTTGAGCTCTACCTCACAGTATACCCAGATTCTAGCCTCTTCTCACCACTTCCACTTCAGCCACCCTCCTAAAAGCTTCCGACATCTTCCACTTGGCACATGACAAGATCTCTAAGGATTCTCTGCTTATGCAGTGGCCCATCGCCCTACCCCTGTCTGTTCTTTGATCATGTAGCAGGTGGAGTGATCCTTCAGGACTTCTCAGCTCTGGTCATTCCCTTGCTAAAACCCTTCTGTGCTTCCCGTCTCCGCTGAAATAGAATCAGAATTCCTTACCGATCCTTACCAAGTCTTCATGTGACCTGTCTCCACCCACAGCCCTCAACTGCTACTCCACGATGCCCACTCTGTCCAGATAATGCTGACCTCCTTGCTGAACTTCAAACATGCCAAGCATGCTCCCATCTCAGGACCCTCCCACTTAGACTTCCCTCTCCCTGGTTTGCTCTTCCCTCCTCTGACCACTGGCTGCAAATAGCACTCCACCCTAACATCACTCTTGTTCCCCTTGCACTGCTTCGTTCTGTTCCATCGCACAGATTACATCCTGGCACATCACGTAGTTATCTTTTTTGTGTGTCAGGTTTGTAGTTTTTTTTTTTAATTTTCCTGGGATCGGGGGCTTCGTCTTATTTTCTACCATGTCCGTAGTACTAGTACAACAGTTCATAGGTAAGGATTCAACAGTGGTGGAATGAATGAATGAATGAATGAATGAATGAATGAATGGATGGATGAATGAATGAATGGGGAGAGGTGACATGTGTCAGCCTCACAGTCAAATTAGACTTCTGTAAAAAGCACCAACGTTGGACAGCAAGCCTTGAATATGCAAGTGGGCCTGTCCTGAGCCATTTGCACATTAAGGACTAAGGATACAGTCAGAAGAGGGAGAAAGCTAGAATCCTTGACTTAGGATCCAAGCAGCAAGATTGCTTTTAATGCCACCATGGTCTGGAGAGGGTCTCTAAGGAAAGAAAGAAAGTCCTTACCAGTCTTACCTGTAACTGGGCCTAAAGCAGTGATTGCCACATTAACCAAATCCCACTCCTTCTCACCCCCAGAGATTTTCAGTTTAGCAGGGGAAGTAGAATGTGTTTGCAATGACCATATATATGATGGATCAGAATGCCATAGGTATAAAGGAAATTCGGTATTGTGACTCGGTAGTGGCAGATCTTACCATTGCTCAACAGCCTACAATTTATATAATCTTACATCCTTCGACACAGTTGATTTTAGATCTTCTCAGTGTTGATCTGAGCACCTGCTGTATGCCAAGCTGTGCACTCGATACCGGCACACGCATTACGTAACTTAATCTCTCAACCAGTCTGTGAGAAGTGCCCTTTGTGTGGCCGTCTTACTGAGGCAGAAACCTAGGCCCAAGGAATTGAATTTCGGTGTGTAAGACCAATCAGCCAGAAAGTAGCACCTGGGATTTAGGGACAGGGAAGATGAAAGCCCCCTCACTCAGAAGAAAGGTGACTGTCTTCTTTTTAGAAAGGTTATTATTTACTCTCAGAAAATCCTCTCTGGTTGGTTTTGTTAGGCTAGGAGAACACAAGACTCCAAGCTTATGCAGCTCTCATGCTCTTAGCATCAAGGAGAAGAAAAGAGCTCTCACGGTTCTTAGGAAAGGTAGCCTACTGTTTTCTCTTACGCTTGAGTTGTTTTGTAAAACACCACTAGACATGGGTCATAAATACAGCTAATGTGACAATAAAGATAATTAAAATTGTATCTGTTTTGGAAAAAAATCATGAATAAAAGGAACAGTTTCTTTTTTTAGGTGCATTGTTACATAAAATGTAAATACTGCAATAGAGACTCTGAACAGTTTGGGGACCTGATGTACTGGTATCATTTTGTTGCAACAGTTTTATAAAGAGAGTCCTGTTTATAGGCTTTCCTTAAACCATGACACATCAGTTACCTCAAACTTTATGTACTGTTACCTGTAATTTGAGAGTTTCCCATGAATTGTCAGTAGATAAAATATCAACTTTAATATAGAAATTAAGAAATGAAGAGAATAAACAAAACTCAATCATGAATTCAACACTGTGCATGTGTCCCCTGGCCTCAATTTTCCACCCTTCCTGATTTACTTGGATCCCTGAATCAGATGCAGCCCATTCCAAAGAGCCGCAATATAAAAAAACCCCAATTACTAGGCTGCATCGAGTCTGAAGTGATGCTTCATCCAAAAATTGCCTTTATTTATTTTAAATTACCTCTATTTCTTGTATATAAACTGTTATGGTAAATTAGAGTACTCAGTAGATATCATTCCTAAAATAATGCATTGATGTGACTTGGGTGAATAATTCTGGGATAGTATTAATATAGATACAGATAATACAATTGTGTCAAACAATGTAGATGGAAGATGGTATGCCCTGAAAAATAATTTTAGCTCAGAAGTTGAACCAGATGATATAAGATATTGATACAATGATCCATGAGCAAAAGCTTAAACAAAATTGTTTCATGAAATAGGTAAAGGCAATAATACAGAATATTTTGTATATGATTTCATGTATCGATGTATAACCAAATTGCTGAAGTAAATATTGAAAGCTGGGTTCCCTCCTCCCAGATTACTATGTTTCTCTAGACTATATAGTCAGTCAGAGCCACTGGAGCCATCATTTCTCATTTCACCTTTGCCTCTATGAGCCTCTCATTACCACTCAGTGCTTGAGGTATTTGAAGTATTTGGCTTCTTCCTCCACTATTCTTCTGCCTTCGGTTATTCCTGTTCTTCACCTGCTACCTCTTATGGTGCAGGCCCTCCTGGGACTTCTGGCGGTGGGGCCTCCGGGGGTGGTGGGGCCTCTGGGGGTGGGGCAGCCTCCGGGGGTGGTGGGGCCTCTGGGGGTGGAGGGGCCTCAGGGGGTGGGGCGGCCTCCGAGGGTGGGCCTTCCGGTTGGTGAGGAGCCTCCTGTGGTTGGGGGGCCTCCTGTGGTTGAGGGGCCTCCTGGGGTGGGGGGGCCTCCTCTGGTGGCAGGGCTTCCTTTGGAGCCTCTTCTGGACCCATGTCTGAAATATCCGCAGGATTCTTTCCTAAGTTCTGTATTTGGAGCTCCTCTGTGTCCTCAGTAGTCTCTGTGGACTCTGAAGTCTCTGAGGAGCCTCCTGGCGTCTCTATTGACTCAATTCCAGCGTTAAGGCTAATGGAAATTATTAAAATCAACAATAATAGTAAAAGCAATGCGGGGAGTATGAAAATTATCTTGTTAAGAACATTCATTTCAGTCTTACGTTTAGTAGGAATGACACTTCCTCCTGCAATTAGATTTTCCTCAGGTGATTTGCTGGGGGTACCACTGTCCACACTACCCCCATTTCCTGGAGCTTTGCAGTCAGGGGGGGCATAGCCCTCCTCACAGTGGCAGTGCCTTAAATCGTTGCAAACTCCTCTCCCATTACACATTTCTTTTGGTTCACAGTCGTACCTAAACACGGCATGATCAATGCAGGAGTAATTCATGCAGACTTTGTATGGGGCACAAAGGGTACCAGTGTCCACATCTCCATCATCAGGGATATCAGTAAGGTTATAGGCATCCATGCTCCAGCAGAAGTCTTTTTCATGAGGGACCTGGATCACTGTATGGTGGCGTTTGATTGCTGGTATCTGTCTAATATTTGTACATACAAGTTTCCCACAAAATATATTCTCATCAGAACACTTAACATATTTTGAACGAGGTGAAGCCCCAAAGCCACAGTTGCCAAACCGGTCCCCTCTGGTGTTCATGGAAATATAACAGTCTTCTGGGGCAGACCTTGCAGGGAACCCATATATATCCATGCACTGAGTATCAGGGTTCTTACACCGGCCCATAAAACAATAGTGAATTACATCACACGCTGTACCATCTTGCTTATAGTGGTCTCTGGGGCATACTCCAGAAGTACCATCACAATACTCTGGGAGGTCACACTCTCCAGAAGCAGAGCGACACATGAATCCCTTATGTCTCAACCGGCAATTAAAACAGCATAGTCCTTCACTACACTGGGCATGCTCCTTCAGCCTACATGTTTGGTCACAGCATGGGTTACCACCACAGTCGGGTCCACAGTCACACTCCTCATTCTGCTCCAACACGCCATTTCCACAGGTGGCTTGCCTACGCAGGCGACCTTTGGGCCGAGGCTTGTTAAATAGGCAGGCCCCTTTGTGTTCCCGGAGGAACTGGTAAAAGTGGTCAGAGCTGCAGTTGCTGAAGCCACTTTCTTTAGTGATATTCTCATGCATGAGGCAAAAGCGTCTATCTTTACAAATGCAGGCCGAGTGGTCGTGCTGAATACCCAAGTTGTGCCCAAGCTCGTGGACCATGAGCGCTGCAAACAGGAGGACATCTTCATGATGGAAGGATTCAACAGCTGCTGCAAAGCCTCTTGAACAGGCACCATTGAGAAACGCCTGTCCCACATCCTCTCCAGGATGATGTCCCACGATCATGTGGGCAACATCGTGCTTCACACGATGGAAGAGCTTCTCCTGTCGCCAGCTATTGAAATTCCTGAGTGTAACTCGCAAGTCCGCTGGGACTTCTATGAGGTCCCCCTCGGTCCAAATCTCCATTCCAGCCAGCACCAGCTCGGTGTTTATTCCCCTAGTGAAGATGTTGGCCAGAGCGGTGATGTCCATTACTCTCTGGACTGTCTCATTGACGTTACTGCCCCACATTTGGAACCGCTGGTTGTTGACCACGACGAACATCTCCACGTACTTGGTGTGTGACCAAAAGGAGGACAGTGCCTGTAGACTGCGAGGCTTCCTGCTCCCTTGTTGCCGGCTGGTGGACACCGCTTGGCTGCCTTTGGAAGTGACACTACAGGAGACTCGAGCTTGGTGTGCCATGGTGTACAACACATGTTCAAACCGTTTTGAAGTGTCCATGGGCTCAATGCCATAGGGTTTCCCCTCCTTAATCAGGAAGCCCCTGAGGCCTGAACAGGTGTTGAGAGAAACAAAAGAACCTGGGACTCCTTCTATGTAGCCTTCATAGTGACAGTCATGGGAGACGAAAGGCATTTCTTGCCCCAGGACACCATTGTGGTAGCTGAAGACTGGAAAGTTATTCACAAAATAGTCTCTCTTCACCCTCAGGTGAATCACCTGTTTCTGGCCCTGCATTAATAGCGTATAGGATGTCTCTTTCACTGGGGTGTCCCTTTCCTGGACAGTCAGCTTCTTGGGGATGACTGTTTCATAGAAAGTGTAATCTATAGAACCCAGATTACAGTACAAGCTTGGCAGGAAAATCACCAACAGCAACACAATCCCCAGCCTAACATATGAAGATTCCAGCACTGGCCCCAGCCTGAAGTCCCTCTTTCGCGGAGCCCAAGTCTGAAATGTTATCTTACCCTCTTTCAAGGCCCCTTGGTTTTTCCATAGCGAAGGCAGTATAGAGGCAGAGTTTCTCAAAGAGGCTACCATTGACATGGCCATTTGTCAATCAGTTGATGCTGTGTGGCCTATGTCCCACCGCAACAGCTCTCCCTGGCATGCTGAGACTCGGAGAGTCAGGTATTAGTCCCAGATCTAGGCTGGCTCCCTAAGGGGTGGCTGCTGTGCAGCTCTTGAGTAATACAGACTTTGGGGCTGTATTTCTATTGCTCTTGGCCTTTGGTGGTTCCCTTACCGTACGACTTCCTTCCAACAGAAGCTCTAATGTTCCTTGGGTAAGTTCCCTTTACCTTCACAGATATGCCACGTAAGCAGGCTGTAATGATTCAGACAGTACTATAACTCATAATTTGCCTTAAGTATCCTTATTCTCAGCCTAGGCCACACTACTCCTGATATCCGTTAATCTGCTCATTCTTTGAAACCCAACATTCTGGCAGGAGGTAGGGGGAGGGGACAGGGATTCTTTAGGAATCTCTGAGCAGAACAGAGTTCTCTGTACCCACTGCCTCTTTTCCTCATTTCTGTAGTATTCAGGATACTGTTTCTCAGCCCACCCCTCCTTTGTCAGCCTTTGTTCATAAAAGATGAGTTTGGACATTTTGTATCTGTATATAAACATAATTCTTCCCTACTATGAAATTTTCCTAATGCACATACTAAGTGATAAATGAAATAAAGCTTAGTTTTACCATAGAAGTACACAAGTGACTAGGATCAACATTCAATTCCTCCCAACTGCCCCAATATAAAAACAAACTCTGATTAGGTATCTAGTTACCATTTCATGAAGAAAATACAGAATGGACTGTATAAGAATTTTTTTAAGATTTCTTCACTCTTGTAACTAAAATTGAACTGTAACGTCTATATAAGTCCTTGGATTTGGTTTTGTGTCAATTTCCTGGCGTATTTAGCAGTACTTTCAAAAGGAAAAAAGAAGCACTACCTATCTACTTCCTTGCAGTTATTCTCCTGTACATTCAATGATGAACTAAAATAAGACTGTACATCTTTTATCCTGCACAAAAATTTTGTATCAAGTCAAATATTTACAATATAAAACCTTTAAAATAAAGGTTATGACTACAAGTAACACTAAAAAATGGGGATATGCCCTATCTAATTCAAAAAGGAATGGTACAGAGGCACCTGGGTGGCTCAGTCGGTTGAGTGTCCCGACTCCTGGTTTTGACTCAGGTCATGATCTCAGGGTTGTGAGATCGAGCCCTGCATCCAGCTCCGTGCTCAGCGAGGAGACTGCTTAAGATTCTTTCTTTCCCTCTGCTTCGGCCCCTCCCCCCACTCGCACTTGCTCTATCAAACAAATTAAAAAAAAAATGGCTCAGTACCACAAGATCTCAGATATAAGCAGGAGAGCAGATCAACTCAATAATATTTAATTCCTAATACAGATTTTAAAATTTATCATTAGCATCTGGCAATAAGAACTGGTACTGTCATATCACGAATCTATTTAAAAATGTATAGCAAAAAAGGTAAAATGATTTCTAACTGGATTTCTTCTTGTATTTTATATTAGAGGAGAAAGCCTCTAAAAATTATATAATTTGGAAATTATCACAGATTTAAGGTATTTCCCTTATTTTAACAACAAACAGGCAGGGCAAGTTAGATTAAGTCATTTTGTAGGATAAAATAATCAAATCAATAATGAAAGAACACTTCTATTTTTTAAATAAATAAAAATATAACTGAGCATATCCAATTTTCCAATTTCAAATTGAAACATGTTTTCTTCAAAAAATACACATGCACATAAGCGTTCACACACAAGATCTGATTTAGATCAGTTGAGCTCTTTAAGCAATAATTCTTCAATTTGTTCTTTCTCACATGAATACAACAAGCTCTTTTTAAAAAGCTGTCTAGCTTTTTAAATTTTTTGTATTTAAGTAAGCTCTATGCCTATTGTGGGGTTTGAACTCATAACCCTGAGATCAAGAGTCTCTGGCTCCACCAACTGAGCCAACAGGCACCCCTAAAAAGCATATCTATGTTTAGCTTTGAAGAGCTAAAAGCAGGGCACCTGGGTGGCTCAGTTGGTTAAGCATCTGACGCTTGATTTCTGCTCCGGTCATGTTCTCAGGGTCGAGGGATCCAGCCCTGTGTGGGGCTCAGCACAGAGTAGGCTTGTCCCTCTCCCTCTGCTCCTCCTCCTGCTTGGACTCTCTCTCTCTCTCAAATAAATAAATAAAATCTTTTTTTCAAAAAAAAAAAATCTATCCTCTTATGTTTCAAATAATAGATTTCTGACAGGTATTCTCCTATGCTCATACAATATATTAACCAGGAGATACACAAATTGTTTTACATCAAGCAGCTCTGTAACTATGGTGAAGTCGATAGGCATTTGAGTGAAAGTAATGGTTTTAGTTAAACAGAGGGTTGGCAAATCATGTGGGAAAACTGGGGACTCCAACCTCCCACCTACAAGAATTGTTCTTCACAATGTGAACTTCCTGCAGGTATAGGCATTTAGAGGCTGGAAGAGATGAGGACGATTTTGTTTCACCCCCAGTTACATGTAAAATTTGCCTTATCAGTCACCATGACTGGCATGTCAAAGAACAATTTGCTACTAGCCTACAAACTCCACAAATAAAACTCCACTTGGAAGACCAATAACAGTGTTGAGTCCTTTGGGAACTATTGTTTTTTCAAGAGTCCAGAGTAGGACCCACTTTTGTATTACAACAACTGGACCATCCTCCAGGGCATTCACAAACTTCCAGCATGGTACTCTCGTGTGGATGTGTCTGGACATAGTGCTTATTTTGGGGGCCAGATTAATTCAGCCTGCTTAGGCTAAGACACAGGCAACTGCTGCTCTGAGTAAAAGGAAGCACCATTTTGAATGTCCTTCTAGATCATGCCTAAAATTCACCACACACTAAAGGAAAAAAATCATCCTGAGCCTTTGGAGGACACTTAAGTAACAAATTGAGAAGGGAATGGTAGACTGGGCATACCAGGAGTTTCCTCTGAAGAAAAAGAGTAACAAGGCTAACTACGGCCTTCCTCTCTCCAGCCAATACTTCTGCCCTGAGAAAAACAACAGGTAAACATTCAGTTGTTCTAGAAATAAGTGCAGAGTTTTTCCTGATTGCAGTAAGCAATTTGTAAGACTCCATTTCACTAAAAAACAGTAATTTGATTCAACACTTAATTCAACTCTCAGCTAAGTCTTCTGACCAGTAAATAAGAAAACCTTTTGTTTTTCTCTGCTGCCTAACTCCTAGATTTTGCCATGTTTAAAAGTATTGAAGTCTCAGGGTGCCTGGGTGGTTCAGTCGGTTAAGCATCTGCCTTCGGCTCAGGTCATGATTCTAAGGTCCTGGGATCAAGCCTTGCATCGGGCTCCCTGCTCAGCGGGGAGTCTGCTTCTTCCTCTGCCCCTTCCCCTGCTCGTGCTCCCTCTCCCTCTCTCAAATAAATAAATAAAATATTTAAAAAAAAAAAGTACTGAATTCTCCTTATACAGTATCCATTTACAACAGTTATTCATTGCCTTAGATTAGGAAGCTTTACCTCAAAAAAAAAATCTATTACCCAATGTAATAAGGTAATTCTCACAAGATACTTTGTGTTTTTATCCTACATTTCCAGTCCATCACATACATATGGGGCATTCTAACAACACGTTATCCTGAAGACATGCTCAGCAAAGTAGAAGAGTTACAAAGTAAGTGAGCTCTGTGAGATCAATTTCAATTGAAGAGAATGTGATGGGATGAAAGTGAACTGTGCCTATAGATCATCTCCCTCTGCTCTGTAAATTAGAATTTGCCTGCTAGCCCCTCTATTTACCAACGCAGGCACCTACCAAAAACTGCTACAATAAATAAACAAATAAATAAAAATGGTTTATGGAAGCCCATGTGCACAACAGAAAGCTAAAAAAGCATCCAGCCTTGTTTTCTATTCAAACATCTGATCTCTGGGCCAAAACCACCCTTCCTGAAAACGAAGGGTACTGAACAAAATAAATGTAGCCCAGGGATGCCAACTTGAAGCGCAGGCCAAAACATTCGACACTAAAAGGGCAGCTTTAAGAGACAAAAACTGGACCACCTTGGGTGCTAACCCAATAGTTCAGTTTACATGATATAAAAAGAGCCAGGAGAACAAAGAAAAGGAAGGAAGAAGCAATGGAGCTTGTGAGGCCTGCGGGGAAGGGAAGAGGACTGAGCGGGACCTCAGATGAACAGAAAGAAGCTCTGGTTCTGCATGAAAAGAATAAACTCAAAATCCCACTAGATTTAAGAAACACACCAATACCTTTTAAAAGATATGACAAAAAAGAAATGTTACCACTTTTCACGAAAGAATTAGGGACAAAAAAAAAAAAAAAATGAGGACTTAGCTCCCTGCCTCTTCCATCATAGGAGCTGGCATCCTGTGGGTTCCAGCAGGCAGTCTGCAGTATGGCTCCACAAAGGTTTTTTGGCACCAGAGGTAATCTACCCATAGTGCAGAAAACAGATACACAGGGCAAGTGAAACCAGATTCCACAGTACTTGATTCAACTGTTTACTGAACAGAGAGGTCAGTATAGTCGGTCCTTTGTCTACCACTGGCAAATGGTTTTTGTACACTTTATTACAAATAAAACAATCTTGTTTGACAATACCGTCTGTCATCTTATAAACATATGAGAAAACAGTCCTAGAATAATAGTATATCTCTAGGAACTGAGCTTTTCTTAAAAACAAACAAATGAACTATACTATGAATAAGTCCTGTATCTAAATCTATACAGCGTCTTTAATGTGGAAATGAAATTATGATTTATTAATTTACATAAAAATTACTTTATACATTAAAGAATAATTTTTCAAATTGTTAAAAAAACAAAGTCTGAATCTGTCATTATTGGGATTCATGGGACATGGTTTGCTCTTCTATCACTTGCTTCACAATTTCTGCCAGTTTTAGTCGATCTACTTTATCTGTGAATCCACGACCTGAAATGCAAGAAAGAAAAAAGTCAGTCTCCAAATGTAGGTGAGATTCTTGACAGGGACCCAATTAGGTATCCATGTGGTATATGACAGGGGCTCTGTAGGTTGAATCTGCAGCACCCAGTTCATCTGAATTCTGGAAAACAAGTGAAAGGGCCAGATGTCCAGATATGCCTGTGCAGTTAATGTAGGAATAACCTCTATCCCATCATACCCCACTCATTCTCTAGCCTCACTTCACCTCAAAATAGCCCCAGCTCAGCCCTCAAAGATCCTCCATGTTCTACACATAATCACTTCTCTGTGTCCGTGGAGAAAGAAAGAAGTATTTTCCTACCATTCCAGCTGAAGCTTTGCAGAGTATCTCTTAAGAGTTTGCATTCCCGGTTATACTTCCAAGCCTCCTGCATTACTTCATTCAGCTTTTCATCTTCATTCTCTCCTGTTGATAAAGATGAAGAAGTTGTGTTTTCCAGTGGCATCATGGGATTTTAAGTGTCAGAGATGGAAGGACACAATCTCCAACTTCTTGAGAAGTGATGAGTAAAGGTGCAAACTTTTGACAGTGCTGTCACTACCAGTCCCTACATTAATGTAGGCCACTTCTGGGCTTTGCACTCTTCTACTCTGACAGCCTCACACAAATCCTCTGATGTCCCTGGGGTTTTACCACTAGGGAATGGGAAGTAGGCAGAGTCAGACTTTGCTGCTGGGCAAAAACACATGGTTAATCTAAGAGACCAAAAGAAGGGAGAACAAGGCTGAGTGGACCCCTTTCTTCCTCCTAGGCTCATTTCTTACTTTGGAAGCTATCTAAATACACTATTTGAATTCTCTGAAAACCCAAGAAATTTGGACATTTTTCTGGCTTCTCATTCATCTGCTGCGAAGAGCCCATTACACCCCACTAAGTGGAGAGAGACTATACTAAAAGGAACCTCTCACTCAAAAGGAGACACGTACAAGTCACACTCTGGCCATGATACACATAGCAGCAGGGGCCACTTCTGAACTTCTGGAAGGTGCTCTCTTTTATATTCACAAGTTAATGACAGCCTTGCACTCTAAAGGCTCTAGAAATGTCTCCTGACCTTCACAAGCTGATCCTGACCTGTCGACATCTTCCATTCTTCATCTTCTGTCCTGTGCCCTTGTTAACAAACTAAGAAAACACAAAATTGCATGCTGCACTAGACACTGGTAATTAAACCTCCACTAGCAGTTTCACAGAAAACCAAAGGAGGGGCAGAACTTACCACTTTTCTGAGTTCCCACTGCCCTCTCTTTTTAGTGGGCACAGAATAATTTATATAATGTACTTATTTTCTCATAACACAAAGGTGAGAAAGACAACCTCAGATTAAACTGCTCCTTCTACCATGTGCACACACACGTGTGCACGCATGCACACGCACGCACACACACACACACGCATGCAGAACATTCATAAATGGCGTGACCTTTACCAGCCTGGGGGAGAATACACTGAGCAATAACATCTCGGAGCTTTTCCAAGGCAACATTTGAATCCTCTGCTCCATTCTCACGGTCGTGGATATAAACACCGTCTTTTGGCTTGGTGCTTTAAAATTTTGGAAGAGAGGGAATAACAAGGTGAAACTCAAAAACCAACTCTTCACAGAAGTTAACTCTAAACATAAGGCAGCACATTTTTCAGATAAATAATGAACTACAGAGTGTCTCCAACTTCTGATGATATTTAAAGGGCTTATCCTTTCCACCCTCTTAAGAAGTAGCAAAAGGGCAAACCCCTGGCTGACCTTTCAGAACCCTGCACTCAGCCACACCAGCCATGAAGGAGAATCCACAGAATAAGCTCAGTTACCCAAGTAATTTCCTCTTCCTCAGAATGGGGTTGTTCACAGAGTGCAGGGGTTTGAGGCTGACTTTCAGATCCTGGATTCTCATGTTGGCCAACTGTTCCGCGTGAGCCTGCTGGATTCCTGCAACCACCGCCTGAATGTAAACACTGTCATCAGTTCTCACGCTCACTTCGGGGCACCTAAAAAGCTAATCTAACAAATTGTGAAGGAGAAGCTCCAAGAACAAAGAAGGCAATTTCACTGTTATGCTGGCAGTATACAAATTTTGATAAGCCAGAGCATTCTTCTCCACGATCAGCAAGCCCAGGGAATACCAGACAAACCAAGGGCCATACAACAGCTAGCCCTTCCTCTCTGCACAGGGACAGAAATGCAAGTAAGAAATACTAACAAGACTCACATTCACGGTCATTGGCAAGAGCAAGTGTAAAGAGAGGTCTTCATGTACACCAGGGAAAGGCTGGTAAGCTGCTGCCTAAAAAGCCTCCCACAGTGGCATTTATTCACTGCCCCCACTGTGTGGACAGTCATTTCAGTCCTGATGACTCAGAACCCCAACCAAGTCAGTCAATTAATTTACAATGAGAAATAACTGTCATGGAATCTAGACCTTTTGAAGTCTGTGTCTTTATGACTGACCAGTGCGGGCTCTTATTATGGGCAGACCAATTAAGGAAGGTAAAAAATCAGCAGAAAGCTTTCTAAGAACAAGATGATCCCATGTTTATATTTTAAAAAAGGACAAACTGTGCGTATATGTGTGTCTCCCAGGAAAAGATGAGGAAGGATACATTAAGCCAGAGATTACCCCATCCCTGAGGAGTGAGATTGAGGCAGAAATGAAAAGGAATTCATGCTTTTTTAAAATATATACCTCTGTATTGTTTTAATTTCAACAATAAAATTTGACAATTTTAAAAAGTAGTTCCCTGTGAAGCATGCGATTAGATCAGGTAGTGTTTGATCTCATTTAAAGGCTCTGGCTCTGGCTATGCTCTACCGGATCCTCACATCACCCTTATCAGTGATGGCACAACTGAAAAGATGAAAATAGCTCAAGGTTGTGAACTCAGGCTCCATGTCCTAGGCAGGGCTAAGATGGACACTGTTCAACATCTGCATATGTGGCCATTTTTCTACCCTTCAAAGTTAGCCAACTCACATCATGACCCCATAATTTCTTTAAAAATGGGAATACACTGTCAGCTTGCAGCTCCACCTTATAGGCCTAGGGGTCACTCTTTCTCATTAAGAATATTATGCATATCCATATTTGGCTTCATTATATACTAATTCTACAGTAACTCCAGAAAGGAATCTTATTTCTTCAATTCCAAGATCTTAAGGGAAGCCACACTGCAACCCCCATGTGCTGATATAAGCAATCCCTTAGGATTTTGGACTGAGCAAACCAATTTTGGACTACTAGACATATTTAAATCAGAAAGAGAACCACACACAAATGAGAGATGGCAGAGAACTCTGTTCCTTCCAGCTCTTTCTTTCCCATACTCCAGCAAAACTAAGGGAGGTCTTAGCATTCTTTTTTCCTGGGACATCTGGCTCAGTCGGTTAAGCATCTGATTTCGGCTCCGATCATGATCTCAGGGTCCTGGGATTGAGGCCATGGTAGGCTCCCCACTCAGCGGGGAATCTGCTTGTCCCTTACCCTCTCCCTCTGCCCCTCCCTGTCCCTCGGCTCCTGCTCTCTTTCTCAAACAAATAAATAAAATCTTTAAAAAAAAAAAGAATTCTTTTTTCCTATTCCCTTACTCTTTCTCACACTTCAATCCCCCTCCCGTCTAAGTGGGTAAAATGTATGCCTGTGTCCCTGCGTTTACCTCTCAGCCACACTATGGTCCCACACAACACATCTCATTCATCTGCATGTCCGTCTAAGCAATATCTAAAACCTAAGACACTTCTCTTGACCTAAACCAGCCTCATTCCTGATTTCCCTCTATTTGTCAATAGTATCAGTGAATATGATACCCATTGTCTCCTTATTACCTAGTAAGTCACCCAAAATTGTAGAAATTTGTCTTCAAAAATATTGAACCTATTCACTCATCTCTACTTCTCTGCTCCCAGAGCTGCTCTTGGGCTTGCCGATTACTGTATAAGTCTTAGGTTGGCAAATCTGCAAGTCTGGCTGACTGTCCCTAAATACCTTCCCTTGTGGCAGATCTCTTCCCCAAAATTGACAATGGCTTCTCAGTTATGTCCTACTAAGACTTAAGCCCCTCTGTGTGCTTTCAAAGCCTGGTCCTGCCACATATATTTCACTGACTTCCCATTAATGAAGCCAGGTGGTTTTCCCCACAGATGCACTTTGGTCTATAATTCTTTGCTCCTGTTGTTCACTGCACTTGGCCATGTATGTTGCTTACTCATTTAAAGCAGTTCATGGCTAAACATGTGAACAGATTAAAAACTGCCATGCAGTAATTAATAAATATGAGGGGTTTTGCCTTCTCTTTGGGAACCCTTCCCTGATTACAGCCCTTCAAAGATGTTCTCTTTTTCTGAATTCCCACAGCATTTGTAGAAAATGTAGCATGCAAAGCTCTGATGTCTGAAAAGTTCCCTCCTTATTTCACATGAATTAGTCTTTCCAATCAGTCTTGTTTAAGCCCCTCAGGGGAAGGGAGGTTGTCTCATAGTACTCTGTGCCCCCCCAACCCTGAAGCACAAATATGGAAGATCTGAGTTTTCACTTAGTGCATATTTACTGGGCCTTGATCTGGTCTTTTACTCAAAGAAGCTTTTATTTCAGAACCTGATTTTCAGGAAAGCATGGATGTCTCTCTGGGAAAGACTGAGTTCTTTGCACTGCTCTGCCTTTGACCCCTCCCTGAGCCTTGTCCCAGCATTCCTTCTCAACACAGCCTTCTGATGAAAAAAGTAAGCATCATTCAAAACCTTATCCATCATCAGTTGAGCAGAGGGTAGCACATTATCCAAGGCCTCAGTCGAGTTGAGCCACGGGTGGTCCAATACTCCCTCGATGGTGAGTCTTTCCTCTGGTTTGACCTTCAAAAGCCTGTAGAGAAAAGGCCAACAGGGCTGTCGTGCACAGTTGCTTCCAGAAGGCCAGGAAGTTCCTGGGTCTGGTTCTAACCAGGTCCAACTTCTGACTTTCTACCTACTCCTACAAGCCTAGGCTTTCCATCTATAGGCAGGGGTGGGGATCTAGTACCTAACCCCTGGTGGTGAGGGCACTTTGTCCTTTGGTAGTCCTTTCTACACTAGACAGAGTGAGATAAAAATGGTAGAATAAGGCTTAATCCAGTGATACTTCGGACTGAGTTCAAGATTCAATAAGCCTGCATACAGTTTATAGCTCCTGAGACTTGAATCTCCACATCCATGTCTTTAGGACAGTGGGCTCCAATTTCCAAAAGGGACTCAAAGTGCCCTTTTGGCTGACAGTGTCTACAAAATTAGTTAAGGGGTCATGTGGTTATGAAAATCCAGGTTGCTAATTGTGGTAAAACTGTTAGATGTCACCAAATGGCAGGAGGTGAACCCTTTATTCCAGAAACATTCAAAAGCCAAAAATCTAAAGTCTCTGGTAAGGGGATGGCATTTCCTTCTAAGCCGAATGTTTTGCTCTGTACCATCTACTTTTTGACCCTACTTCTTCACATCTCGTCCATTCATGCTGATGCAACTCTTGGCCCACCTCAGCATGTACCCGGGCTTTTTAGTCCCTCTTCCAACTACACATCCTCCCACTGTAAACATCAGTCAGGACAACATGCATACTTGCTCTTTCAGGTTCTCCGTAACCTTCTGGATCATTCTGAACAAACAGCTTCAGATTCTGAAGAAATGATTATTTAGAAAAGAATCCCAGGGGTGCCTGGGTGGCTCAGTCGGTTGGGCGTCTGCCTTCGGCTCGGGTCATGATCCCACGGTCCTGGGATCAAGCCCCATATCGGGTTCCTTGCTCACCAGGGAGCCTGCTTCTCCCTCTGCCTGCTTCTGCCTGTCACTCCCCCTGCTTGTGCTTACTCTCTCTTTCTGGCAGATAAATAAATCTTAAAAAAAAAAGAAAGAAAGAAAGAAAAGAATCCCAATGCTGAAAGAAGATAACCAATATTGCTCTAGGGACAAGAAATATATTCTATAGAACTGACAAAGAACCACTTAGAGGATATTGATGTTTTGGTTACGTAGCAATACAGTGTGGAAACAGCATGGGAAGACAAGTGATGCTTTAAATATTACCCCTCCCCTCCTAAAAACTTTCACTTGTATATTTAAGAAACTAGTCCGTCTTTATATACATAGATCCTTAACCAACAGGACAAGCTCTCTATTGAAAGGGCGTAATCTCTATAAAGAAATGGCTGTACTGTTAGGAGAAAGCTCCCAGGCACTCCCCCTTTAAAGCTTATCTTCATCATATTACAGATGAAGAAACTGAAGCCAAAAGAGGAAAAATTACTCAGTGAACACCAAGCAGTAGGAGTACCAGAAGAGTGCCCAAATCCCAGGCAGCTGAGCCTCCCACACAGGTGGGCAGGAAAAGCGAATATACGTCAAATTTAGGTCTGACTTCTTACCTAGTCCTTCAGCTACCAAAGGACTCTGTCAACTCTCCCTCACCCACTCACTAGCACTAAATCTTCTAAATCTATCTTAGCAGTGGGGAGGCTAGAGGCCCACACAATCAGCCACCTACCCCCCACAGCAGCCAAGGAATGAAAAGCCAAAATGTCATTGTCATCTTAGCCTGAGTTCAGTTCCTGATGCCATGTCTGTTCCACATGACTGGCTAACATGCAGGAAGGGCGCAACATGGGGCTTACCAATTAAGGTCCTAAATTAATACTCCAAGGTACCTGGGTTCACAACCCTGGGGACAAATTCTAAGAATGCAACAAGAGGGAGCAAAGCTCCATTTTCACCAAGGTGTGGACATGAAGCGCTCTCATCTCAGGCTCCAGGGATAAGATTTCTACGATGTGCCAACGGGAAGGAGCATGCCTGGGAAACTAATGACTTTTCCCTTGTGATCCACCACCTTAAGGCCTCCTTGGCCTCCCCACCCCACAGCCTGGGGACTCACTTCCTCACAACATCTTTGGCCATCTCTGAAATCTGGCTCCACTCTTCTTCTGGGAACTCAAAACTGCCTGTCATGATCTTTCTCCGCATATCCTTTGGGATAGTCCGGCTGTGGTGTTTGGAGTAAAAAGGAGGGTATCCGCACAACATCACGTAGATAATCACCCCTAGGGACCACAAGTCACAGCTCTGAAAGGAAAATGAAAATAGTCACTTACAGCAGAGGCACAGCCCCAAAATAAAGCCCCCAGAAACAGCAAATAACATACACAGGCGGGTATCTCCAAAAATCACTTAATAGAGACTGGAAAAGTTTCAGGAAGTCTTAAGGGAACCAACCTTTCTATCAGAGGCTTTCTATGCCCCCAACACTACATATATGCACACCAGCATACGATGCCAATCTAGGGCGAACTAAACGGTCACTTTTATCCTCACTGCTCAGGCCCAAGCTACTAGCTGATCCTTGGGTATAGGTATAGGGTACTTCATCTCCAGCCAGAGGAACGACAGATATAAGCCAGCTGGTTGGGAAACATGTACACTGTCGATCTGGGCAGGGTTGAAGGTGCAGGCACAAAGCAGCTGAGACACAGGTAGGCTGACCCCATAACACAGCATAAGTCATTTTGCAAAGACCAAAGCAGTTTGACACAGATCAGGAAGAGGCAGGAGAGGGAAGAACAGGAGGTCTAAAAGCACTCCTCTGGCCACAGATGATTCACTACACCCATTTGCAGGACCAGACACCATTCTTGGAGAAGATACTCTGAAAGAAAGAAAACTGCCACCAACTATTTTGTCTGTGGCATTAGGTGCCTTCATGGGCTACGGTCACAGCATGATTATTAATAAAGGACTCCTAATTTAGTTAAATGCAGCTCTACCTGCCTCAGAAACTGGATCCTCAGAAGCTTCAATTCAAGCCTGTCTTGAATCACAGGACAAAAGCAGAGTCTGCCTGAGAAAGGCAGCAGGGAGCCTGCCATTACGGCCACATCTTGTGTCCTGCTGATAGAAGCCTAGAAAATGGGAGGTCTCAGGTACTCCCACCCATGTTTTGGCATCATACTAATGGGTATTTGTAGATGACACGACCCCGGCTACAAAACATAATTATAAAATTATAGAGGTGAGGTGCCTGCATGGCTCAGTTGGTTAAGTGTCTGCCTTTGGCTCAGATCATGATCCCAGGGTCCTGCTCAGCGGGGAGTCTGCTTCTCCCTCTACCCCTCACCCCGCTCATGCTCTCTCTCTCAAGTAAATGAATGAAATCTTTAAAAAAAATTACAGAGGTGAAAGTAATATTAAAAACAGTTCAAATCCCTCACTTTCCACATGAGGAAACTGATACTACAGTTTTTAAATTAAGATTGATGTATTATTTAACTTTTACAAAATTTAATTACATCCTATTACATATTTTTGTTAAAAAAATTATGTGCAGGGGCACCTGGGTGACTCAAATGGTTAAGGATCTGTCTTCGACTCAGGTCATGATCCCAGGGTCCTGGGATTGAGCCCCACATCGGGCTCCCAGCTCAGCGGGGAGACTGCTTCTCCCTCTCCCTCTACTATTCCCCCTGCTTGTGCTCTCTCACTCTCTCTGTCAAATAAATAAATAAAATCTTTAAAAAAAATTATTTGCAAATGTAGCTTTCGGTGTTCATTTAGCTGCCAATAAAAAGAGGATTATCTCTAGACTAACATACATACACATTCAAAAGTAGTATGAGCTGTTTATTATTTCAACATGCTGTTCATCTACAGTGTGTAATTTTTATGAATGCCATGCTAATTCATGAGCACCACTAGGTTCACAAAATGGAACAGGAAAAGAAGACAAAAATACTACTGGAAAATAATATATCACACAAGAATCCATTGCATTCATGCTGAGAAAATTTTAGCAAGTAAATTAATGTCATCTAAGTGCTTCTACCACTCACTTCCTGCATGCATCAAGAAGCAGAAAGCAGTTTCTGACTCTGATGCTATAATCGGCACAGCCCTCAAACCTTCGCTACATTAGGAGAGAGATGACTATGGTTTTGAGTTTGTAGGGTAAGAAGGTGTGGAGCAGTGATTTCCTGGGGACTGACCAGTGTTAAATATGAAAGTAGGTGTTTAAGGTTCTTGGTTACAATGTGCCAGTGACAGTGTGGAGCACAGGGTCCTGAGTGGCAGAGAAGCCTGTGTGTTCTTTCTTATGTATGCCTGTGTGTACGTGTGTGCGTGCTATAGGAATATGTGGGGCCCTCTACAGTGTGGGACCCAAGAAGAGCCAATCTACTGCCTTTTCACCACCCTCAGGTCCCTCTCTGTCATCTGTATTCAGCCGTGAGTCCCCAGGCAACATGATTTTTTTTTTTCTGATCTACCCAGCGACTCCAGGACCTGCTTTAAGAGGCCCTTAATCTTACTCTTGTGTTTTAGAACAGAGACGCTTGATGTGTAGGCTACAGACTGAGAGCTAGAAGACCAGGAACACTTGCTGTGTGTCGTAGACACTGTGCTAAGTTGGGTATTTTATGGGAAGAAAGAATGGTACCGTAAATGGCCATGGAATGTTCTCAGAAATGGCCTCCACCTCAAAAAAAGCAAGACAACCACGTCTTTTAAATGTGGTCAAATGTGGTCAGTGGACTACAACTATCCAAATAACCTACAGGTGACCACTGCCCTTGGTTCCTGCTGCAAAACCTCAGTTGTTAAGAACCTTATTTCATATTTCATCAGACAAAAAACCTGAATTCCAAGGAATCTTCCGCATGTGTGGCTGCTGCCAGCCTTTTGGGCAGGAATATTGAGGGATAAGAATTCCCAAGAATTCATTCCCAAAGAACCACAAACACCTCAAAGGAGAAGAGGGGCTACACCTGAACGGTGTAGGTAAGTATCTCTTCCCCTACCTTGTTATAAGTGTAGGGTGTTGGCGAGGTAGGTATGATGCCAGATTTTTCCTTCTGATGCCTTCTCTGTGCCTCCAGTACCTGTCAGAGTCAGACCAAAGGGGACAATTTACTGAAAACCACACCAATGACCTACAACTTGAGAAAGAATGTTGAAAAAGAATGCTGAAAGAGAGCAGACACTGGCAGTTAACAATTGAAAACAAAAAACAACCATCCAGAAAACACAAACTTTCAAAAACCTTTTTTCCCCTCTTATAACCAGCAATTTATCAGTTTTTGCCCAGGTCAAGGACATGAAGAGCAAGTCCTTGGAAGAGATTTAACTCTTCTTCCTGCCCATCAAGGTATCCAAGATCATGGACTTTTTCCTGGAGACACAGATATCCCTTACACCTGTATAAAAGCAAACCAGTGCTGGCCAGTGGATCAGGTTCAAGGTACTTGTTGCTATCAAGGACTATAACAGTCATGTTTGTCTGGGTATTAAGTGTTGAAGGAGGCGACCACTGCCATCCATGGGGCCATCATCCTGGCCAAGTTCTCCACCGTCTTGTGCAGCGAGACCCCTGGGGGAACAATACTGGCATACCCTGCAGATTCCTTGCAAGGTGACAGGATGCTGCGACTCTGCGCTGGTCTGTTTCCTCCTCACACGCAGACCCACGCTATGATCTTAGCCCCACGCCCATGAAGCTGCTGATGGCAGTTGATGACAGCTGCCACACCTCAGCGAGGGGCTGCAATGTCACCTGGGGCAACTTAGACAAAGCAACCTTCGATGCCATCTCCAAGACCTACAGCTGCCTTACCCTAACTCTCTGGAAAGAGACTGTGTTCACCAAGTCTCCCTGTCAGGAATTCACTGACCATCTTGTAAAGACCCACATCAGAGTCTCCATGCGGAGGACCCAGGCTCCAGCTATGGCCACCACATAGTGTTTTTATACAAGAAGAGTAAAGTGAATTAATTAAACCTGAAAAAGAAAATACCATTTATAACAGAACCATAGAATAAATCTAACAGAGATGGGAAAGACCTGTACACTAAAAACCACACAAATATTGCTGAGAAAAACTAAAGGCAAAAATATATAGAGCAATACAGCTTCCTCATGGGCTAGAAGCCTCAGTATTGTTCAGATGTCAGTGTCCCCATACTGAACCATACCTCTAAAACAACCCCAGTCAAAATCCCAACAGGCTTTTCTGTAGAAATTAACAGCTGATTCTAAAGTTTATATGGAAATGCAAAGAAATTAGAATAGCCAAAACAACTATGAAAAAGAACTACGTTGGAGGGCTAACACTACCTTACCTCAATAGTTATTATAAAGCCACAGTAATCAAGACAGTACAGTATTGGTGTAAAGACAAAGAGATCACTGGAACAGAACAGAAAATCCAAAATTAAACCCACACACATACATTCAATTGATCTTTGACGAAGATTCAAAAGCAATGCAATGGAGAAAAGATAGCCTTTTCAACAAATGGTCCTGGATCCGGATATCCAAATGCTAAAAAGTGAACTTAGATCCATACTCATACATTATACAAAAATTAAATCAAAATGGATCATGCATATAAATGTAAAACCTAAAACTATAAAACTTGTAGGAGGAAATCTCGGGTGATCTTGGGTTAGACGAAGATTTCTTACATAGGAAACCAAAAGCTGAGTCCATAAAATATTTTTAAAAATTGATAAATTGTGGGGCGCCTGGGTGGCTCAGTCGGTTAAGCGTCCGCCTTCAGCTCAGGCCATGATTCCAGGGTCCTGGGATCGAGTCCCGCATCGGGCTCCTTGCTCAGCGGGGAGCCTGCTTCTCCCTCTGCCTGCCGCTCCCCCTGCTCGTGCTCTCTCTCTCTCTCTGACAAATAAATAAATAAAATCTTTAAAAAAAAATCTTTAAAAAATCAATTAATTCATCATATTAACAAAATAAAGAAGAAAAATATATTATCAGCCCACCAGATACAGAAAAAGCATTGGACAAAATTTAACACATTCCCTTTCAGTAAACTAGGAATAGAAGGAAACTTCCCCAACCTGAAAAAGGGCATCTACAAAAAATGTAACAATTAATATGCTTAACGGTAAAAGATTGCACATTTTTTCTAAGATCAGGAATGAGGCAAGGGTATCTGCTCTAATCCCTTACAATCAGCCAGTGGTCCCAGCCACCACAATAAGGCAAAGAAAATAAATAAAAGGCAGACATACTGGAAAGAGCAAAGTGAAACTGTCATTATTCACAGACAACATGATTTTGCATGTAGGAAATCTTAACAAATCTACAAAAAATCTATAATTGATAATTGAATTTAGCAAGATACAAGGGATCAAAAGTCATTCGTACTTCTACAAACTAGCAACAAACAATTGGAAAATGAAATTGTTAAAAATATAATTTTCAACAGCATCCAAAAAAATAAAATACAGGAATAAACTTAAGAAAGTATGTATAAAACCTATACACTAAGAAATATAAACATTTCTGAGAAAAATTAAAGACCTAAATAGAGAGATCTACCATGTTCACTGATTGGAAGACTTAATAATGTTAAGAGGTTAACTCTCTCCAAATTCATCAGCAGATTAAACACAATCCAAATCAAATCCCAGGAGATTTTTCCATTATATATAGAGAAGTGAATTCTAAAATTTACAGAAAAGTGCAAAGGATTCAGAATAATCAAAACAATTTTGAAAAAGAATAAATTTGAAGAACTCCTTATACTATCTGATATCTGAGGTCAAGACTTAATAAAAAGCTACAGTAATCACATGATATAGCTGTAAGGATAGACAAATAAGCAGAATAGAATAGAATAGACTAACAGATACATGGTCAATTAATTTTAACATTTTTATTTATTTATTTATTTATTTGTTTGTTTGTTTGTTTATTTATTTGAGTTGGGGAGGGGCAGAAGGAGGGGCAGAAGGAGAGGCAGAAAGAAAATCTCAAGCAGACTCTGTGCTGAGTCCAAAGTCTATTGCAGGGCTCTATCCCACGACCCTGAGATCATGACCGGATCTGAAATCAAGAGTCGGATGCTTAACTTCGGACTGAGCCACCCACGCGCCCCTGTCAATTGATTTTTGACAAAACTGCAAGATAATTCAGTTCAACAAAACTGTAAGGTAATTCAGTGATACAAGGCTATTCTTTTCAACAAATGATTTGGAAACTTGATATCCATAAGGAAAAAAAAAACTTGACCCTTATTTTACACACATACACACACACCACCCCTCAAATGAATCACAGTCCAAAAGGTTAAAAGCTAAAACTAGAGGGGCACCTAGGTGGCTCAATGGGTTAAGCATCTGACTTCCGATCTCAGCTCAGGTCTTGATCTCAGGGTCATGAGTTCAAATCCTGCACTGGGCTCAATACTAAGCATGGAGCCTACTTTAAAAAAGGGTGGGGGGTACCTGGGTGGCTCAGTCAGTTAAATATCTAACTCTTACCTCGGCTCCAGTCATAATCTCAGGGTCATGGGATCAAGCCCTGAGTCAGGCCCCACGCTCAGTGGGGAGTCTGCTTCTCTCCCTCTGCCCCTCCCCCTGCTTGCTCATGCTGTTTCTAAAATAAATAAATAAAACTTAAAAAAAAAAAAAGCTAAAACTATAAACTTTAATAAGAAACCATGAGAAAAATCTTCACGTACATCGGTATGGAAAGACCTCTTAGGAACAAAATCACCAACCATTTAAAAAAAATGGGTGAGGGGCGCCTGGGTGGCTCAGTCAGTTAAGCATCCAACTCTCGTTTTCAGCTCAGGTCATGATCTCAGGGTTGTGAGATCAAGCCTTGTGTCAGGCTCCATGCTGGACATGGAGCCTGCTTAGAATTCTCTCTCTCCCTCTCTCTCTGCCCCTCTTCTCTCTCCCTCTCTCTCTCTCTCTCACCCTCCTTCTCAAAAAAAAAAAAAAAGGATGGACTGGATTTGATCAAAACAAAAAACTTCTAGGGTGCCTGGCTGGCTCAGTCAGTGGAACATGAGACTCTTGATCTCTGGGTTGTGAGTTCAAGCCCCACACCGGGGGTAGCAATTACTTAAATAAATAAATAAACTTAAACGAAAATTTAAAATTAAAAAAAAAGTAAAAAACTGCTGCTATTCTGAAAAGCAAGCCACAGTCTGAGAGAAATATTCGTAATATATGTGGTGGGCAGAATAATGGCTTCCCAAAGATGTCCATGTTCTAATCCCTGGAATCTGTGCATATGTTACCCTACACAGCAAAAGGGACTTTGCAGATTTTATAAAATGGAGGATCTTGAGATGGGGAAGTATCCTGGATTACTTGGGTGTATCTAATGTAATCACAATTATGAAAGGGAAGCAAGAGGGTCAGAGTCAGAGACAGAAAGACGGGATGCCTGGGTGGCTCAGTCAGTTAAGCGTCTGCCTTTGGCTCAGGTCATGATCCCAGGGTCCTGGGATCGAGTCCCACATTGGGCTCTCTGCCCCCTCTGCCTGCCGCTCCCCCTGCTTGTGCTCTCTCTTACAAATAAATAAAATCTTTTTAAAAAACAAAGAAAGAAAAAATGGAGAAAGAGGCCACAAACCAAAGAATGCAGGTGCCTCTTGAAGTTGGAAAAGGCAAGGGAATGGATTCTCCCCTAGAGCGTCCAGTAGGAACACAGTCCTGCCAACACCTTGAACCATTTCAGACTTCTAACCTCCAAAACTGTGAGGAAATAAATGTGTTGCTTTAAGGCACTAAGTCTATGGCAATTCATCACAGTAGCAATAAAAAGTAATACACATATACGACAAAGAACTTGTATCCAGAAAATAATAACTTTTTATACCTCACAATTATAAAACCAAAAACGGGCAAAAGATTTATACCTGTACTTCACAAGAGAATGTTGTACCCATATTTCACAGTAGAATGTCTAATAAACACATGAAAAAATACTCAACAGTAGCCATTAAGAAAATGTTATAATTAAATCCATAATGAAATAATACTATGGACATACCAGAAGGACTAAGATTATAAATACTAAAAAACATGAGTTGATGGTAAGAACATGAAGCAACTGGAACTCTTATATATTACTGGGGACTAGGTAAAGTGGTAAAACCATTTTAGAAAAGATGTCTCCCAAAACTTGTAAATGAATATTCCAGCAGCTTTATTCATAATAGCCAAAAATGGAAAACCCAAAATGGCCATCAGTCAATGAATGGATAAACAAACATGGCTTCGTCCTCTATGACAGAATACTACTTAACAACAAAAAGGAACTAACCGCTGATATATGTAGCAACATGGATGAATTTCAAACACATGATGAGCAAAAGAAGTGAAACACAACAGGTACGTGAGTTCCACTCATATGAATTTCTACAACAGGCAAAACTAACCCGGAACGACAGAAAGCAGATCAGTGGTTGCCTGGGGCCAGGGGTTGACGGGGAGCAGACTGACGACAAAGATGCACAAGAGCTCCTCACGTGATGGAAATGTTTTGTATCTTGACTGTGGTGGTGAACGTGCAGGAGTGTGTTTGTCAAAACTCCTGAAACCACACTTAAACTAGGAGTATTTTATTGTACACAAGTCATACCTTGTTTTCAAAAGAAGTTGATTTTAAAATAAAATGCGTGCACCTAATTAAGCAGACTAGGTTTCTGAAGCTGAGATCTCCCCTTCCCACTGGTAATACACGCCCACTTGTGCTGCCGAAGAGAAGAACGTGTCTACAGACAGCCCGGTGATACATCCTGCGGCAGAAACAGCAAGTGCTTACCTGAGGTGCAACATAATAAGGGGTGAATTGGGGTGTCATCAAGTCACCTTGGTCAATTTTAGCAAATCCAAAGTCACACAACTTCACTGGGGCATCCTGAAATAAAACAAATGGAAGTCATTGCTCCAGAGTTCTCAGTAAACACTAAAGGAAAATCCAGGTGGAAGGCAGGTTACCTTGAGCTCTCTCTCACGAGTTTCTGGCTGACACCCAAGCCTATGAATAGCATATCCTCACATCTGGAGAAATGATTCATACTGAGAAATTTTTCTTAGTAACAGAGAGGTAAAGAATTTCTACCTACTCACAGTTGGCCTTGTTTCATGACTGGTATTGCAGTACTAAAATCAAGATTTTAGCCAAGTGTCCCCTGACTCTATCTACTGGCCCATCATCTCCAATCCAGGGCGTGATTTCACTTTTAGCATCAGCTTCAAGATTGCCAGAGCAACTTATTTGGTGGGACATGGTACATGGGGCAGGGAGTGAGACTGGAGGGAAAAAAACACCTTATCAGTATTAACGAATGGCAAATACAACTATTACACTTCAAGGTAATATTTAAGAGCATATAGATTGCTGCCCCTTTCCAAAGAACCTCTAAATCATATCCAAAATCTTAAGTCTTACAAATGCATATCAGTACCATCCAAAATTATCAATGCCAAGGGCATAGCAGAATGTCTCTGAACTTCTAGCAAGGAAACAAGTGGGGAAAGTAAGCTGCTGGAAGCACTTTGGCTTAGAACCTCTTCACCAAGGATTCAGAGAACTCTGAATCCACACCTACACACCCGTTCCCGAACTGTGTTGAGAGTGGCGCGCTAAAATGCAGAAAAACAAGTCATCTCACCAAAGAGTTATCCTTGAAGAGCAGATTTTCAGGCTTGAGGTCTCTGTGAGCGATGTTTAACAAGTGACAGTGCTGTAGAGCCAAAGCTATCTGGAAAAGGACATAATGGAGCAACCATATCTTAGAAAAGATAGCTCTTTAATGCCCCTGGCTTAGAGAACTCAGGATATTAAAAAAAAAAAAATCCTTAACTAAGTCAATTAAGACTGTGGCTGGTTTTCAATTTTACAGCAGAAATTAAGTAAGACTTTGGGTACCAAGAAATAGAAATGAATTCAACTTAGTTTAGCTGCAACCTGTATTTCATTAAACAAAAAATAAATAAATAAAGTTTACTTTGTTCAAGTAAACTGATGGTTAAATCCTGTACGAAATGGGAAGAATAAAATGCTTCCAATTCCACTCCTCTGAGATGCAACCAGCACGGCAGAGTAAGTGCTGTGCAGGGCAGTCTTCAGCAGGCCTGGGTTCCCCCAGCAGGGCAGCGGGCGCTAACGCCTGGCTCCGGAGAGAACCACACTGTCGGGGGGCGGGACCTCAACTCCAGGCTCTGCCTTCAAGAAAAATAGAAAGCCACTAACTTCATTTTTCCACCTGATGTTCCAATTTGCACATCCCATTCGCTGAAATGGAATGTCACCTGTTTAGGTGGGTTGGAAGGGTTTTTGTTTTATACAAGATTCTCAAAGCACATCCTAATATTTGAAATCTTTGAAAAATACAAGATGTAATTTTTAAAATTAAATAGAACAAATTCTACCAGTTCTTCAACTCTCAGTATGGAATTGTCTTGGCATTCCAAATATCAGTTCCTCCCTACCAGAAAGGAGGCATACTAAAATGCCTGAGGCTCCCGCACACTTAGCGCTTGAAGCTGAGGCCGCTGGCTGGCGGCGTGCTCACGGACACAGCCAGTGCACGACCTGAGCGGCAAGTCTCCGCTAACACCACAAGGGTTCTGGCCCAGTGAGCAGACTTTGATAGGAATTCTTGCTATAAGTGAGAGAAAAATGCTTGAGGCTCATGGAAAATTTGGAAGAATTTTGTATTTAGAACCAATTGAGCTCTGATTCCTGCTTTTTGCTTTGCCTGCTTGGCCTGAAGATAAGCCTTGTGGAGTTGGCTTTTCACCTCCTCACGAGGTTATTTCCAGTTAGATTCCTAGTATTGTTTGTGACATAAATAGAATTGTTTGTGACAAAAAAATTTTCTAGCAATAAAATGTGATGTCAAAATAGACTATAACCAGGAATAGCCCAGAATTACAAAGATCTTAGAATTCTATTAAAATCTGATGAGGTGACTCATAAGCAAAAAGTATCTTGTATACAATTGTCCCAGAAGATATTTTTATCCCACACAATCTTTCAGGTGTTATCAGCAGCAATTCATCTCAAATCTAACAACAGTGCTTGGACACTACATGCTCAAAGATATCTACAGTCTACACAGGAATTAAAAGATTACCTTCCTTCCAGAGTTTATTTAAATCTTTTAACAGGCAGCAACTGACAACCACTTAAAAATATAGTCCCCCTCCCAAAGCATTAAAGGGGTCACAATTCTCCTGTCAAAGCATCTTTTCTGATTACATAACAAAGCAGGCAATGAGAGATCAAATAGAGCTTTTCTTCAAGCTTTCTTTTATTCCCCCCAATGTAATTGTGCTTGTTAACCAACATTGTTGGCAGTTTGATTGGTACCCGGGGTTAACTTGCCTGCTTTGTTACTTGGCTGGCTTGCTTCTCTGTAAAGTGCCGGTGCTGGCTGATTCTGTGAAATAGCTCTCCCCCTTCCATCATCTCCATTACAATTAAGAGTCGAGCCCTGTTTGAAAGCATTTGATTTTGTTAAGTTAAAAAAAAAAAACTGAAACATCAAATAAGCTAACCTAAAGATACCTCATCTACAAAGTGTGTAACTACTTCCTAAGTCTAGCCCTACTGTTCCCCTTGGAGTTGGACCCCTTGTCACTATCAACTGGGCACTACAGATAAGGAATATCCCTCACCTAAAATTTTCTAAGAAGCTAAAATGGGAGTAAAATAATTAAGTTTTGAAAACAATGATCCCTTTGAAGATGCTGTACTTAACTTGTTATTACTAGGTGTTAAAGGGGGGAGTTGATCTTTTAAATGACATGTTTTTGTATCGTATTTAGGGCAGCTAGATGGAAAGTGTATTGAAAACAGAATATAACTTTGTGTAGGACGTGAATTTCAAGTCACTTGGCTGGTGTTGGGCTACCCTGGTTATTCACTCTCATTCTGTGACTCTATGGGTCTGTGTCTATGTCTGTGTCTATGTCTGTGTGTCTCTGTCCACTCCTTCTCCCCATTACACTAGTTTTTCATGTGACCCACAGCATACCCAGCAAGACAGCTGGACAGGGTTACACAGCTACTAAAGAAAGGCAAAAATTCTCATATTGTAAAAAAAGAAAAAAAAGAAAAAAAAATCTAAAAATCGGAATTCTGGTTACCATTCTTTGATATAAATGCTTCCAGCTTCTATCCAAATGCTTTCACCAACAGAGCACAGTTGTAAGAAATAGTCATTATTTCCCATCTCTTTTTACAAATCCATCTTCTTTCTCCACCTGGAAGATTCCTACCCACCCGCTTCAAGTCCTAGCCCCCACATAACCACTCTGTGAGACATCTCACCTCCCCAGCCTCCAGTTAGCAGCTCTCTTCTCCTTTGTAAGCTCAAAATATCTTATGGATGCTTCTCCTTGGTCCCTATCACATTGCTATGATGACAGGTTTACATCTCAGTCCCCAGTAGAAATCATACCTTATTTAACTTTCAATTCCCTGGAAGACACTTAGAATGCCACCCAGTGGGCCTGCCAAACATTTGCCAAACAGCTAAAAGAATAATGTTGATTTCTTCTTTTAAAAAGGAATGTCAGATTAAGCAATAAGGGCTTTTTGCCATATCAACTCTAAGCCAGTGCCTAGTAATATCTGGTCCCCTTTCACTAATCTGATATAGAATCTGTTTTAATTCCATATTACATACTTTTTTTTTTTTTTAGAGAAAGTAATCACAATTATCGGGGGGTCCCAGAGAGTGGGTGGGGCATAGATGAAACAAGACTGGCAATGAGTTGGCAACTCTTGGTGTTGCATGATTGGGTACCTGAGGATTCATTACATAATTCTGTCTGCTTTTACAAATGTTTGAAATTTTCCAAAATAAAAAGAAGTGAAGAGAGAAAGAGAGAGGGAAGCAGGCAGGGAGAGAGGGAGGGATGGAGAGAAAGCAGGAGAGGGAAAAAACAGCACAAAAGAGAGGCAAACCCCACTACACCTTGACCTACATGTGGAGAGGTGGACATGCGGTGATGACCCCCATGTAGTCTTACCTGGGGCTGGACTCGTGAGGAAACTGTACACTGTTAGCAAACACTTCAATGATTTGAACTATATTTGGGTGTGTGGCACACATCATGTGCAGACGTACCTTAAAGAGAACAGCGGAAACGTATCACCTCACCAACAGATTCACTTTCTGCTGCCCCATCCATTAGCAAATGAAAAATCTGGCAAATAACTCATTTTGTTTCAGAAATTATTCCTATATCTCCAAACAAAAGACTACGTTCTCCACTGCACATGTTACTAGTATGTCATCACCACACCCAGATGATTTAAAACAAGTGTGTATTTTTTAGAACTAGAAACACATCCTCACAGCCCTCCTGCAGCACACTTACAAGACACTAGTCACCATTCTCCACTCTTCAAGGACCTTGTCCAATAAGTATAAGCTGAGGTAAACCTGAATACTTCAGGGCATAAGAACCACATTAATTGAAAAAGAACAAGAGGTGGTCGAAAGGAAGTAAGACTGACAGCCTTTGTTACTGCTAGATGTGGGACTGCTTTGTAATGATAACAGGAATAGGGAAAAGGGGTAAATACCAATATAAAATTCTTTGTGCATCTCTGTATTCCCCCCAGGAAGCTATCTTACTTGTATAAAGAAAAATTCTTAGGCACTTCCAATATTTAGGCAAATCAAGGCAATAAAGAGTCAAACCTCATTTCTAGCTTTTGGACGATCAAAAAGAATTTTCAGTGCAAACCGTTCTTGAGTAGATTTCTTTACACAGACTCTAGATTTGAAGGAAAAAAATTCGATCAGAAATCATCTCTGTTACACTGAAAACTAATTTAACCAGTTTGTTCTTTTAGAATTGTACTTCTAATCAAGAATATATCTGGGTGCATCCAAACAAACTTGTCCCTAGGGCTAGCAGGTGGAGAGGCAGAAAAGCCATCTCACCCTCCCCGCACAGGCCTCAGCTTCTGAGCCATGTGGGAGCAACCTGAGGATGGCCAAGGAAGGAATGGCCAGGGATGGCCTCTGCTGGCTACAGGTGACTCTCAAAGTAGCTCCAGTTTCAATATCTTTTTCTTGCTTGCTTGCTTGCTTGCTTTCTTTCTTTCTTTCTTTCTTTTTTTTTTTTTTGAGAGCGTGCGAGAGAATGAGGGGGTGGGGGCAGAGGGAGATGGAGAGATCTTAAGCAGGCTCCATGCCTAGCACAAGCCCAATATAGGGCTCGATCTCACAACCCTGAGATCATGACCTGAGCCGAAATCAAGAGTCAAACACTTAATCAACTGAGTCACCCAGGTGCCCCAGTCTCGATATTTTAAATGATTCTATGTTACAGATTATGTGACTCAGTCACTTAAATATATTTCTAAATGGATGAGGAAAAGCCTAACATAAATACCTCCACTTAGATTACAGCTATTTCACAAATCTGGCACACCTGATGCTTCTAATGGACGATGTATGCCAAATGGCCCTTTGCAGAGTAATTCTGCCATAGTTTGCATGTGGGTCTCTTACCTAACTGGACCACTAATTCCAGCTCCCAGCTTCTGAGTCCAATTGATATTGTATTCCTCTAAAATGGAGGTTTCCTATTAAAACAGAAAAGGGTGGGGCAGACAAAGATTCTCCAATTAAAAAGCTGAATAATTGAGCAGGGTGGGACAACACAAAATCTTGGCACTCAGTATCTCATCTTCTAAGAGAAACTGGTAAGCAGGGCTTTGCATTCTTTTGGCTTTATAATTAGGTATTTCTTCTAAATGACCAAGTTAGGCACTGTTTTCCAGGAAAAGAGAAAGCAAACACTTTTAGGTAAGAAAAAATTCGTCACCTCATCCACAAAGTCCATTTGAGTAGATACTCAATGTTTTTCAGGGCCGGGGGGAGTGTGAGAGGGAGATACTCTGTCAAAATGCTTCACTACTGAATATTCAGTTGCTAAAATAAAATGGTCAGGATATTTTCTGAGGTTCCAGAAGACTGCTCTGATACGTGCTTCTATGATATAGAGGCCTACACCCTTGAAGAAATTGATCAAATTGTTGAAATAACTGAATAAATTGAGACTTAAAAGTTCAAATAAGGTAGTAGTGAATATAATACTAAACTTATCTAATTTTCAACAGCATCATTTTGAGTACAAAGATATTGTCATATTCATTATGTAACTACATTTTTTATAGTTTTCAATTGTTTTATTTACAGTTTTAATAGCTTTCAATAATTCCCGATACAGCCTCTATGATTTAGTGTAAGTTTTTATGGAATTTCTGTCTAATCACTGTATGTTGAGCTTTGTTGCCATAGGCTTTCAGGCATGAAAGCCACATATTTAAGTTATGGCAGGCTAAAATTCATTTTTCAGGGTTCCACAGGAAGAAAAGGAAACCAAATGGAGACCTTGAAAAATTAGGCTAGACCACATGAGATTTTCAAATTGTTCTGTTGCAATGAGAATCTAATAGGACCCCGATTCCCAGTATATGGGAACAGGTATCTGTCCATATAACACACACTCATTGAGTGGTTGGTATGTGCCAGACACCAGGCTAAGTTCAGAGACAGAAAAACAGAGCTTCTGCCCAATTCCTATGGAAGCATACAAAATAAGCTTACAATAGTCGTCATTTCCACTTTTCTGCTGCCCCGTTCTTGATAAAGGTTCTCATCAGATAATAAACGCTCAGTAACTGTGGAATGAGACTAGAAAGGTAGACTAAAGCTGGATGATAGAGGGATATTGACTTGGGAAAGATCAGTTAGATCATTACACAAACTCCCTTCTGAAAAACCATACATTGGGGTTAAGGAGCTTGTCATGGTCACACAGTGAGTTACAGGGACTAGTAAGACTAGATTCTATGGCTTTGGCCTCTTCCTTAGCACCATTCCAGCTATCAAAGTTAACTACCTTACACTGAAGATTAGGGACAGATCTTGCCCAATCAGGGAGATCCCAGGCTCTGTCCCCAATCACCACCCCCTAAACAGAATTCAGACCTACCCACTTAACTTGCCTACCTCCTTCATGTTTCCACTGCACGGCCTGTTGGACTCAGAAGTGTTTGAGAAGACAGGGAGGAATACAGGATTGGGAAAGAGGGAGTTGGAAGCATATTCTAAGCTTCATGGTAGAGTAAAATCATTTGCTAAACCCCTCCTCCTCCTCGACTCCAGTGAAAACTACACTCATATTAGATTCATGGAAAAGAGAGCTTTGTTCCATGGAATTATCTGTCATGAACAGATCAAAGGACTGTTCATTCACCCAGTTCCTGGGATGTGGAGATATCAGACCAAATTCTTCACTGTGCTGGTGCTTATTCAGATGGTACTCTATCTGATACACAGCCAAGACCACTCAACTTGTAGAGGCTTGATGAGGCTCTGACAGGAGTTTTAACACTTGATGTTTCAGAAGGTAAGAGAGGCACTACCACGCCTCTCTACAGCCCTGATTTCTGAGCCGCTTTCCTTACACCTCTTGTCCTCTTTTCCAGGTTTTGTTCTTGCACCTTTGTTGATGGTGCCATAAACACTAACCAGTCTAAGGCTTCAAGAAGCCTGGATGGGGAGGAGAAGTAACGCTCTCACATCTGTCACCTCTTCTATGTGTAGATGGCCTATTTTCTCACATATTTTAATGACAATGAGAATATAGGAAGGCATGGGTCAATTAAAACACTTCACTGAAGTAAATTATGGACTACTTCAAAGGCTGACAAACACACTGACTGAATTCTGCTAAAGAAATATATATACTGCCTTAAATTAATAAGGATATAGGTACATGGAATGAAGTAATTCTTCAGAATCCTAGACCAAAGGTCAGGAAATCACAACCCACAGGCAAATCTATCCATTGTCTGTTTTTGTAAATAATAAACAAAATATATTTGTGATAGATATAAAAATGATATAGTAAAAAAGTTAATATTTACCGGATTAAAAAAAGATCCAACCATAGCTGTCTATAAGAGATATACACTGGATTCACAGAAGCAAACAAGTTAAAAATCAAAGCATTTCAATAATTATGCTGCATAGACTGGGTATCCACATGCAAAAGGACAAAGCTGGACCCTTAACCCCATATACAAAAACTCAAAATGGATCAAAGACCTTAATGTAAGACCTAAAACAATAAAATTCTTAGAAGAAAACACAGGACATGAGTTTTGTAACATTGTATTTGGCAATGACTTCTTGAATAAGACACCAAAGGAACAGGCAACAAAAGAAAAACTAGACAAGATGAACATGAAAAATTTTTTAATTTTGTGCATCATAAAACACTATTAACAGAGTAGAAAAGGCAACTCACATAATGGAAGAAAATATTTACAGATCAAGTATCTGAAAAGGGATTAATATCCAGAATATATAAGAACTCCTAAAACTCAAAAACAACCTGATTCAAAAAACGGGCTAAGAAGTTGAATAGACATCCCAAAGATACACAAATGGCCAATAAACACATGAAAAGATGCTCAGCATCACTAATCATGAAGAAATGCAAATCAAAATTCCAATGAAATATAACCTCACACCATTAGGATAGCTACTATCAAAAAACAAATAGGGGTGCTTGAGTGGTTCTAAGTGTCAGACTCTTGCTCTCAGCTCAGGTCTTAATCTCAGAATTGTGAGTTCAAGGTCCACATTGGGTGTGGAGACTAATTAAAAAACAAACAGAAAATCAAGTGTTGGTAAGGATATGGAGAAATTGGAACCCTTGTGCACTGCTGGTGGGAATGTACAATGATACATTTCCAATGCCACGAAAAACAGTATGGCAGCTCAACAAAAAAGTTAAAAGTAGAATTACCATATGTTCCAGCAATTCCACTTCTGGGTATATACCCAAAAGAACTGAAAACAGGGTCTTCAAGAGATATTTGTACATCCATGTTCATAACAACTATTCACAATAGCTAAAACATGGAAGGGACATAAGTGTCCATATACATATGATGGAATATCAGTCAGCCTTAAAAAGTAAGGAAATTCAGAAATATGCTACAAAATGGATGAACCATGAGAATATTATGCTAAATGAAATAAGGCAGTCACAAAAAGACAAATACTATATGCTTCTATTTTTCTGAGGTGCTTAAGAGTAGTCAATATTATCGAGATAGAAAGTAGAATGGTGGTTGGTAGAGGCTGTGGAGAAGAAGGCAGAGGAGTTACTGTTTAATGGGCACAGAGTTTCAGTGTTACAAGATCAAAAGAAGTATATGGATGGATGGTGGTGATGGTTGCACAACATTGTAAATATATTTAATACCAGTGAAGTGTACATTTAAAAATGGTTAAGATGGTAAATTTCATGTTATGAGCAATTTTATTACAATTTTTTAAATGGAGAAAAAAGTAAAAGGATGGAAAAAGATATACCATGAGTAACTATAAGAGAGCTGAAGTAGCTATACAGACAATAGACAAAATAGACTTTAAAACAAAAGATGTTAATAAAGAGAGAGACACTTTTTATAAGGATGAAAAGGTCAATTCAACAGGAAGACATGATGATTATAAACATATGCAGGCACTTAACAACAGAGTCCAAAAATACATGAAGCAAAAATTGACAGAATATAGGAGAAAAATAGATAATTCAAAAATAATAGTTGGAGATTCCAATACCGCCACTCTCAATAATAGAAAAGCTAAACAGAAAATCAGCAAGATGTAGAAGATAACGCTGTCAACCAACTTGACCTGACATCTATACAACACTGCATCCAACAACAGAAAAATACACATTCTTCCCAAGTACACATGGAATATTCTTCAGGATAAATCATATGCTGGATCCCAGTCTCAATAAATTTTTAAAGACTGAAATTATATAAAGTTCTTCAACCATAATGGAATTAAGCTAGAAATCAACAAAAATTTTAAAATTACATAATACTTCTAAATAATCAGTGGGTCAAAGAAAAAAAACAGGGAAACTAGAAAATATTTTGATCTGAATTAAAAACACGATACAGTTGTCCCACTTTGTCTGCGTGGGGTACATTCCAAGACTCCCAAGGAATGCCTGAAATCAGAGCTGGTACCAAATCTTATATACACTATGTTTTTCCTGCACATGCATACCTCTGATAAAGTTTAATAATTTAAAATTTATATAACTTAACATTATAATTTATAAATTAGGCACAGGTAAGAGGCTAATAATTAATAATAAAATAGAACAATTATAACAATATACCGTAATAAGAGTTAGGTGAATGTGATCTCTCTCTCTCACACAGTATCTTTTTTTTTTTTTTTAAAGATTTTTATTTATTTGACAGAGAGAGCGAGAGAGCATAAGCAGGCGGAACAGCAGAAGGAAGGGAGAAGCAGGATCCCCGCTGAGCAGGGAGCCCGATGTGGGGCTCGATCCCAGGACCCTGGGATCATGACCAGAGCAGAAGGCAGACGTTTAACCATCTGAGCCATCCAGGCGCCCCCACACAAATATTTTTTTGTACCACACTCACCCTTCCTCTTCTTGTGATGTGAGATGACAAAGTCCCTATGTAATGAGGTGAATAACATAGGTCTTGTGAAAAGGCATTAGGCTACTAATGACCTGATGATTTAGAAGGATCATCTGCTTCCAGACCATGGTTAACCATCGGTAACTAAAACCACAGAAAGCAAAATTGTGGCTATAAGGGGACTATATGATAAAATTTATGATGTGTAGTTAAAGTGGTGTTTAGATGTAAATTTATAGCTATAAATCCCTACATAAGAAAGATTACAAGTCAATAACCTAAGTTTCTACCTTAAAAAACTAGAGAAAAAAGAAATAAACTCAAAGCTAGCAGAAATAATAAAAACTAGGGCAGAAATCAATAAAACAGAAGACTGAAGATTCAAAACCAAAAGTTGATTCTTCAAGATAACAAAATTAACAAACCTTCAGCTAGACTGAAAAGAGAAAAAAACACAAATTGTTAATATTAGAAATGAAAGAGGGGACATCACAACTGTCCTTAGAGGACTCAAAGCATTATAAAGGATCACCATAAACAACTTTATGGCAAGAAATTAGAACACTAGATGAAATGGATAAATTCCAGGAAGACATAAATTACCAAAACTCACTCATGAAGAAATAGAAAATCTGAATAAATCTGTAACAAGAAAGTGAATTAATAACAACAAAAAAATCTTCCCATGAAGCAAAGCCTAGGCCCACAGTTTTGGTAGTAAATTCTACCAAATCATTTAAAGTGCAGTTTCTCAATCTTAGCAACACTGACATTTTGAAGCAGATAGTTCTTTGTTGTGAGATTGTCCTGTGAATTAAGATGTTCAGGAACATTCCTGGCCTCTACGTGCTAGGTGCCAGAAGCATTCCCTATCTGCACTGAATAACCATAATGTCTCAAAACACTCCCAAATGTCTTATGAGAGACAAAAATTGCCCCCTATTGAGAACTATTGACTTAGTGAATGAAATAATACCAACCCTCCACACAAATTCTTCCAGAAAATAAAGGAGGGTATACTTCCCAATTCATTCTGAGGCATGTATTACCCTCATACCAAAGCTAGACAAAGGCATCACAAGAAAACTATAGACCTATATCTCTCATGAATACAGATGCAAAAATCCTCAGCAAAATTATTAGCAAACTGAATACAGAAACATACAGGAATAATTTTATATCAGACTAAGTGGGGTTTATACCAAGAATGCAAGATTGGTTTAATATCTGAAAATCAATTAATGTTTCTATATGCATCATTAAGAATAAAGAACAAAAACTATCAATAGGTGAAGAAAAAGCATTTAACAAAAACTCAATACCTATTTCTGATAAAAACTCTCAGCAAACAAGGAATAGAAGGAAACTCCTCAACTGAACAAAGGACATCTACAAAACCACTTACTTAGTGATAAGTCTTTAATGCTTTCCCCCTGAGATCAGGAACAAGGCAAGATGTCCACTTTTGCCACTTTCATTCAACACTGTACCTGAGGTTCTACCCATGGAATAAGACAAGAAAACAAAATTAAGAGCGTATTTCCTGTAAAGGAAGAAGTAAAACGGTATTTATTCACTGATGACATGATTTTTATACACAGAAAATCCTAAAGAACCTACAAAACAACACCAACAAAAATCTAGAATGCAGCAAATGTGGTAAGGATGCAAAACACGTTATTAAAATACAGAAATGAACTGTATTTCTATACACTAGTGACAAACAATCCAGAGAATGAAATCACATAATTCTTAATAGCATCATATAGAATAAAATATGAGGAATAAATTTATTAAAGGGTACAAGATCCATACACTGAAAACTACAAATACATTGCTAAGAGAAACAGGAGAAGCCCTAATGAAATGGACAGTTATACCATGTTCATGGATTAGAAGACAATATTGTTAAGATGGCAACTGTCCCCAAATTGACCTATAGATTCAATGGAACCCCTGTCAAAATCCCAGAAAACTTTTTTGTAGAAATAGACAAGCTGATTCTAAAATTTATTTGAAAATACAAAGAACCTGAAGAGCCAACTTATTCTTGAAAAAGAGAAACCAAGTTTGTTCTCACACTACCCAATTTTGAAAATTTACTATAAAGCTTCAGTAATCAAATTAAGTATGATACTAGCATAAGGACAGTCATATTGATCAATAGAACAGAACAGAGAATCCAGAAATAAACTTGCTCACTTATGATCAACTGATTCTCAAAAAAGGTAACCAAAGTAATTCAATGGGCAAAAGACAGTGTTTTGAACAAGTTGTCCTGGAACAACTGGATATCCATATAAACGACAAACAAACAAAACCTTAGACCTTTATGTAACACCACAAACAAAAGTTAATTCCAAATGGATATTAGACCTAAAAAAAAAAGAACTAAAAATTGTAAAACTTCCAGAAGAAAATATAGTTGAAAATTCTTGTAACCTGAGATTAGGCAAAGATTTCTTAGCTATGACACCATAAGCACAATCCATAAGAAAAAGAAAAAAAGATAAACTGGACTTCATCAAAATTAAAACCATTGAAAGTGAAAAGATAAGCCACAGACTGGGAAAAATATTTGTTGATCATATGTCTGATAAATCACTTTTATTCAGAGTTTAGAGAGAACTCTTACAACTCAATAATAAGACAACTCAATTTAAAAATGAGTAAAAGATTTTAATAGAGTTAAATACCAGGGGAAAAAAATTGCATGAATGGCAAACACATGAGAAGATGCTCAATAGCATTAGAATTGGTTTTTACTCAAAGTATATAAAGAACCCTTACAACTCAATAAGACAAATAACCCAATTTAAAAATGGGCAAATGATTTGAATAGACATTTCACCAGAAAAGATACACAAATGGCAAATAAGCACATGGGAAGTTGACCAACAATATTAGTCATTAGGGAAATGCACATTAAAATCATAATCAGAACCACCATACAACCACCAGGATGGCTAAAATAGAAAGACTAACAATACCAAATATCTGTCAGGCGGGAAACAAAAACAAAAATAAAAACAAAGACAAAAACAAAAACAAAAAACAACAGACCCCTCAAATACTACAGGTGGGAATGAATAATGATAAAGCTAATTTGGAAAAGTTTAACAGTTTCTTAAAAAATTAAACATAAACTTACCATGCCACCCAGTAATTCCATACCTAGGTATATACCCAGAAGAAATTAAAACTAATATTTACACAAAAACTTGTATAAGCAAGTTTTATTTATCATTTTGTTCATATTAGCTAAAACTGGAAACAATCTAAATGTCCATCAACTGGTGATGAATAAACAATAAAAAGATTACTCAACAGTAAAAAAGAAATAAACTCCTAATATATGCACTAACATGGATGAACCTCAAAAGTATTATAAGTAAAAGAAGCCAAATATGTAAGACTATGTATTATACAATTCCATTAATTTGTAATTTCTAGAGACAAAACTTAGTGGCAAAAGTAGATCAGTAATTGTCTGGAGTGGGGAGTGGGAGTAGAGGCTGACTAAAGAGGTGAAAGGAACTTTCTAGGGAGGATGCAAATATTCTTTTAAAAAAAGATTTTATCCATTTGAGAAAGAGAGAGAATGTGATGGGGTTTGGGGGGGGCAGAGAGAGAGGGAGAGAATCTCAAGCAGGCTCCACACCCAGCACGGAGACCAATGTGGGGCTTGATCTCGAGCCAAAACGGAGTCAGACACCCAACCCACTGAACCACCCAGGTGCCCCAGGATGGATCTATTCTAAAAGTGGATTGTGATGAAAGTTGCACAACTCTGTAAACTTACTAAAAATTCTTGAACTTACACACTTATATTTTGTGAATTTTATGGTATGTAAATCATACTGCATTTAAACAATATTTTTACAACTAAGGAAATGAATTTTCACTAAGTGCATCAAATATTAAGAACTCTGCCATATACAATAGAAGGCAAATATGTAAGCAATCCGTAATCCCCAAATGCTCTTTCTCCAGGTTTAGCTAAGTGCCTTAGGAACAGTGAAGTCATGGGGCTATGGGAGAAGAGACAGAAATGAGAAGACAGAGCCTATGGTTGTTGCCTTGGCCTTATCCTAATTATTTTGAAGAGTAATAGGATGAGATGTTAAAGTCTAATCAGACTGCTCTTAGGTAGTCAGGCAGCAGAGGTTTAAATGGTCTGATCAGAGCCCAGGAAAACAGCTTTTCCAGCTGAACTCCACTGGTCTCAGACTTCACCATTGAGGGACATCCTCAAGAAAGCAAAACAATGAATACAACACAATGCCATGGAGCAGAAGTTTTATTTGATGTGATGCTGGCTTGCTTCCAAGCGAGTATATCCTAGTCAGTAGTGGCTGTCAATCAGATATTTTCAACTTCACTTATTTGTATTCGTTGGACACACCCAAACTAGTAGGCAGACTCACCAATGACCTGTCAAGTACATGAAGAAAAGCTAAAAAAAATTCAAGAAAGTCAGATTGGGCAATAGTGACCAAGTGAAGAAATTATGACTTTCTTAAATGACTCTTCAGCTATGAACTAACTAACATTCATCAAGTTCCTACTAAATGTTAGGTATTTTTGTAAGCACATTTAGATACAGCTGTTCATTAAATCCTCAAAAAACCCAATGAGCTGTGGAGTGTTTTTATCTCCTTTCTATGAGTGGGGAAAGTAAGGGACAGAGAAGTGAAGTGACTTACTCAAGGACACTGCTAATGAATGGCAAGGCTGAGATTTTAACCCGAGTCTACCTAGAGAAACTATGGTAACCACTATGTAACATTGCTTCCCATTTATATATTTACCCTCTAGAACTCTGTCCCTCTTCTGTTCAAAACTCCCTAGCATTCCTCTGCTACTCAAGTTCAAAGCTGAAGTCCCTATGATGGTCTACAAGTCCCTTTGTGCTCTAGTTTCCCATTACCTCCCTAAAACATAATCTACACTGACCCACTGCATTCACTTTGCTGTTCCTGGATCACACAAGACTTGTACCTACTTCAGTACCTTTCTATCTGCTGTTCCTACTGCCTGTAATACTCTTCTCTGAGACAGTGGAGGTTTCCTCCCTCGTCCCTTTCAGACCTCTACACAAATGTCAGCTCTTCAGAGAGGCCTTCCCTGACTACTTTTCCTAAAATAGTACTCCCCACCCTTTTTATACTTAATTTTAAGCACCCGGCAATGTTTATTACCTAACTCCACCATCTAGAATATTAGCTCCTTGAGAGCAGGGACATCTGGGAGTTTGGCTTTGCACCACCAATGCCTAAGACAGCACCTGGTTTAAAAAATACAAAAAAAAACCACGGACAATACTTGATTCACAACCCAGGCATATAACTTTAGGTAACAACTCATGACCCTGTACCAATAAAATCCAAACCAAAAGAAAAAATACAGTCTTTTAGAACCTTTATTTCTATTATTTAAAATTTGATCTTTCTTAATGTGTATGTATATTTTCATGCCTCCTTTAAAAGGTGAAGTTTCTTTGGAATGACTGATAACGTCTATAAACTTTGCTACACAAAAAATTATTAGAAGCGTAACTTCTTAACTGTGTCTCGAAGGGGAAAATAACCCCAAGTTGCCAAATGGATGCCTGTCCCTCAAGAGAAAATGGAATTCTTAAATGGACTGACTTAATACTGCAAAATAAGTAAATAATACATATCGAACTTCGGGCTCAATTTACACAAGACTCTAATTTCCTAGCTACAGCTAAATGACTTTCTAACTATTAGTACCTCCAACGTTTGCCTGTTTAAAAAAAAAATAAAAGAATAAAAAGCAGATTTTTGAAAACTTTTCACTTTATTTGGGTCATTTTAGAACACACATATTTGCTTTGTTGTTGTTGCTGTTGTTGTTAACAGTGGCAGTAAGTCACAGAACACCATGAGCTCTTCCTCAATAAATTAAATGCTCCCTAGGAGGAGAGGAAAGAGGAAAAGGTGAGGGAACATACGCAAAAGAAAGAACAATACGTGCCAAAAGACAGATTTTGTGAGAAGGCGAGCCACCCCTTTTGAAACTGCAGGTTTCCAGGAGGCTGGTTTCAAACAAATAGAGAGCGATGGGTAAAGTCCAACTCTCCAAGTACTGTTGCAGATCATCCGGAAACATATACTGGCGGCACCTGGGGAGTGACTGAAAGTAGAGTCGTAGGGCCCCCTCTGTCCCACTCATATCAAGTATCTCCACGCCACTCACCTTCCGTTTTAGATGAGCACAAATCACATCCCTACTTTAATCAGGGAAGTCAGAGGGAGTCGGACATCCCTCCCTACACATACACAAACCATTCGCCCCAGGGCTGTAAAACGCAGTCCACGGAATCTGGGAAGACCGAAACCGGGAGTCGCTGGAATCTCTCACTCCAAGTTCTCTCCGCTCTCTGAGGCTGAGCCCAGAGGAATGCCACAGGGACAAAGCGGGGAGGAAGGGGGCATCTCCCCCTTACCTTGATGGCTTTCTCCATGTCGCTCTCCTCGGACATGCTCCGTAGGGCCTCTACGGCCGGGAGCGGCGGAGGCTGCGCAGCTGCCCGGTCCCACCGTAGCCGAGGGAGCAAGGGGCTCGGCGCTCGGGCCCCTGGGCCTCGGGGAGACCGGCAGCAGCCGCCCCCAGGGGCCGGCGGGGATGAGGGCCCCGGCGCCGGCTCCGCTTCGGCGGGCGGCTCTAGGCTGGCGGCGGCGGCCCCCAGGGACAAGCCTTTGTGCTGCGCCCCGCGCGGCCGCCTCCTGGCTTCATCCCCGGCCGGGGAGGCAGGCTCCCGGGGCAGGGCGAGGCGGGTCGGGTCCCCGTCCGGGGCGCTATGCAGAGGCCTCGCGGGGCCGCCGATTAGGCCTGGGCTCGCCAGGTCCTAATGAGGAACCTGCGCCTCCGTCTCCGCCGCCGGCACCGCTGCGAAGCCGAGGCCGAGCCCGCCGCCGCTGCTGCTCCCGATGCCGCTTCAGCGCCACACATCGCCGGGACACCCGCGCCGGGCAGCCCCGCCGGCCGCCCGCCCGCCGGCGCTCTGTCCCGCCTGAGCTCCGGGCCGCCCCTCCTGCCGCCCGACTCCTTGCCCCCACGGCTCCACGCGCCCCTCGCCGCCGTCCGCTGGGGTTTCCGAGGTCCCCCAAACCACGCAGTTGATTTGCAGGCCTCCGCCAGGGCCTCCCCAAGCTGCGCCGCACTCGGCACAGGCCCCGGGGCCCTCCGCAGCGCTGGCGCCGCGCTGATGACGTAACGTGCCGTTTTCCTTCTCCCCCCGACGGGGTGGATCCACTGGAGAACGGCACCTGACTGAGTGGTGCTCGGGCCCCTTATTTTCTCGCCGGCGCCGGGAAGGAGGTTCGTTCCGCCAGGAACAGCCTGCGCGAAGGACCCGGGGGTTTCAACTCGTGATGAAGAAGAGGAAACGGAAGTCCCGGGCGGGTGCAGCGGTAAGAGAACAGAATTGTGTGTAATAATAGTAGTAATAGTTGTGTATTCAGAGGGTTAATTTTACGTGAGGCTCTTTTGCCCCATCAGGTTCTTTCTGCTATACAAAGCAGGCATTTGGCGCTGCGAGGTAAGTATGTTCTTATCTCCGCGTTCCCAGGTTAGGTAATTAAGGCTCTGAGAGCCCAACTCTCTAGGGCACAGCTGAGAAGTGGTCAAGTCAATTGGAACCCACGTTTGTGCTCCTTCCACTACACCAATTACCTATCCAAGGACCTTGAACGAGCTGTTGGTGGATCTTCATTCGTTCAGTTATGTACTGAGCACCACCGTGTGTCAGGCCTACTTAACACTTGGGAAACAATAGGAACAAGAGTCGGTACCTACTCAGTGGATCTTACTTTCAGGAAAGGTAAGAAGCAAATAAGCAGAGGGAAACACGGAGTTTGTGGATGCTAAGAAGAACGTGAACAGGATGCTGAGATAAGAGAATAACTGGATGTAGGGATTTTTCTTAGCAGATGATCAGGGAAGGTTTCCCAGGAGGTAACACTGAGGCTGAGACCTCTGAGGAATGAGAAGGAGCTGACTGTTGGAAATCTGAGGAGAAGATATCTGGGCGGATGGAAAAGCAGGTGCAAAAATCTTAAAGTGGAAATAAGCTAAGTATGTTCAAGAAGCAGCAGAATGTTCATTGTAGCTGGAGCAGAGCAAGTAGAAAGAGAAAATGACAAAGAATGTGGTTGGAGAGGTGGACAGGGGCTGTTTCATACACCCTAGGGTCATGGAAATGACTTTAGATTTTTTTCTATGTCATCGGAAGGTTTTAAACCAAAGAGTGATGCGATCAAAGTTACGTTTTGAAAGATCATTCTGCTAGACAGAGAAATACGAGCAAACAAGATAGGAGACCGGTGAGCTGTTAAGAGGCTATTGGAATAATCCAGATAAGAGATGATTCTGATGCTTGAACAAGGCAGTGGCAGCAAAGGTGGGGTAGATAGATTTATGATATATTTTAGGAGTAGAGTTGACAGTATTTCCTGAGGATTCCATGTGGAAGGTAAGAATAAGAAATGAGTCAGGAGTAACTTCCCTGAGTCTGGCTTCAGCAACTGGAGGGATGATGATGCCATTCAGTGATTGAAGGACTTGATGCAGGTGAAGGTGGGGAATTCACGGTTTTTTTCTGTCGAGAATAATTTGAGGATTTTGTGTGACATACCAGAGGATAAGTCAAGTAACTGGATATACGTTGTGGTGCAGATGTAGTTGTCCTCTTTGTTGGCCATACACCTACAGTACATTCCTCAGCCCCCTTAAAGTAGGTGTGGCCATGTGCCTATGCTCTCCTACGGAAAGTGAACAGAAGAGATGTGCACAGTTTCCAGGCTCGGCCCAGAAAATTTGTCAACAGGTGCTCTTACTTGCTCTGCCAGCTGGACGATGATAAGAAGGTTCTGGAGAAGGCAAGGCTTCAATATGGAAGATTCCTGAGTAGAGGAGAACCTCAGCTCCATGGACTTATATATCCACCTAGCACTGTTATATGAGAAAAAAAATAAACCTTTGTTGTTTTGAGCTTTTATGTATTTGAGTCTTTTTGTACTAGCAACTTTGCCTGTGCTATCTAATACAAATAAGAGCAGTGATCCAGCAGTGAATTTTGGGAGAAAATTTCTAGATGAATTGACATTATCTATAACAGGAAATAAAAGGTGCATCGGATTTATTCATTCATTGATTCCATAATAATTTATCAGGTGCCTCTCCGTGCCAGGCACTGTGTTATGTAATAGAAATGCAGAGATGAAGAACTCAGTATACGCTGAGTCTGGCAGCTCACCTTATTGGCTGTTGTCTGCATGTGCTTTCCCTCTCCCTAGAAACAATCTCCCCTCTCAAGACACACACACACACACACACACAGAGCCTAATTTCTACATGTTCTTCAACCACACTCTAGATACCATGTTAGGGGCACCGGGATGGCTCAGTCAGTTGAATGGCCAACTCTCAGTTTCACCTCAGGTCATGATCTCAGGGTCATGGGATGGAGCTCCATGTTAGGCTTTAGGCTCAGTGCAGTTTGCTTGAGAGTCTGTCCCTCTAGCTCACACTCTCTGTCTCTCAAATAAATAAAAATAAAATCTTAAAAAATTTTCATTGGAAAGACATGTCTAATTCTTATCCCCAATCTAAGTCAGATATTCCTGTTGTCTCATAACTTACTTTCTTGTACTTATCACAGTTTTTATTTATGCATTTATTGTTTGTTATTCTTTAGTGTTCTTTCCCCAACTAGACCATAAATATTAATCTCAAGGGAAAGAATCTTACCTGTATTAGTGGCCACATCCTCAAGACTTAGCCCACTGCAGGTGTTTAATAAATATTTGCTGAAGGAATCAATGAATGGAGAAGGCAGAGCCCAGAGGAAGGAGAAGCTTCCTCCATTTTTTGCTGGGGGGAGGCTGTGGTAGGCAGCCTCTAAGGTAGCCATCAGTGATGCCCACTTCTAGGTATTCATGATCTTGTGTAATCCCTTCACCCTGATTGTGGGCTAATCCTAGGGACTTGCTTCTAATGATGAGATGTCATGTCTCAAGTTGCATTACAGAAAGACTTTGTCTTCCATCTTGGGCACCCTCTCTTACTCTCTTCGTCATTTGCTCTGAAGGAAGCCAGCTCAAATGTAAGGTTCTTTGTTAGTTTCCTGGGGGTGCCATAATAAATTACCATAAACTGGGTGACTCAAAACAACAGAAATTTTTTCTCACAATTCTGGAAACCCGGAGTCTGAAATCCATGTGTTAGCAGGGCTGTGCTCCCTCTGAAAGCTCTAGGGGAGAATCCTTGCTTACCTCTTCGAGCTTTTGGTGGCTCCCAGCAGTCCTCAGCTTTCCTTGGGCGAAAGGAGTGCATTACTCCAGTCTCTGCCTCTGTCTTCACATGGCCTTCTTCTCGGTGTCTTCTCCTCTTATGAAGACACTATCATTGTATTTAGGGCCCACCCTAATCCAGTATGATTTTATCTTAATTACATTTGCAAAGACACTGTTTCTAAATAAGGTCACGTTCTGAGGTTCCATGTGTACATGAATTTGGAGGGGAGGATACTAACCAGCCCACTATAGTTGCCTAGTAGAGGGGCCCACCTGTCAAGGAACTAATGTCTCTTGCCAACTGCCAGTGAGAACCTGAGACCTGCCGAAGGCCACATAAATGACCTTAGAATGGATCCTCCCCCAGTTGAGCCTTGAGATGATTGCAGCCTTCTGTGCCAGGAAGAGGCACCCAGCTAAACTGTGCCCAAATTCCTGACCCACAGAAACTGAGATAACAGGTAGTTTTAGGGCACTGAATTTGGGGTAATTTGTCATGCACCAAAGATAAACTAATACAGATTTTGGTGCCTGAAAGTGGGATGCTGCCCTAACAGCTACCTAAAATGTGGGAGTGGCTTAGAACCAGGCAGTGGATAGAGGCTGGAAAGATTTTGAGGAGTGCATTAGAGAAAGCCTACGTTATCTTGAACAAACTTAGTAGAGATCTGGACTTTGGGGGTGCCTTAGTGGCTCCTTCAGCTCGGGTCATGATCCCAGAATCCCAGGATCGAGCCCCGCATCTGGCTCCCTGCTCAGCAGAGAACCTGCTTCTCCCTCTGCCCCTCACCCCGCTCGTGCGTGCGCTCTCTCTCTCTCTCTCTCTCTCTCTCAAATAAATAAATAAAATCATTAAAAAAAATCTGCACTTTAAAGATGCTGTCAGTGAGGCCTCAAATGGAAGTAAGGAATGTGTTATTGGAAACTGGAGGAAAGAGGATCCTGGTTATGAAGTAACACAGGGTTTATAGCAACACTGTCTTCAGCAATTATGTGGAAAGGGAGAGTGTTCCCAATGAAGTGCGTGATCTAATTAGGCAGTTTCTAAGCAGAAGGTGCTGCCTGGTTTTTTTCTCACTCCTTGTAGTAAAATGTGAGAAGAGAAGTAAATTATTAAACAGGAAGGAGCCAGGACTTGATAGTTTTGTGATTTTAGTTTCTCTAGATGGCAACCAGTGCTAAAATTTAGCAGTGACTTTCAAGCAAGGATCAAACCCAGAGTACTGCAGGGAAATGTGGTCTTTGTTCGGGCTGCTATAACAAAATAACCTGGCCCCCCAAATTCATGTCCTGGCATGCAAAATACATTCATTCCATTTCAACAGCCTCAAAAGTTACCTTTCCTACCTCAGCTCCAATGTCCAAAGAACCTAAATATCATCTAAATCAAATGTGGGTGAGAGTATAGAGATGTGATTCATCTTGAAACAAAATTCCTCTGTGAAATCAGGTAAGTTATGTGCTTCCAAAATATAGTGGTAGGACAGGCATAGGATAGCCATTCCCATTCCAAAAGGGAGAAATCAGAAGGAGGAAAGGGGCGATGGGTCCCAAGCAAGTCCAAAACCTAGTAAGGCAAATACCATTAGATTTTAAGGCTGGAGAATAATCCTCTTTGGTTTGATATTCTGCCCTCTGGACCCATTTGGGTTGCAGTCCTACCCCTGTAGCTTTGACAGGCAAGTCCCACTCACATGGCTCTACGAGGTGGCCCTGCCACCAGGCCTCAGATGAAACCTCTCCAGCCTGTTGAAACCAAGGCATTGGCCCTGATGATTTTCTGAATTGCCTTTGGGATCATCCTTCTTTTTTCTTGAATAGTGCACATTCATAGCCACTTAACTTTGTTGCCCTGTTTTGTAGAATCTAAGAAGTCCAGAAGCCTTCCTTCATTTCTTCCTGTCTTGGTTCCCTTCAATTCAAACAAGCAGTGTTTCTGCTCCTATGATCCAATGCTCTCTATCATGTGATGGTCCAACGACATCCTTCAGTGTTCTCTTCCAAACACACTTTTCTAATTCTTTGGAATATGGACGGGCTGAGAATTTTCTAAATCCTTAAGGTCTGGTTTCTTTTGGTTTAACAATTCTTTCTTAGGCTCATCTCTTTCCTTTCACATTTTATCATAAGCAGTCAGGAGAAAACAAGCTGCTCTTCAAATACTTCTTAGAAATCTCTGCTGAATATCCAGTTTCATTGCTCACAAGTTCTGCCTTGCAAAAGCACTAGGACACGGTTCGGCCAAGTTCTTTGCCATTTTGCAATAAGGATCACCCTTTCTTCAGTGTCCAACAACATGCTCCCCATTTTCCTCTAAGGCCTCACCAAAATGGACCTTCCCATCCACATTTCTAGCATGCACCGCTAAACTCTTCCAGCCTCTCCCCATTACCGAGTTCCAAAGCCACTTCCACGTTTTGAGGTATTTGTTACGGCAGCACCCTTACTTCTCAGAACCAAAATCTGTCTTTGTCTGCTTGGGCTGCTTAACAAAATACCATAGACTGGGCATCCTAAAAATAGACATTTATTCCTCACAGTTCTGGAGGCTGAAGTCCATCAAGATGTGGACAGATTTGATTCCTGACAAGGCCCTCTTCCTGGCTTGCGGACAGCCACCCTCTTGATGTGTCCCTCACATGGTAGAGAGAAAGCCACCTTAAGTCTCTTCCTTTTCTTATAAGGACACTAATCCCATCATGACACCCTCATCCTCACGACCTCATCTAAGTCTAGTGACGACCCAAAGGCCCCACCTCCAAATAGCATCATGGTGGGGGTTGGAGCTTCAACATATGGCTTTGGTGGGGAATATAGCATGGCCTGAAGGTAAAGTAGAAGGTGTGACTGTAATAGTTTGTGAATACCTCAATCAAAGGTGGTACCTCAGAAGACTGTTCAGTCATGGGAAAGATTCTGTACAGAGACTCGGTGCATCTCGCAAATCCTGTCAATCAAACATAAGGCCTCTAGGATGCTTGACGTCATCGTCCTGCAGCAGTCACAGCGGAAACAGAAAGTAGAGGAGGACTTTGTTCAGGGAGATTTGTGGATGTGGCTTTAGTCTAATGGTGTGAACACCCAGTAAGTTTCCCAGGAAGCCCACAGAGTTCTTGAAAGAGTCATATTTGGACTCTTGGACTGAAGGAGAAAGGACAGTACAGGCTGAAAAGAGGCCTTTAGACCTCCAGGATTCTGGCAGGAAGCCAACTGAGCTGCCCAGCTGCACATATGTGCTACTTTTTATGAAATAGGATGACTCAGATTGGAGCCAAGAGCCATGCGAGTGAGCTGGGAAGTAGATCCTCCACCCTGGAATGACTGCAGCCCCAGCCAACGCCATGATTACTGTGAGGTTGTGAATCCGAGCCCCATACCAGGTGTAGAGATTACTAAAGGAAAAAAATTGTGGGTTTTAAGCTGACACATTTGTAGTCAGATCTATTCTGTAGCAATCGATAACTGATACAGGTGGTTAAAAAGAAGAGAAGGCATGTAGGTGAGAGGTCATGTTGAGCTGGACTGGGATGATTGCAGCAGACCTCAGGGAGAAGTAAACAGATCTGAGATGTATTTTGCATGTGGAATCAGCAGGAGTTGGTGATGGATTGGATGCGGGGGATGCAGGGGAAGGCAGTGGCAAGGGTCATGCCCAGGTTACCCCAGGGCACAAGCTCCCAACAGGCAGGAGTGACTTACTAAGAGCAAACTCCCTGTGGGTAAAGAAATACTTGTAGGGGCTCAATGAGTTCAATGTAAGGGTGGATGGATAAAAACCTGCAGTCAGATGACACCGTGTGTCATTTTCTCTGATGCATAAGTGCCCTTCATCAGTTTCGGAAGAGTGACCCTGCTTGACAAGGGTTGTCAAGGATGTGGAGAACCTGGAACCCTCATATAGTCTCATACTTTTTATACTGGTGAGTGTGTAAGATGATATACAGCAGTGGGAAACAGTTTGGCAGTTCCTCTGAAGGCTAAACAGAATTCCCACGTGCTCCAGCAATTGTCTCCTAGATGTATACCCCAAAGAATCAAAAATAGGTATTCAAACAAATACTTGTAAATAAGTGTTCATAGCAGCACCATTCACAATGGCCAGAGATGGAAACATCCCAGATGTCTATCAACACGTGAGCGGATGAACGAAATGTGGTATATCCATATAATGGAATATTATTCAGTCATGAAAAGGAAAGAGGCACTGATTTGTGCTACCACGTGGATAAACCTGAAAGACATCTTGCTGAACGAGAGAAGCCAGAACAAAAGTTCACATATTGTGTGATATCATGCATATGAAATTTCCAGAATAGGCAAACCCACAGAGACGAAAAGCAGACCAGTGGTTGCCAGGGCCTGGGTGGAGAAGGGAATTGGGAGTAACTGTTTCATTGATAGAGAGTTCCCTTTTGGGGTGATGAAAATGTTTTGAGATTAGATGGAGGTAGTAGTCGTACAGCGTTGAGAATGTGCTGAATGCCACTGAATTGTAAGGTTTAAAATAGTTAGTGGTCAATTTTATGTTCTGTGATTTGACCTTAATTAAAAGACCAATATGACAATTAGCCCCATTACTCTCAAAAGGATCTTTCCTTTTCAAACTGAATTATTTCATAACACAGTTAAAGGTCCACTTAAAGTATTAACAGACCCAAGCTACTAGATGAATTTTCTAAGTGCTTAGAGCAAGGGTGGTGAACCTGTGAGTCTGACATGTTTAGTCGTCTCACTTATTGGATAATCTGCTCGAGTAATTGCCAGGCAGGCATGTTCGCTTTCTTTTCCCGTGGTGGCTTGGGATAGCTCTCATTCCAAGTGGGGACTTTTAACGATTTGAGACAAGAAGACAGTTGAAAACCGTATAGCCTACCTGCCCCTTTTTTCCCTCTAGTTGGAGTTTCTTTTCCGATTTCAGAAGCATTGTGTATGTCATTAGTTTTTAAGAGTTGAACAGTATATAGGACCCCTGGGTGGCTCAGTCAGTCAGTCCTGGGCTCAAGCCCCATATGGGGCTCCCTGCTTTTCCCTCTCCTTCTTCCTCTGCAGCTCCCCCTGCTTGTGCTCTCGCGCTCTGTCAAATAAATAAATAAAATCTTAAAAAAAAAAAAAAAAGTTGAACAGTACAGCAGTTAATGTAGACAGTGGAAATCTATGAACTCACCACCAGAAGCAGCCTTTGTTAACTCTTTCCTGCTGCCCTTCTCTGAAACCAAGTTTGCATTTACCTGCCCCTAGCACAGCACCTGTAACAGCAGCTGGCTTTTGGGGAAACACAGCTTACCTCCTTTCCAAAAACTCTGCAGAAACCCAAGCTCTATTCTGTGATAGGAACTAACACCTCTAAGGTAACCTTCACCTACCCTTACCTCATTTAACCTCCTAGAAGCCCTGGGAGGTGGGCACAGTGACTGTCGTCATCCCCACTTTACAGATGAGGAAACAGACTAAGAGAGGTTACCTAGGCTTAACCAGTCTTCAGTAATTCATCCAAAAACATTTATTGAGGACCTACTGCGTGTCCAGCAACGGGCCGAATCACCCTGCTCGTTAAGTGGCAGGTCATCCTGGACCCGAGGACAGGCCTGATTCTGGTACCATAGCCCCATTTCCCACCCACGCACCCCACGACCTGGCTGAGGCGAGGGTTGCTGCAATGTGCCACCCACTGCACCTTCCCCGGAAGTCTTCCCACGTACTCAGGACGAGAATAAATCAGTTGGTCTGAAGGCCTGGCAACACCTCTTCTAGCACAGTACTTCCAGAACCTTAAGGTGCAGACAAATCCCCCGGGGATCTTATTCAAATGCACAATCAGGTTCACTCTGCCTGAGCTGGGGCCTGAGATTCTCTATTTCACACAAGTACACAAGCGAGGTCGATGCTGCTGGTTTATGACTCATGCTTGACTCAGCCACCCTCTTCAACCTTGAGAGGCCATTTTCCATGCCTCCATGTCCCAGGCCCATGTTCCTGAGTATAGAATAATGCAACCCTTCAGTGGCACCCCAATTCAGTTTCTTAATAGATCCCTTCAGGTATTGTAACACACATTTATCAGCTCCTACTCTAGTAGCACTCCCCACTCAGAGAATTCAGAGTCTAAAGAAGGAAACAGATCAAGTACAGCATAATATAGGCAACACGTAAGTCTGGGCTAAGTACAAAGTGCACTTGCGACTGGGAGGAGAATACCAGCTCCTAAAGGCAATGAGCTGAGTAAACATTCCAGAGAAGACCTGGGGTAGGGACCAGCGCTGATGATTTAAGACATTGTAGCGAGTGAAGGGACCAATAGCATGTTTGCCAGAGCAAGTAAAATGAATGAGAGGCTCCAGGATTCAGTGCTCAAGAGTTGTGGGGTTTTGAGATCCAAGGATAGCTGATTCTCCATTGCAGTCAAGCTCTGCTCGTTTGAACAAGTCGTGGAATCCCTCTGGGCAGTTAGAGACTGTTGAACGACTCATCATCAATCAGAGCAGAAATGCTTTGCTCAGTTTTGGAGAAATAACATTCCCAGAGGCCCACCAATCCTCACACCCCAGGGGGGCTCCTCCTCCAGGTGACATGAAAGTTCCAGTAACAAACTGGGAACCAGCAGGAGAAACCACTGGAACCACTGGTTTTCTGTTGCGGTGGCGTCTTCGTTTTTAACTGTGATTTTTTCTAAATTATATTCTCCTTGTTGTGTTTGCTGGTTATAAAAGTAATATTACCTGAATATCCATTAGTAGGGGCTTGTTCAATAGCTTATAAACACACATTAAGTAATAGGGTAGCCATTGGACGAGAGGCCTATTATATGCCCTGAAATGAAAGATGCTCATAGTAGAACAAGTAAAAAATAGTAAGATACTAAACATTCTGGTTAAAGGCAATGCTTCTCATAATTAATAACAAAGGATTGTATAAAAGAAAGTAAAGATTTATTGACACACACAATTTTCTCTACTTCAGATGTTTTTATATGCTCTTGTAAATGTGTGCTTGTTGTGAGGTAGTCGGGGATGTGTAGACCAGCAGGAACTGGAGTTGTGACAGGAGGATGATTTATCAGTTACCACCGCCACTAGTCTCCAGGAAAGGCTCTTGATTTGCTGACCGAGGTCGGGGGTGGGTGAGAGGGAGCAGATCATACCCAGCTGCTTTGCTGTGTGGTAAAAAAGGATGAGGCAGGGGAGTGCAGGGAGAGAGGAAGAGGAGGGGCCATGGAGGGTGAAGAACCAGAGAAAAGGGAAGGCCTGAGCTAGGGGAAGGGGATGATCTTGATGGGAAGATGCGTGTCGGGGTGGGAAAGGGCTGGGCTGATAGTTCAAACGTGTGTGATGTGTCACTCCACCTTGTCCCTCTGAGAAGCTTCAGTAAGGTTTGCTTTCAGGCACGTATTTGCTTCGGAGCAGTTCTACACAGTTCTGAGTCCTGTTTCGAGATTAGCACTGGGTGATATCAGAAGCTGCCCAGCAGGGCCCAGTCACACCTGAGTTTGTGATGCGATTTTTTTCCCTACAAAAATGGAAGTCTAACCCAAGAGAAATGAAAATATGTCCACCCAAAAACTTATGCATGAATGTTTCTAGCAGCATGATTCATAATAGCCAAAAAATGGAAACAGCAGATGAATAGATAGACCAAATGTGATCTGTCCCTATGCTGGAATAGTATTCGGCCATACAACAGCATGAAGTACCGACACGTGCTACACTGTGCATGAATCTTGAAAAAATTACACTAAGTGAAAGACGCCAGACAGAAGAGGCCACATACTGTATGACTCCACTTATATGAAATGCCCACAACAGGCAGATCTTTAGAGACAAAGTAGATTAGTGATTTCCAGGGAGGAGGGTGATTGGGGGGACGGCGGGGATTGGGAGATGAAAGCCAAGGAATATGGGTTTCTTTTTTGGACAATGAAAGTGTTCTACAATCAGCTGTGGTGTTGTGAACATACTAAAAAATTTGAATTATTCACTTTAAAAAGGTGAACTCTATGGTATGTGTAATACACAGCAATAAAATTGTTTGAAGAAGGGAGGGAGGAAAGGAAGGAAGGAAATGAGGAAACAAACCTGAGAGCCAACTTTCCTTTCTTGTGATAAACCAGTGTCTGTCAAACTTTAATAGACATACCGACCAATGATTCCTAGGTGTGGGGTAGAACCTGGGATTCTGCATTGCTTCGAAGCTGCCTGGTGATGCAGTTGCTTCCAGCTGGTCCTAGATCGCTCTGAGCTAATGTAGACACCCTGAGAACGCCCATCACTCCACAGCCCCTGCCTAGGAGATGGGCGTAACTACAAGCGAGTGCCATAGGACCCCATCCTCCAGCCACAGGTGACTGGCTCAGGAAGGGGCATCTGACCCAAGCCGGGCCCACAGGAGGCTCCTGGGAATTGAGACTGGAACGTTAAGCCAGTAAAGGGTCATGGTGTCCAGGCTGAGGCATTCATTGTCTGTCCCATGAATATTAAAGTGGGGAAAGCCCGTCTGCAGAGAGAGGAGAAGGCTGTGGAGAGAAGCAGAAAGGAGCAGTATTTGTGTCTCACTGCACTTCCTGTCCCACATCCTTCCCCAAACATCTCCCTTTTGCTTAGGGTGGCACCTCGTCCCTCTGAATGCCGTCAAATGGCCACTGTTTTGTTTTTTTTTTTTAAGATTTTATTTACTTATTTATTTGACAGAGATAGAGACAGCCAGCGAGAGAGGGAACACAAGCAGGGGGAGTGGGAGAGGAAGAAGCAGGCTCATAGCTGAGGAGCCTGATGCGGGGCTCGATCCCAGAACGCTGGGATCACGCCCTGAGCCGAAGGCAGACGCTTAACCGCTGTGCCACCCAGGCGCCCCCACTGTTTTTTTTTTTTTAATGGACATTTAAGTTGTTTGATGTTTTCTGCTATTACAAATAGCAATGACGTGCTTTTCACGCTTGTCCAGTTGTTTTCCTGGATACATTTTTAACAGTGGATTCCTACCAGAAAGGTTGTATTTGGTTATATTCTCCCTTAGTGCAAAAGCACACACTGTTGTTGTGGTTGTTTTTTACCTAAACTTCTTTTCTTCAAATATATCACAATAAGATTTTACAGTCTGTGAATGGAAAATTCTAGTATTTGCAGAATTTGACTCAGTTCCCATCCTTCAGCCTCTCAGAGTTAGAAAGAACCCTAGCAATCATCAAGGCCAACCCTGTACTCACGGTACTGCCCTGCATTTCCATAGCGTCCTGCTGGAACACTTCCCTTGACCTGGTCTGAACCATCCCTCATGCAGCCTTTTCTGCCCATTGTGAGAGGACTCCCACTGGCTTCCCTCACTGTTTGCCAATGGCCCGGGTCTCTGCTTTGGGAGCCACAGAAACATCATCCCTCTCCTGGGATAGCTTTTCAGATGTCTTACTTCGCAACCTTTTTAAAAAAATGATTTTCTTACTGTGATAAAAAACATATAACAAAATTTACCATCATAACCATTTCTAAGTGTACAGTTCAGATTTAAGTATATTCACATTGGTGTACAATCAGTCTCCATAGCTTTCTTATCCCTCAACTCTGAAACTCTATACTTACTAAACAACAGCTTCACTCGGTAGCCTCTTGAAGCCCAAATGGAAAAGTGGATTCGGAAAAAGCACACTTCCTAAAGAATTATAATATCTCACTAGACAGCCGTGATTTCCACTTTCCTGCTGAGAAATAAGACACAGAGGTTACCTCAGATGTACAGGTATATGGGGGCGCCTGGGTGGCGCAGTCGTTGGGCGCCTGCCTTCCGCTCAGGGCGTGATCCTGGCGTTATGGGATCGAGCCCCACATCAGGCTCCTTCACTATGAGCCTGCTTCTTCCTCTCCCACTCCCCCTGCTTGTGTTCCCTCTCTCGCTGGCTGTCTCTATCTCTGTCAAATAAATAAATAAAATCTTTAAAAAAAATGTACAGGTATATGACACTTTGATGTAGCTTAAAAATAAACTGTCAAACTTTCCATTTTTATCATCATCATCATGTACCATCCCCAGGTAATATACAGAACTGCCATCCTTTCCCCCACCCCTGGCAATGGCATTAAAGAGAGGAGTCAGCAGGAGTCAGGAATGAGTGGAGGTCCAGCGCTGTCTTAGTCTGTTCCGGCTGCTATAATGAAATGCCACAGACTAATGGCTTACAAACAGTGGAAATGATTTCTCACGGTTCTGGAAGCTGGAAGTGTGAGATCTAGGTGCCAGTGTGGTTGGGTGAGGGCCCTCTTCTGGTTCATAGCTAGTGTATGAGTCTCCAGGGAGGCAGACCAGGACCAAGAATTGTCACCTGCTTCCCCCAGGATAATCCTGATCCTCAGATGTTTCCAGGGTATTGTCAAAAGCTCCCATAAATATTGTATTGATATGTATCCAATTAAATTACCCAAATAGTACATAACTGTGGTTATGTAAGATAATATCCAAGGTAAAAGTCCAAACACAATAAAGTATTAAGAGGTAAATGGGCATGATGCCTGCAAGCTACTCCTAGAAGGTCCAGTAACAAGGGAAATATATACAGGAGGAGAGAAGTGGGAGGAGGAGAGGTAGAGCCAATGAGGAAACTGCTACATGTGGTTGAATCTGGGTAAAAAGTATATGGGAGCTTGTTGTACTACCCTTAAAACTTCTGTTAAGTCTGAAACAGAATAAAAAGCAAAAAGCAGGGCTCCCTGCTCAGCGGGGAGCCTGCTTCTCCCTCTCCCTCTGCTGCTCCCCCTGCTTGTTCTCTCTCTGTAAAATAAGTAAATAAAATCTTAAAAAAAAAAAAAGAGGCAGAAAGCATCAAACACAAATATTTCTGAAGGAAGCTCTGTCCCTCCCTTATTAAATGCGGCCCCCAGAGCAGCAGTAGCAGCGTCACCTGGCACTTAGCAGGTACTCCTTAAATATTTCTTCTTGGGGCCGCAAGAGTGGGAGCCAGATTTATATTTCACTGATTTTTTTTTTTACCATGTGTATTTCCTTTTGAAAAAAGGTGAATAAAATCAGTATGAATCAATAAATATCAGTTCCCTTTTATTCACAAAATTGCAGAATCAGAGCTGGAAGTAACCATAGGGGTTATGTGTCTTGCCTGAGTTACCCCAAACAGCTCTGTGACTCTGGCTGCTTTATTTTTTTTAATTGAGGGGAAATTCACGTAACATAACATTGGCCATTTGAAGGTAAACAATTACGTGGCATTTGTTACGTTCACAGTGACATGCACCTATCATCACTGTCTACTTCCAAAACGTTTTTATCACCCAGAAAGGAAACCCCATGCCCATTAAGTAGTCACTCCCCAACCCCCAGCCTCTGGTAACCACCAGTCTACTCTCCATCTCTATGGACTTGCATGTTCTGGACATTGACATTTCATATACATGGAACCCTACACTATGTGGCCTTCTGTGTCTGGCTTCTTTCTCTCAGCCTCAGGTCTTTGAGGTTCGTCTATGTTGCACCATGTGTCAGTGCTTCACTTCTTTTCATGGTTGAATATATTCCATTATGTGGATAGACCACATTCGGTTTATCCTTTTATCTGGTGATGGACATTTGGATTGTTTCCACCTTTTGGCTACTGCGAATAGTACTGCTGTGAACATTTGTGTATAAGTTTTTGCTGGAGTCCCTGTTTTCAGTTATTTGGGGTATGTGACCCTGGCTTCTTGATTCCCTCATTGCATGGCCTGCCAGACATAACCAGTGTACAGTTGTGTTGTAACACCGTCTTTGAAAGACCCCCGCAGGTAGGTCTCTCCCATCAGCTCTTGGAGAGGATGGCACTGCAGTTGTACTTATCGCCCACGGGGTGGCGCGTACACTTAAAAAAAAACAAAACCAAACCAAACCATCTCATCAACCAAATTCTACAGCCTACCTGAAAAGTTCCCTTTGTCCTTTATTCAACCAGAAGTGGAGCATTTCCTCTTGGACACTCAGCAAGACTAAAGTCAGAAACAGCAGCTTTACACCCAATACTCCTGTGACTGACCCATATACAAATACCCAGAGAGATTAGGTTGTTCATAACCTGAGAACTTTGTGTTTTTTTCAGACAGCTACTTATGGTTCAAATTGGTTCCTGTCACTGAAAACACAAGGAGATAAGTAAGTGTCTAGGATGTCAAAGTCAACATTATATGGTATAGTTTTGGAATACAGGTGAGGTTTGGCGGGGTGAGGTCCAGAGCCAACAATCAAGAGAGAATTCTTGAGACATCTTTGATGCAAAATGGGGTTTTCTTAAAGCACAAGGACAGGACCCGTGGGCAGAAAGAGCTGCTGCCCCAGGATTGTGAGGGGTGACGGATTATATATTTGGTAGTTGAGGGAGGTAAGGAAAAGGGAGGTTTTCAAAAGAACTTTCATATGCTAAAGAGGACCTGCAAGACACTGGAGGCCTTGCCATTATCAAGTTAAGGTGGTTTTTTCCTCCAGCAGGCATTAACATTAAGACAGTCCAGGAGCTTCCTGGAGGAACATTATACTCTGCCTTCCTCAAGTATTTGTCAATGGACTGCAGATTATAAGGGCATTTAATTTTTTTTTTTAAGATTTTATTTATTTATTTGACACACAGAGAGCAAGCAGAGCAGGGGAACAGCAGAGGGAGAGGGAGAAACAGACTCCCCACCAAGCAGGGAGCCCGACACTGGGCTCAATTCCAGACCCCTGGGATCATGACCTGAGCCAAAAGCAGACACTCAACCAACTGAGCCACCCAGGCACCCCAAGGGCATTTAATTTTATCTACGTTTCCTTCTGGAAGTTAAGTTATTGATAAGAATGCTTTTTTCTTGTAAATCACTAAGACATTTATAAACTGAGGGAGACTCCTGTCTTGCAGGACTATAATCTCTATAAATTAACCATTTGTTGTTGCTTCCCTTAGCTTTAGGACAGCCAGGAGTGCCTGAGGAATGTCAACACAGGTCCCACCCAGGAGTGGGGTAGGGGGGTGCGGGGTGTCAGCTTGTGCTTTGTCCTCAGCTTGCCATCTGCTCCCTCATAATTATAGACATGTCTTCATAGCTAGCATTTCCTTGTTTTTCATCTGTTTAAAGACTGGATGCTCTTAAAATTACAGTAAGTTTGATTCACAGGACCCAAGGGGCAAGAAACTTTACATTTCTCTTTTTTCAGTACATTCCTAAAAGGGTTCTTGGCAACATTGTTTGGAGTACTAAAAGGTTGATGATAACTCAGAAGGGAACATTCCAGTCTCTATGTCCCCTACTTTTTCTGTGTCCCCACAGTTTTCTTTTGGGGATCTAATCCTCTCTCTTTCTTAGCCCAGGTTGGACTGGAGGGGGGACACTCTTGGCTACAAGGGTGGACCATTATGACTCAGGTCTAAGTGAATCACATCTCATCCCTCTGGCCACAGTGATTGGTCAGGGGAGACATGGGATGTCTCGTCAAGAGAACCAATCAGCATGAACCTAGGGCTTCTTGCAGGAGCCAGCAAAGATGGGTTTTCTCGTAGCCAGTGGATTTGAGCCAGCAGAGTGTGAGGTTAGAGTTCTTGAGGGTACTTGGCTCTTCTAAGGATCCAGACCCACCAGAACTAAAATGGATATGGCCTGAAAATAGAGCCCACATGGCAGAGGTGGAGCCAAGAGGTGGAAACTTTTTAGACTTCTGAATCAAGCCATGGCAAAGCCATGATGCTAGGATTTTGGAATATTTTTTACAGTAGTTGGAATTTGGTTTTTGGACACTTGCAACTAAAATATTGTTAAATGGTACACTGTATAGAAAACCTTCCCAGAAGTAATCTCACCCTACATCATGAGATTTGGAGTAAGTTGGTGGTAAAGTTAGGCATTGGGAGGTATCACTCTAAAAAGGAGTTTTCTTTAGCTTAGAGAATATGACAAGAAAGCATTGCCTTGATGACTGTCAACTCACAGGGTAGTATTTCACAACATGGTAGGGATTTCTATTTGCCCCTAATCCATCTTCCTTTTCTTCTTTAGAATGAAGAACTTCAGTTTTAACTAGGCACACAGATACCCAGCTAAAAGAGAGAAAATGCCTCTTCCTTTGCAGCTAGATGTGGCCATGTATCTAAATTTTGTCCAAAGACATAAAAATGGAAGTATTGTATGCAACCTCTGGGAAGTCTCCATAATTATAGGGAAGAGGGTACCCCCTTTCTTTATCCTTTTTACCATCCTGCTACCTGGAATATTGATGTAATGACTGGAATGTCAGCAGCCACATTAAACCTTGAGGATGGGCCATACCCTAGGGGTGATGGAACATTGCAATAATAGGAGCCCTGGTCCCTTAAAGAGTTTGTGGGTTCACTTTAACAGCCCTTCACTGCCCACCTCTAGACTTTTTTTACGTGAGAGAAAAATTAACTTTTATCCTTGTTTGAACTATTTTGCCACACATGTGGACTGGGAACAAAATCAAGGAGTGAAAGAGTCAGAATCTTGTAATCAGTGAGAGACACCAAAGTAGCTAAATAAACATTAGCTTTCCTTCCATAATTCCTAATACATTGTTCCTTCTAAGCAGTAAAACCAAACATTAACTGCGTTTAGTCCATGGAAGGTGATGCAAGCCCCACACAGTATAATCCCACAATCTGGGGATGTCTGTCATCCTATTGTGACACTTCACTTGATTGCATTCACTCGTTTCATTATTGCCACGGCTGGACTGTACTTGCTGGGGGCAGGTCACGTGCCTAGCTTGCTCGCTGCGGAAGCAGTGCCTAGCACAGTACCTGGCCTAGGAAATGTGCTACTGAAGACTTACCGAAACAAGGAATAGATGAACGGATGGGAAAAAGTAAACTTTAAAAGCTCTTAACAAACCCAGCATTCTTTGTGAGTGTTGCTGCAGAGGGATGCCAATCTCCTCATGTACCTCCACCCACGTTGGCTTGGGCAGGTCTCCAATCTTATCATAGGTAGAAAAGAAGTAGTGAACCAAAGGTTAGGAGTTTGTTTAATCTGAACTGCTGGCGGGACAGTCTTGGAACCGTGGGAGCAAGTAATCCTGTTTCCCAAAGTAAGCTTCACCCAGCGGTGGTGTTAGAGGGATAATTTCAGTTGGGCAAGCTTTGTTTTGATGATTGTGTATTAAGCAAATTACCTAAAACTTGCGAATGTGGCCAGAAGAGCAATGTTATGCCAAAACGGTTTAATAGGCCTACCCAATGATCTCATTCTCTAAACAAAGGTCACCAAACTATGGCCAAGGGCCAAATCCAGCCTGTGGCCAGTTTCATAGGGCCCTTGAGCTAACAACGGTTTTTCTATTTTTAAAGGCTTATAAAAAACAAAAATAAAAACAACAAAAGAATATGTGACAAAGGTGTGAAGTACCCTACAAAGTCTAGCACGTTTATCTTGGTCTTTTACTGAAAAAGCTTGCCACCTCTGCCCTAGGAGATTTTAGCATTTTTTGAACTTGGTCTTTACTAATTAAGAGTTCCCACTCTGTGAAGTGACCTGTAACATGTAGGTTTACGCACATGATGTCTAGCTGGTAAAAACAAAATGCTTGTGGTTACCTGTTTCTTACTCGGTAAGACTTTAACCAGTTTTGTATCTAACCTATTAGTCTTACTCTCACATTCCTTTACTAAAATGCCACAGCCAGTTCGTCAAAGTGATTTTTGAACCTGCTTCATCTTACTGGTTCCCTCATTAATTAATGAGTGAAGTTTTGACCTATCTTATTTTACATTTGTTCGGGAGTCATGTTGTTTGTTAACTTGTGAAAATCAGACTTTCGATGTCGTTTCTGGAGTGTGTTGTTGGGGTCCGGAGCTGATGGCTAAGAAAGAATTCTCGAGAGGTCTTTGGTGCAAAAAAAGGTGATTTTATTAAAGCACAGGGACAGGACCCCTGGGCAGAAAGAGCTGCTGCTCCAGGATTGTGAAGGGCAACTGATTATATACTTTGGGGTTGGGGGAAGTAAAGCTAAGGAAAGTTCCAAAAGGATTTCGTATGCTGAAGAAGACTCACAGCATCCTGGAGATCTTGTTATTATCAGGCTAAGGTAGATTTTCCCTCCAGCAAAGCATTAACATTGAGACAGTTGGGAGTTTCCTGGAGGAAGGTGTTTCTCTGCCTGCCTCAAGTATTTGTCAGTGGGCTGCAGGTTATTAAGGACATTTACTTTTATCTACATTTCCTTCTGCCTTTGTTTCCCACATCATTCCTCCCTGAACAGTTTGACCCTTAAATCTTTAAGGTTGCTGAGGGTGGAAGGTCTTCTCTTCTGTAACTTCTTCCTACAAAATAGGGGCATAGAGATGTATGTACCTGTGGGTCAACACTGGTCAGTTGGGGCGTTAGTATATTTAGGCGTTACCAAAGGCAGAGGCAGCCAGTCCAAGGCAGACAACATAGATGAGCCTCCTTGAGTAGAAAGGATCGTCTGTCAGCTGGAGGGTATGACAGTGAAGGAGCCTTGGCACCAGGCAGGGAGACACCAGAAAAGACAACAAAATAAGGTTAATCTTATAATGAGAAAGAAAAAGCCTGAATAAAAGACCTATGATAGTTGACCATAATTTTCCTCCAGTCCAGGAATTTTAACCAATCACTAAAGGAAAGTGAGAAGTCGTTTAAAGTGCCAGTTTGAATATTCATCATGTCAGTTAGAAACCCACAGATATTTTTGTGGTAATCTGGACTGTATACGCAACATTCTGTTTTTATGATAGCACCTCGTGCAGCAGTTAAAACATCTGATGCAATTCTATTCTATAGAATCGCTTTACACATTCGTGTCATTTCCGTATTTAATAGAGAAATGCTATTTTGAGTGTCATTTAGGGCTTTGACTCTGTACCAATGAAGAGCTTCCATGTGCCAAATGACATCCCCCAGTCCTAAAGAAGGAATAAAGATGGATGCTAGGAGGTCATACCAATGAAACCCAGAACGCGCCCACCATTGTTTTAAATTTGGAAGGTTGGCTGGTTTGGTAATGGCTTTAATAATGTGTCTGTGCATCCAAGCAAAACCCAGAGAACAGCAGCCTATCCAGCCTGGGGGAAGCCATGGCCACAAGATAGAGGCGCATAGCCATTGGGTCCCATTAGGAGCCAACCTCTAATTCTGGGACTCCTTGAATTGCAGCCAGTATATCAAAGGCTATTCAGTTTTAGAGGGACACCTTTTGAATTTGTGGGTGACTGCATGGCAAGCTTAGTTAAAGGTGGTCACTGTATGCTTTGCTAAAGCCTCTACTTGCAATTTTACATCAATAGAGGTGACTTCTAAGATACATATTACTAAGGAATAAAACCTTCAAGAAGCCCTCTTTATCTGAAGTCTAGCCTTAACAATATCCTAATCACAAGGAATCACTGGCAAGTGGGAGACTTGTCTCAGGAGATAAGGGCATCCCCAAGTGCATCATCTAATTCAGTCATAGGGAAAGTGGGACCATCCATTATCTCCACAGAATAATAAGCATGAAGATTGTCTATACATGAGTTATTGTGGCAATTTCTCTTAAGTTTATCTCAAGTTGTCCAGCGTCAGTTTTTAGGACTTTTAAGAAAAAGGCAGTTTTAGTTTTTAATGTCTTTTAAGCCAAGAAAATGGAGTTCCAAGTAGATTGGAAACCCTAGTTGGAGATCCGTAGTCAAATGTTTGAGGAAACCAGAAGAATTCAGGATCTAATCTGGTTTATAAGAAATAGTATTAAAATTTAAAATTTACAAAGGTGTTATTGAAACATTTTTTCTCTATAAAAACCCTCACTTCTAATCAGATAGCAAATCAAGACTAAGTGTATTTGAAAAACAAGTCCAGTTTATCAGGTCATGGTGCTGGGGTCCTGGGATTGAGCCCGGAGTCAGGCTCCTTGCTCAGCGGTGAGTCTGCTTCTCCCTCTTCCCTTCCCCCTCCCCTTGCTCATGCTTGCGTGTTCTGTCTCTCCTCTCTCTCTCTCTCTCTGAAATAAATAAAATAAAATCTTAAGAGAGAAAGAAAAACAAGTCCAGTTTTAACAAACTTGGCCTAATTATTTACATAAGCTCAGCAAAAACAGTGATTGATCACATAGATCTTTCAAATTTTGCTTTGCTGGAACTTTCATAAAGAGTCTAGATTGAACAGATTCTCATTGAATTTATGCAAATGACTAGGACTGCCATGGAAGAAAGACTGCTTACTGGTAAAGACCTTTTGAATTTCAGAGGGTTCAGACAGAGAGAAAAGTTAAAGGCTTCATTTTCTTCACAGAGGAATATTTTATCTTATTTTTGTATATCATGGAATTCTTGAAAGAAAGTTTCCTTAATCTGGAAGAACAAACATTAGGGAACCAACAATGTTTCAAACAAGAGTCACAAAAATTATAATCTTCCTCAGTTTAGTTAGTTCTGGAAATTCTTGTCAGTTTTAGTTTTATAATTTTAAAGATATTGAATACCTGTAATTGTCAAAAGCCCCTTTTCTTGAATCTCCTCGAAGATGAACTATGTTTCACAAGAGAATAAGAAGAATAACTATAGATGACAAAAGACTCAAAAATGGACATGGTTAAAGATCTGGTGAGAGGTTACAACAGAGCTGGCAAGGAAATCCGGGTATTTCTGGGACACACAGCACTTCAACTATCAATATCAAGTGATGACCTTATACCAGAATGTATTAAAACTTTAGGGATTGCATACAATCTCTAGAATAGTTACAGCATTTTTACCCAAGCGGAACCTAAGGCTTATTATTGTTTGTTTGACAGCGCTTTTCAAGTAACTTCACATACCGAATAAACAAGCCCAGTTGGTCAAAAAGACTTCATTTGCAATTTAAATCTTGGGGAAGTTTGTTTAAATCCCTCAGAAAGTTGTAGAGCACATGCCTAAATAGGATTACAGATTATTATAAAACGAAAAATTTATTTAACCAAGGTGACAATAAAAGATTCCAAAGGCAAATATGTGGGGTTATATAATTGTTAGCAAAACTTAGCTCTTTTAATATTGAGAAATTTTAACTAAGTAATCAAAGACCTGATAAAGACAAAACAGACCAAAGGGGGAAAAAAACCTTTGTTTACATTTTCCTTCTGAGAGCAGACCAATAATCCAAGGAAGCTTTGACTTTTGAACAGAGAGAAAAGCAGACTTTCAATCTTATACCAGTGTACTTTTTTAAAAAGATTTATTTATTTATTTGAGAGAGATGCACAAGCAGGGGGTGGGGAGTGGTGGAGGGGGAAGGGAGAGAGAGAAAACCTCAAGCTGTCTCCCCGCTGAGCACTGAGCCTGATGCAGGGCTCAGTCTCACAACGCTGAGATCCTGACCTGAGCCGAAATCAAGAGCCAGCCACCCAACCGACTAAGCCACCCAGGCACCCCACAGTGTACTTTTTAGAATCCACTAATTTTAACGTTCGTCTGTCCTAAATACATATAAAATTCCTTTCCAAAGATTTCCCTTCACAAACCTTCTACAACTCTTTTGTATTTAGACTTTGTCCCAAGTCATTTCTCTCCAAACAACCAGTCTGATTTTAGGACAAAATTACCTTTTACCTTCAAGAAAAAAATGTATTCTCATTTCTTATATCTTTCATACATATCTCCAGCTTTCCTATATACAGAGTTGCTTCCCTTATTTCCATCAGTCTTAATTACATGTAGCAGAATTTTAACTCTTAGAAACCTTAGTCTCCAGTGAAAACTAAATAGTAACCGATTATAAACTGTTACATCAGAATTCTTTTTTTTTTTTTTTTTTTTAAAGATTTTATTTATTTATTCGACAGAGACAGAGACAGCCAGCGAGAGAGGGAACACAAGCAGGGGGAGTGGGAGAGGAAGAAGCAGGCTCATAGCGGAGGAGCCTGACGTGGGGCTCGATCCCATAACACTGGGATCACGCCCTGAGCCGAAGGCAGACGCTTAACCGCTGTGCCACCCAGGCGCCCCTACATCAGAATTCTTTAGATGGCAAATGTGTGAATCAATTAAGCACAAAGCATATTTTCCAACAGACTCAAATATTCTGTTTCTCTGCAAGTCAGAAGCACAAACCTATGCTCAGTAATTAATGCTTTAGCACTTTATTTGGAAAAGACCTACATGTCCAACAAATTTAATCCCATGTTTCATCCAAGCAAAACTTTAAAGTTTCAGGTTACTAAAGACTTTGAAAGCTATCTTAACAATTACCCATGAAAACTCTGAGACAGACAAAATTAACCATTATTTTTTAAAAGATTTTATTTATTTATTTGAGAGAGAGAGACCACATGCACACGCATGAACACGTACAGCGGGAAGCAGCAGAGGGAGAGGGAGAAGCAAGCTCCCTGCTGAGCAGGGACCCTGACATCTGGCTCAATCCCAGGACCCTGAGATCATGACCTGAGCTGAAAGGCAGACGCTTAACCGACTGAGCCACCCAGACACCCCAAAAATAACCATTATCTTAAGTCTTCTTTTTGCTGACAAATTGCAACAGAGAGAACATGAGCTTATTTGACCTTCAGTAAACCTTGGTAGAATAAAAGTTTCATATTTAATGCTGATAACTCTAAAGACATGTCTATCTTAATTAAACCAACAAACTTAAATTAGCTTAAATACTGAATTAGGTTCCACCTGGATTCTCTTTTAAAAGTCAATCAGTTTATTACCCACTGTCAATTTTTACCTGAGACGCTGGTGGGGAAATCTGGAGTGGGTCGTGTTAGGTCCAGGGGGTCCTATTCTTCGCTCCTTGACATTGAAGGGAGGAGGAGCCAATGGTACCAGAGGCACGGAGGATGCTTTAGAAAGAAGCCAGTTATGCAGGCTGCACCCAAGATGGTGCAGAAACAGGAGAAGGGGGAGACAGAAGGGGTGAAGTGCTGCCAGAAGGCAGAGAAAGAGTTCCTGGTTCTAAACCTGGTCAGGTCGGGCAGATGAGTGGTCGCCATGTGGTTGGTTTGTTTTCTGTTTTTCCACCAAAGTGGAAATATGCAGTCCATGTCAGCCCAGAGAAGACAGGGAATTTCCCCGAAACAAGTTTCAGCAGCTGCTTGGGAATATTCCTTAAAGTCCCCGTTCTGAGGTAGACTAACCACAGTTAGCTCTTATTATAGCCATTGACCCCGGGAAATGAGGGAGAAGCCCCCACATCTATTAGGATAAACAGTGAGAGAGAAAGTCAGTGTCCCTTTCATCAGGGATAGCCTGTGTTTTTCCTCCAGCAACCTGGGTTCATTCAGAGGCCTAGTTAGATAATTATCCAGTGTATGGGGAGGGAGTTCACATTCTGCAGGAGGTCCTTAGCTTGGGGTCCTGATGTAGAGCACCAAAGGACTGGACCTAGGAGGGTACCTCTGTCCATTTGCCCTGTTTCCTACAGAAGAAATCTGATAGGTCCTACGGAGACCATGTAGTGTTATAGGAGATCAATCCTCTTTTAAATTTTTGCAATTGGAATTGTTTTCCAGTGGGATAAAAGTCATCTCAAGGGAGAATCCTTGGGCACTGAAGAAGAGAGAAGGTCCATTACCAGTAATGCTCCCTGACTCCCTGGTGACTCCCGTGCAAGGTATGTCAGAGGTTCCAGGTGTCAAAAGCGACTGGAGGCGTCCCTCAAACGAAAAGTGCTACTGATCACCATCCTGCCTTGTCATGAAGGCAGGCCTGCTGTGAAAGGCCCCGTAGGAGGGATGCTAGCATCCCCCCACTTCCCCATTGCATCCTAGGCTACAGACGGGTGCCTGGCATATGGACTGAGTAACCTGCCATTTTTAACCCATGGAAATCATAAGGAAAGTTTTACAAGGGGGAAATTACCCCATTTTGTAGTTTAAGTAGTCAGTAGAGGACCTTGACAGAAAACAGTAAAGACAGAAATCCATCATGATCTAAATGATATTCCAACACATGTAGTCTTTATAGCCAGCTTCTCTAGGAAGCAGTCCCCAGTTGGGCTTCAATTCAGTTGGATACTAATCTCAGCCAGCTCTGGGTGGAGGTCTCACGCCCAGAAGCAGCTGCGGAGGGGATCAACCAGAGTTCTGGAAGGGATCACATTAGACCAATGAGGAGGAAACCTCACATGGGAGTCTTGAGGTTGGCAGCTGTTCTAGTCACTTAGGTGACTGTCCCATGCCCAAGACAGACAACTCTGTATAAGGACAGGAATAAAGAGAGGGCATCAAGTTTCCGGGTCTTATTACCATCCTGGCTAGGGTGTTAACTTCCAGCCAAAAGGCAGGCTTTTTTCCTCCCCGTAGAGTAGGCACAGGCTAGAGGATTGCAGCCTGAGTGATCCATATGGAAGTGTTCCAGTAAGACCATACTGCTTGAGAAGCCCCTGAGAGTAAAGGAAGAGGAGGAAAGTACTCACCAAGTTCACACCAAGGTTCAGAGTCCGGATGAAAAGACTTAAAGCCCCATTTGGGTGCCAAATGATGTAGTTTCTGAGTAGCGCGCTTTTGGGGGCCTGCCCGAGCCAACGGCCAAGAATTCTTGAGACATCTTGGTGCAAAAATGGTGGTTCTATTAAAGCACACGGACAGGACCCTTGGGCAGAAAGAGCTGCTGCCCCAGGATTGTGAAGGGCAACTGATTATATATATATACTTTGGGGTTGGGGAAATTAAACCTAAGGGAAGTTCCAAAAGGGTTTTCATATGCTGAAGACTCACAGCATCCTGGAGGCCTTGCCACTGTCAAGCTGAGGTAGTTTTTCCCTCTCGCAAAGCACTAATGTTAGGACAGCTGGGAGTTTCCTGGAGGAACGTTATACTCCACCTGCCTCCAGTATTTGTCAGGCTGCAGGTTAGAAGGTATTTAATTTTATCCACATTTCCTTCTGCCTTTGTGTCCCCCATTACTTTCACATGCCTTTATTTAGCTTAGGGTAAATATTAAGCAGATAGGAGTGGTACTGCCACTTACATAAGGGGCATAAGTTATAAGGAAATAACCCAGGCTCAAGCCTTCAGGAACTGAACCTCTGCTAAGAGGCCTGGAGAATAAATAAAGGACAGTGTGAGTACCCTCTAGGGAGGCTCTCTTCTGAGCCTGCAGTCAGCAGGGGCCTTCCTTGGCCTTCCATGACACCATTACCTTATCACTGTCACTGCACCTGGCACCTATATTGTAGTATAATCACCTCTTTTGAGAGTCTGACTTGCCTCACCAGTTTCTGAGCTTCTGGAGGTATAAATGTGCCTGATTCATTCTTGCATCGTCAGTACCTAACTCTCAGTAACCTCCCAAGAAATGTTTACAGACGATGAAGGTTAAGTGTGAAGGTGTGTGATCTTTTCCTGAAGGTGTGGCATCTTTTCCTCCAGCTGGCTGGCTTAAGCCAAGCATCTCCCTTTTCACACTCTCAAAACACCCTCTTCCTTTTTTGTTCCTATGTTTACTGCCACTTCCCGTGGTAGAGCAGGTATGCGTGCCCTGAGGGCGGGGACGGATGGCTCAGCAGACCAGCCCATCCCAGCTACAGCGGGCCACCCTCAGCCTGGGAGGCCGCAAAGCAGAATGGGAGAACAGGCACGGGTTCAAAGTTCTGCCCTATGCCACTAGCCTCATGTGTTGTGACACTGTTGTCGCCGGTTAGCATCAAAGCTAAAATACAGAATCATTTTATTGGCAGTGAACCCCATCTCATTCTGAAGCAACGAGAAGGGGAATGTTTCTGCCCACTGGTCCTAAAGTCCTAGGCTCCTCATTGTGGTGCACTGATTTCAGGTATGAACAACTGTGGAATGAGTAGATTTATTTGTATATATGTAACAATACATACATAATCTAAATGATTAAGTTTATTCATATTTCCTTATTTTAAATTTAGTAACATTGTTTTGCTTTCCTCTTTTTTACGGTGCCTTCTATTTATGGCAGTTAAATGCAGTTTTTCTATGTATGGCAACAAGGTGCTTAATTTTTTATCTAAATAAGAGTCAATTTAAAGAAAAAAGTAAACGATACAGGTATCTGCATACATGACAAAAATTATGAAGCACTATTCAAACAAGTCAGATTGGTCTTTAGTGGAATAGGGATTGTTGACCAAGATGTGGCTTAGTCTGAGAGAAGTAAGGCAGGGTCAGCCAGCGTGCTTCACCACTCCCAGGACACTGCAAAAATGACACAGAAGGTGGATTTTCCTTAGGAGAGGATCAGACTTTTTCTCAAATTGTGACCCAAATATGTACACAACCTTCACAAACTCCTACAGCTGTTCAGCTTTTTGCTGATTCCATTGCTTACCAAGGAATCTGCGGATTCCTGATTTACTAATAATCCTAATTACAGGTCCCTTAACTAAAATAAGGCAATGTTCTGGATGGGAGATTCACAAGGTCTGGTTACAGGAATACAGGCCTCACTTAAGATGAATAAACAGACATCTGGTTTCCAAATTAATCTCATGAGATTCATCAGCATGAACCTGTCTCATTTAGTCTGACCCAAGTTTTTTAACTTAAAACAAGGACAAATAACCTTGGACATGAAGTGTGTCTTTTCTGGTTGACCAGCCCCTCTCTGAGGGCAGATCCTGGCAGTGCTGTTTCAGTGACTTCCCTAGGGCTTAGTACAGGGCCAGCCACAACGAGGGAGGTAGGAAACGAAAGCTATTTCCCCACAGGAGGGGAGGGGCAATAGCCGTATATAGTGTGACATACACACACAGTGGGGACAACATCCCTCTGTGGTGGTATTTCCTTGGGTTACTGAGATGGACGAAGAGTTAACCAAAAAGTGAACAGCAGCATTGTTTTTAATGAATTTTAGTCCAGAATACAGAGGAAGGCACTAGCTGTTGCCCCGACCTGTTAGTACAAGTATGAACAATGGCTTTTTGTTCCCCCATAAAGGCAAGTTACAGAAGTCTATCAGATAGAAAGGATAAGACATTTGAATCTAGTTTTGAAAAAATCAGCCTGAAAGCTAGTAGCAGTGCTGGCGTGTAAAAGCCTTTCCCGGTACTCTGCCCCACACCACCCCATCTATCAATTCAAGGTCTGAGACTTTCTTGATCAAGAGATTTTGTGAGAGAATTTCTCTTTTAAGACTTTTAGCATGCAAGGGTCATTTTTCTTGGTTTTGCTGCTGATGTCCTCGGCCTCCGCTGCTGGATGAGGGAGGGAGTCGGCCCAATTCTTCAGGAGTTCTTCTGAGGCACTTTGACCGTGACCTGTAGGAGGGGTGCAGAGCAGCTGTTAAATCTTCATGTTTCCCTGTGATCTGTGGTCTCTCTCAGCTGGGGTGCTGCCCAAGGACGAGCACAAGGGCTTCCTTTACTTCTGATAGCTTGATGGCCAACTGGCTAATCCCAGGGACATAGCTAGGGCCCTGTGCTGCGTGAGAACTCTCTGCCTCCCCTTAATCCAGTCATTTTTGATTGTCGTGGGGCAGAAGAGGGCAGGATTGCTATGGCATCTAGTAGGAATCCTTAGTCAGGAAGCTGCTCATCGAACGCCCCACGCTGCACAGGACAAACCCCACAACAAAGAATTACACAGGCCCAAATGTCAGTAGTGCTGAGCTTGAGACACCCTGACCTACATCCATATTTTCCTCCAAAGGAATCGAAGGAAGGGAAAAAATAACATGCTAAAGCTCACAGGTTTCTCGTGCTAAGTGGGAAGATTCCAGGCTCAGATGGATTTGGGGTTAAATCCAGCTTTACTGGGAAAGGACTTCACCTCTGTGTGCCTCGCTTCCTCATCTGTAGGATGGGACAAGGACAGAATCTCCTTCCTGGGGTTGCTGTGAGCATTGATTGAGATAACCTGCATAAGGAAGTCTAGCAGATTCTGGCACAAAGTAAGCTCTCAGTAAAGATGAGTTCAGAAGAAGACATTTTCTCAGCAGTTCCCCTTGCAAACCTGAATTCTCTTCTGAAAAGTTTTTAATCCTATTTTTGTTAGGATTATCACTTGAGTTCCCCAGGCTCAAAATATTGGCATCTTTATCACAAGCTCAAAGCACAGTGCCTGGCATGGGGCGGAAGCAGCTTTTGTCTCCTTCGCCTGCAGCCATCAAGTCCTGCCACTTCTTTTCTTCAAAAGCTTCTTCCCATTCTCCCCAACATCCCAGTGTGGGAGGCCTCCAGCATCAGCAGCTTACACTTGGATTCTCCCACGAACCACCTCAACTCAAGCCTCCTCTTTTTGGGCTCTCCCTCCCACGGCCCTCCAGGCACTCCTGACACTGCGACTCATGGGGCTCAGTCCTAGACCACCGCCCCCACCACCACACACACCTAAATAATCTCATCACCATTTTGATTAACAGTTATAGGCCAATGTCAGGTTCAAATCTCAGTCTCGCCTCTTATATGGGACAATTTTATTTATTTATTTTTAAAAGATTTTATTTATTTATTTATTTGAGAGAAAGAATGAGTGAGAGAGCACACGACCAGGGGCAAAGGAAGAAGGAGAAACACACTGCTCTGCTGAGCACAGAGCCCAACGAGGGGCTCGAACCCAGGACCTGGGGACCGTGACCTGAGCCAAAGGCAGAGGCTTAACCAACTGAGCCACCCAGGTGCCCCTGGGACAATTTTAAATAAATAAGCAAACAGGTTTAGTTTATTCCAACAAGCTTCTTGAGAGCACAGTCTGTGGCTTACTACTGAGTATTGAACGAAAACCACTGTCTGCCCTTCTCACCCTGCTTCCCCTGGCTGATTTGCTTGCCCTGAGCCTTCTCCTTCCCAATCCCGGGAAAGCCCAACTCAGCCCATTACTCTCTTCTTTAAATATCACTTATGAGTCTGTTGCCTGGTTAAACTGTAATTAGTAATTAGTGTCCACTGTAAAGAAAATTATTTTCACTTCGGTGCCTTTCTTTCCTGTCTTTTGCATAGTTATAAATAAAGGTACCTGAATGAGTATATATATGTATATATAACCTTTTTTTTAAAAAAAATATTTTATTTATGTATTTGACAGAGAGAGACAGCCAGAGAGAGAGGGAACACAGGCAGGGGGAGTGGGAGAGGAAGAAGCAGGCTCCCAGCGGAGAAGCCTCACGTGGGGCTCGATCCCAGGACTCTGGGATCACGCCCTGAGCCGAAGGCAGGCGCTTAATGACTGCACCACCCAGGCGCCCCTGTATATATAACCTTTAAACTGGGCTTATACTGCATGTATTACTTTGTCTCCTGTCTTTTCACTTTAAAGGATGATGATTTTCCATGTCAAAGATCCTACAAAAATATATTTTTAAAGATTTATTTATTTATTTATTTGAGAGAGGGAGAGAGCAGGCCAGTGGTGGGGAGGAGGGAGGGAGAGAGAACCCTCAATTAGACTGTGTGCTGAGCATGTAGCCCAACATGGGGCTCAAGCTCACGACCCTGAGATCATGACCTGAGCCAAAACCAAGAGTCAGACGCCCAACCGACTGCGCCACCCAGGCTCCCCCTACAAAAATATTTTTAATGTCTCCTTAGTAAACCACGATTTGGGTGTTCCATACTTTATTGGGCATTCAGGTTACATTTGACTTTTTCTTCCTTGAGAGATAATGTTGTGATGAGTATTTATGGAATAACACTTTCTTTGTATTTCTGATTAGTCCTTCAGGCTATATTCCCATCACTGACATTATGAAATCAAAGGATATTGGTGTATTTATGGCCCTTGGTCTCTAATGCCTCACAGCTCGATTCTTATTAGAAGCTTTTCCCCACTGCCTCGGCTCACTAGGATCTTTCCTTCCTCTCAAGTCTTACAGAACTTGGCACATAACAAAGCCTAGCAAAGAACAGTGTAGGCAGAGTGATGGCCAGGTCCCAAGTTATTTCTCATGAGACAGAGCAGAGACTGGGTCATCACCCTTTCCTGTAGCTTCTGTGGCTTAAAACAAGAAACTAGTAATAAGTACTGTTGGAGTCCAGCACGAGGGAGAGCTGAGAAGACGCCCATACTCACAGTTTTCACTTCGGTGTATGCCTGCAGCCCATACTCTCCTAGCTCCCGGCCGCTCCCAGACATCTTGTAGCCACCGAACGGTGACTGGGCCCCGAACACATCATAGCAGTTGACCCTATAATGTGAAACAAGATTTCAGAAGTAACTTGTAGGAGATATGTGTGTCATAACCCTCCAACCTCCTGAATGGCTCTAAAATATTACTGAGGAAAAATGGATGGGTCAAACCACAGTTATAACCAGCCACGTAAGAGCCAAAAGCAAACCACATAAAATAAAGCCATAAGTCATCACCCCTCATGATGTGGTCACAGGTGAATGTTAGTAACAGGTGTACCACATCATAGCTTCACATTTTAATGAGTCGTTTTTGCTAATTAGGTACTTTTTATGCAGTTTTTAAAAATTATTAAATTTGCTTTTTTTAGGGGCGCCTAGGTGGCTCAGTCGTTAAGCGTCTGCCTTCGGCTCAGGGCCTGATCCCAGAGTCCCAGGATCTAGCCCCACATCGGGCTCCCTGCTCTGCAGGGAGCCTGCTTCTTCCTCTCTCACTCCCCCTGCTTGTGTTCCCTCTCTCGCTGGCTGTATCTCTCTCTGTCAAATAAATAAATAAAATCTTCAAAAAAATTGTTTTTTAAAATTTATTTGAGAGAGAGAGAGAGAGCGCGCACAGAGGAAAAGGGAGAGGGAGAAGACGACTCCGTGTTGAGCAGAGAGCCTGACGTGGGACTTGATCCCAGGTCCCTGAGATCATGACCGGAGCCGAAGGCAGATGCTTAACCAACTGAGCCACCCAGGAGCCTCTAAAAATTATTAAATTTTAGTTGAATTTAAAATTCACCACTTTCAGGTGCACAATTCAGTGGATATAGCAGATTCACAGTGCGGTACAATCATCACCTCCATCTAATTCTGGAACATTTCTATCACCCCATAAAGAATCCTGCACCCAATAAGCAGTTACTCCCCACTCCCCCCTCCTCTAGCCCCTGGAAGCCCCTAATCTACTTTCTGTCTCTATGGATTTGCCTATTCTGGACATTTCATATACATGGAATCACACAATATGTGGCCTTTAGTGTCTGGCTTCTTTCACTTAGTAACACATTTTCAAGGTTCATCTATGTTTGTAAAATGTATCAGCACTTTATCCCTTTTTTGTGGCTGAATGACATTCCATTGCGTGGATAGACCACATGTTGTGTATCCATTCATCAACTGATGGACATTTTGGTTGTCTCCACCTTTTCAATATTGTCAATAATCTGGTATGAACATTCAGCTATACTTTTTTTTTTTTTAAGATTTTATTTATTTATTTATTTATTTATTTGATAGAGAGAGCATAAGCAGAGGGAGCAGCAAGCAGGAAGAGAGAGAGGGAGAAGCAGGCTCCCTGCTGAGCAGACAGCCTGACATGGGGCTCAATCCCAGGACCCTGGGATCATGACCTGAGCCGAAGGCAGACAATTAACCAACTGAGCCACCCAGGTGACCTTCAGGTGTACTTTTTTGTGTAGGTAGAGGTTTTTATCTCTCTTGAGCATACATACTAAGGAGTAGAATTGCTGGATCCTATGATAATTCTACATTTAACTTGCTGAGGAGCTGCCAGACTGTTTCCCATGATGGCTGCAACATTTTATATTCCCACCAGCAATATGTGAAGGTTCAAATTTCTCCACATCCTCATCAACACTTGGTATTTTCTGTTTTTTTTTTAAATTACAGCCATCCCAGTGGGTGTGAAGTAGGTGCTAAGCTCTTAAGACCAGTATTACACACAGTTGTAGGCCCTCGGCTCTGGTCCCCTGCTCTTGTTCACTTGGTAAGGAGGCCCCACCCCACTCATCCACCTGTTTGCCTGAGAACAAAGCTGAATGAGCATATGTACTAGAGGGAAGTTTAATCTCCTAGAGGAGAGGGGATGGGAAATATCTGTCTGCTTTACCACACCCTGACCCAGGAGGAACTGAGCCCAGCACCCCAAATTCTGGGTGAGCACTAGATTCCGGAAGACCCTGGCTTGGGGATCCCTGTCTGGGCTCTGAGGGGTTGCCAGGAGGCTCTTACCACACAGTGCCAGCCTGCAGGGCTTGGGACAGATAATTGGCCTTGTCCAAGTCCTTGGTGAAGATAGCTGCAGCCAGCCCATACTTGGAGTTGTTGGCTCTCCCAATGACTTCCTCTATGGTTTTGAACTTCAGAATCTGCATCACCGGCCCAAAGATCTGGGGTAAGAGAGTGCACAGTTAGAAGGGTGTAGCAGACATGGAAACCACGTGCCATCCAGCTTTCACAATGCCGAGCAGATCATTCTAGATCGAGCACCCAGACATACCCTAAGAGTTCCACAGGGAGACAGTAGCTCCCAAGCTCAATGAAACACAAAGGCAAGGAAGCTAATGGGGATGGGCTATATTTATATGCCATGTGCTTTACATAGCTGATCTTATTTCTGAACAATCCTGCATGATAGGGGTTTCTGGCATGTTACACGTAGATTTAGTTTCAAAGAATTTACATCAGTTTTTCAGCAAGGCACACACTAAAAGCTGAAGCAGTAATTGTGAATGAAACAGGGTCTCTGCTCTCAAGACATCCAAGTTTATCTTGTACTTTCCCTGCCTTATTCCTGGCATGAGCCATTTCTTCAAGGAATCCAGTCCTTTTTAGTGGAGAATGAGATTCAAAAGCCAAGCCACAGAGGCCAAATGTACGGGCTGCTGTCAGGGTGCAGCCACTCTCAGCCCTATCTCGGCAGAGCCCTGGGGGAGTGCAGTGTAGGTGGTCCTGATTAATCAGGGCATTAGAAGGAACCATTACAAGCAATGTAATGAGCGCTGGGAGTCCACAGGAGCTCCTGGACAGACCGAGTAGAGGGGAGGGGTGAGGCTTTGCAGAACTGTGTGGTGTGATACTGACCAAACCAGAGTGGAGGTAGGAAGCAGGGAGAAGGGAAATGGAGTTCCAGGCATAAACACACCCAGCACCATCCTCATGAAATCCCACTTTCCACTAAAAGGAACCAGGACTTCTTGAAGAAATGGCTGATTCTAGGACTGCCTGGGGAGTGTCAAGACAGAGGCAGGAGAAGAGTGCCAGGAGCTCATCATGGTTGGAGCAGGACTGCGAGATGGGGCGTCGTGTGCTTCGGGCACTGGCAAAGCAGAGGCACCCCCGCCCTTCTGGGAAAGTGATGTTTGAGATTTCAAAAAAAGCATCAAAGTAGTCATGATGGGGAAAGAGGCAGAACTCTGTTGGACTTTCTTGCCCTGATTTTGCATTTTCATATTATTTTATTTTGAATTATACATGAAGGGGAAATATTTTCCCTGCATAAGGTTTCTAAAGGGCCTAACCCACTGTGGAAGGGGAGCGCGTGTGGACCCTGTGAGGGCAGGGAACACGTCTTGGATACCTCTGGATCTCCAGGGTCTGTAGATAGCCTGGCACATAGCAGGCATTCAATAAATATTTATGAAATGAATGAATGAGTGAGCCAGAGCCCCTGCCCTGCGTTCATAATGAGTGCTGAGGGGGAGAACATCGGGCACCTTGCCATGTGAAGAAGACACAGCCCTTTGGTCTAGTCCAGTGTCCTCCTTATATGAAGATCATAAAAGGGCTGAGCAAAACCATTCCTTGACCCATGGCTTGCAGGACCACAACACAAAGGGCCCGGAAACTGGGCAAGGGAATTTGGAAGTTCTCCCCATCAGGAGGTTGCCATAAGAGGTGGAAGAAGAGAGCAACCAGATCAGATAGAATTGTAAATAATTTGTCTTAGGCATAGAGCCAGGATTTGGCCCAAAGCCAGCTATGAAGACGCCACACTTAACTGTCCACTTCTCCTAAGAACCTTCCCCAGAGTTCTGGCCCCATGCTAACCTCCTCCCTGGCGATAGTCATGCTGTCTTGCACGTCTCCAAACACAGTGGGCTGGATGAAGTAGCCACGGTCAGCAGCCGCCCCTCCGCCGCACAGCAGCTTCGCCCCCTCCTCCTTCCCAGATTTGATATAACCAAGGACCTTCTTAAACTGAGTTTCGTCCACCTGTGGGAAAAGAAGTCCAAAGTTTCAGAGATGCTAGAGCCAGACCTCTCCTCGCTTTAGGCTTAGAACCACACGGGCAGTGAATGAGACAACTGAGCAAAAGCCAGACTTCGGAATAAATAGGCCTCAGAAGAGGAGCTAGAAGGGCCGATAAACATGAGAGGAGGTTCAACCAACTTCAGTAGTCCTCAAAGAAATGCATATCAAACCCATTGTTTTTATTTTCAATTATAAAGTTACTAAGAATTTAAAATAGTGAGAAAATAAATGTGCTTTTGCTTCAGCAGCACACACACTAAAACTGGAACCATACGGAGATTAGCATGGCCCCTGCCCAAGGATGACACACAGATTCATGATGCGTTCCAGATCATGAAAAGTGATAAGAAGAAAATACACTGATGACAAGGGTATGTTACATACATTCTAATATTGATATGCTCTTAGAAGGACTCATACAATGTGTCAGTTGTATCTCAATTTAAAAAAAGGCCTATAAGCTGGTACAGCCCTTTTGGCAGGTACTTTATTAATATCGGTCAAAAAATGAAATACTTACACCCTTTGACCCAGCTATTTAACTTCCAGGAATTTATTCTACGCGTCACAACAGGATCTAAACAAGGATAGTCACTGAGGAGCACTTTGTAAAAGTCAAAAACAGAAACAGTTCTAAGTAGACATCAGTAGAGGGGCTGGCTAAAATAATTTATGTGTATTTAATATATAGTGTGTCCTTGTTAGTAACAGATCCGTGTGAGGCGCCTGGCTGGCTCAGCCGGTAAAGCATGGGACTCTTGATCTCAGGGTCATGAGTTCAAGCCTCCCACTGGGCATAGAGCCCAGTTTAAAAAAAAAAAAAAATCTGGGAACTGACACAGAAAGATAGCCTAAGGTATTCTGTAAAGGTGGGGAAAGCTTGTAGAATATGTTATTTAGTCCTATTTTTGTTAAAACAAACATACAAAAACGTAACTCTGTGTGTGTGTGTGTGTGTGTGTGTGTGTGTGCGCGCGCGCGCATGTGTAGTTATCTATGGGGAATAGACGTGGAAGGAAGCCTAGGGGGTCTTATTTTTTCCTTTAAACACTTTTTATTACAATTTTTATGCAAGTTACTAATTAAATAGCCACAAACAGGAGAGAAAAAAAGATGCTGGGTTTCATAGTAGCACTATTCACAATAGCCAAAAAGTGGAAACAACCCAATTATCCGTCGGCAGATAAGTAGGTAAGGAAAATGTGGTATGTCCATACAATGGTATATTCCTCAGTCATAAAAAGGAGTAAGCTATCATGTCACAAAAAGACATGGAGGAAACTTAAATGCACATTGTTAAGTAAAAGAAGCCAATCTGTAAAGGCTACATACTATATGATTCCAGCTATATGACATTCTGGAAAAGGTAAAACTATGGAGACAGTAAACAGATCATTGGTTGTCTAGGGTTGGGGGAGGGGAGGGATGAATAGATGGAGCACAGGGGAATTTTAGGGCAGCGCGACTATTCTGTATGATACTGCAATGGTGGGTACGTGTCTTGATATATTTGTCCACACCCACAGAATGCAACACCAAGAGTGAACCCTAAAATCAACTATAGACTTTAGTTAATAATAATATACCATACTGGCTCATCAGTTACACCAAATGTACCACACTAATGCAAGATGTCAATAATCAGGTAAACTAGAGGGGACGGGTGGGGGGTAAAGGGAACTTCGTACTTTCTGCCCATTTTTCTATAAACCTAAACTGCTCTAAAAAGTAAGTCTATTAATTTAAAAAAAAAAAAGACTGGTCTTGGCCAGCCCTGGAGGCTGGGGAGAAGACGCCAGCAGCAGACACCCTCAGAAGGATGGAGCCTGTAGAGAGGCTCCCATGGGCCTCAGAAAGTGGGCACAGGGACCAGTGGGAGCTGGGAGCACCCCTGACCCTGTGGACTCCTTGCTTTTTGGGGGGGGGGGCTGCTGGGGGAGGCCAGTACAGGATCCTATGGAGAGAGAGCCCAGGACAGGCAGGGTCTAAGAACAGTGCTGGAATAAGGGCCAGGACATGAGAGGAAATGGTGGGCAGAGGCACTGTATTTCTTCTTCTTGTAATTCCTATTGACTGTGGTTTTGATTAAAATGAATATATGCTTATGATTCAAAAAATATATATACATAAAATCAAACATTGCAGAATAGCATAAAGGGATGTAAAGTCCCTCTGCTACCCAGGCCATGGCCCTCTGCCCCACTCCCCAGATATAACCACAGTTAACAGATATGTGTGTGTCCTTCTGGAAGATGCATGTTTATGGATGGCCAAGGTCCAGGAAGCATGCATTCCTTTTTACACAGACACTCCTAATATTTATTGTGTGTATGAAATTTACAAATTGGTTTCCATTATTGATTTCCACTTCAAAGCCAGCCTGTGAATCAGGAAAGGTGGATATTACAGATGAGAGAACAGTGGCTCAGAGAGGGCATGTGGCTTCCCAGGGACACACAGCTGGCACATGGCAGAGCTCAGACTTGAAGCCAAACCTGCCTGCCTCTGAGTCTGAGTCCCCTTTTGCCTCTCCATGCTGCCTCCGGACACCCAGACCCATCTGCAGCAGCCGGGCTTACCTGCGGCCCCTGCTCAGTCTGGCTATCAAAGGGGTTCCCAACTACACGAGACTTGGCCCGGGCAACACTCCGCTCCACAAACTCAGAGTACACATCTTCTTGCACAAAGGTCCGGGAGCCCGCACAGCAGCACTGACCCTGGTTGAAGAACAGGGCGAAGTGGGCCTGCTCCACAGCCCAGTTCACTAGGGAGGCAGAAGGGCAACCATGAGAAGAGATGGAGAATGATCCTAGCCCTAGTGTCTGCTTATCGTCTTAACCCGTCCATGCCGCCAATAGCGCGCCGACCAGGACAGACCTGCTCTCTCCCTTCTTGGGGTATGGCCACCCAGCGGACAGACACAGAGAGGAGGTCACAGCCCTCCATGGTAACAGACACAAGGGTGGCGGCAGGACCCACCCAGCCAGCCCACAGCAGTCAGGGGAGGGCAAATCAGGGGGTGCCTCAGCAGGACCAGGAAAAGGGAATATGAGGGAGGAGGAGCAGTCTGCTCCGAGAGAAAGCATGCAGTATGGCTGGGCAACTAAGTAGCACAGCCCGGCTGGATGATGGAGAGCAAAGAGGAGAGAAGTCGGGGAGAGACCAGGTCATGCAGGCTGGAGGGCCATGCTGCAGACTCTAACCTTTATCCTGAGGCCTGGGGGGCAGACACTGAGTCCAGTGGTTGCTGAAGCTCCCAGAAGTGAGTGGAGCCACGGTATGGACAGCTAGTGGCTGCCTTTGCCCCACACCTCCTCCCCACAAGAACCTTACTGTCTGCATCTGACATGATGATATTGGGGCTCTTTCCACCCAGCTCCAGGGTCACTCTCTTGAGGTTACTGCTCCCTGCAGCAACTTGGATTAGGTGGCCAACCTATGGGGAAGCAGAAACACAGATAAGCTCTGAGGAGGAGGAAGGAAGAACCAAATGCTCTTCTAGACAGAGAACCCCACAACATGAGGGAGCAGCTGGACTACAAGAGATCTGGAGAATTTCACCCAGTCTAGCTATTCACTTACCACTGCTGCCCTACCCCTCTGAGCTTCCAGGACGAGAGTGATGGTAACCACGTGAGCAATATGGCTTCTATATACCAAGCACCCTACATACCAGACACTGTGCCAAGTGCTTTGTGTCCATTTAGTTCAATCCTTGCAATGGCCTCAAAGATAGGTACGGCTCTTTGCCTTGCTTTAGAAATGTGGGAGCTGCGGCTCAGAGTGGTCAAGTCACTTGCCCAAAGTCACACAGCTGGTGAATGTGGAATCAGAATTCACACTTGGGCAGCGTGAATCCATCACCAGGTCAAACCACTATCGTGCCCCCTTCCCACAGTGTTGTGAGTGTGGTCCCCCAGCCCATGGCACGCTCTGTGGGGGCAACGATGGGGTGCTCCTCACCTCCTTATTCCCAGAGCCTGGCACAGAGCCGCCCTGAACCTATTTGAATGAACAAATCTTTATCTCTGTCAGGAAACCATCTCCCCTCTGTGAGATTCTCAACATCACCTCGAGGCATTAATTTGGGCAGTAGCAAAGCAAGGAAAGAGCTGGGACGTGCTATCTTGGGCTCTGTTCTGCCCTTCAGGAACCATCATCACCGCACACAGACTGAATGCTGAACGGCAGCTATCTCCGGGGGAACGGTTTGAAGAGCACATTCATTACATTATTCATTGTGCCTTCTCTGGAGCCATGCGATGAAGCCTCCCAAAAATTCACGGAGAGGAAAAGGTTCCTCTTCAGAAGGAATTCTGTCCCTGCTTCGAAAGAGACGATGCTGAAGGAATCACTAGACGTCTTACTTGTCCTTGTTTCTCCAGGGCCTGGCACACAGCAGCATGATACTCCTCACTCACTCACTCATTCCCTCCCTGAGCACTTACTCTGAGCATGACCTTTGCTGATCACCTCATAAGCTTCATCCCCCTCACTCCAATCCTGTGAGGAGGGTACACTTACCATCCCCATTTTACAGATGAAACAGAGGCTTCGGGAGCCTAAGTGACATGCCCGAGACCGCAGAGCTAGTGAGTGCCAGTGAAACAGTAAGACTCTGGGGCACCTGATCTTCCCACTACACCGTACGTACTGTCTCTACCGCCTCCATATTGCCATCCTCATTTTAAAGACAACAAATGGAGCTCCGAAGACATGTGAATCACCCCATGTCATAATGGCAAAGCTGGGATTTGAACTCCTGTCTTTCTGAAGCCCACACTCTATAATTGTCAGGGCAGTGGTGGGAGCCTGACACAGCCGAAGGGCTTTGACCCTGGGCAGGCTGTCAGCCCTGGGCTTCATGAGGTCTAGACGGTCTCGGCCTCTTTATTCCACGTGGGATGCTGGCCCCACAACAGCAGCCAGAGTGTCAACCAACCCACAGAGGGCTCACCCCAACAGCCACTGCTGGCATACATGGGGCCCCTCACTCGAGCTCCTCAGAGGCAGTCTTGGGGGACCCTCCACACAGTACCCAGAGGTGAATCTTCAATGTGTCCTCCTTTGAGGACAGTGGGAACTTGGGCCAAATATGCCACAAGCTTGAGGTCCTAATGATGCCTTACCTCGGTGGAGCCTGTGAAGGCCACTTTGTCCACATCCTCATGGGAGGCGATGGCAGCCCCAGCTGTGGGGCCAAACCCAGGAATAATATTGACCACTCCAGGGGGAAAGCCAGCCTGTGGACAAACAGTTAGGGACACTGGGCGTCATTCTCCTGCTCCAAAGGGCTTGGACAGAAGAACACATACCCCTCCTAGAGAGGCTAAAGCAGCTTGCCCTGTACCCAGGCAAGCAGACACCAGTCCGTGGGGCACTGCTCAGGAATTCCAAATGGCACAGCAGAGAACCTGCTTTTCAGGGTTCCCTGCGGCTATTGTCCCTCCCCAGTGGCACTCTTCAAAGGGGTCTGGCAGTGAAGCTCAGTGCAGAGAACAAGTAAGGGGGGCGCCATTTCGGCTGGCCTGTGATGAGGTACGGGGGACTGGAAGGAGACTCAATCCCTGCTCTACAAACACCTGCCCCACTTTGGGGCCTCCAAAGCCCCTCCTAAGTACCCCCAAGGAGCAAGCCTGTACAAGGGCACTCAGAGTTCAAGACAGACACCAACCACACACCTCCTTAATCAGGTTGGCCACATAGAGGGCGGTGAGTGGAGTCTGCTCAGCTACCTTCATCACAACCACGTTTCCGGTCGCCAGGGCTGGGGCCAGTTTCCAGGCTTGCATCAGGAGCGGGAAGTTCCACTGCAAAACACAACAACTGCTCCTGGAACCGAAGCTGAGAGCTGTGCTGGCCAGGACAGGTGGCAGCCCGGGGAGAAGCCACAGCGACTTCTCTGAGCCCTTGTGCTGCCCCCACAACTCAGCTGTGAGTAGAAGACAGATGGACAAGGCAGGCGGGCAGGAGCAAGAGCGACTCAGGCTCTTTAGAGCTTGTCCCATGCTAGGCTCGGTGCTGTGTTGTTGCATTTTATCCCCCCTCCTGCCCTAAGACGGTGCTGTGTTCCCTTCCGCTTTTAAGATACGGAAACCGAGTCTTATAGGGATCAATGATTTGCCCAAAGTCAGAGTGCACTCAGGGCAGCACCAGTTGGCTTTGTTAAAGCCTGTGTTCTCACCCACCACCCAGGCCGCCTTCCGACAGCAGCCCGCAGACCCTCCCACCTCAGCAATCAGCCTGTCGGAGATCGCTGCATCTCAAGGCACTCCTGAGAAACCTTCCCTTGTTTAATAGGAGCTGAGCACTCACCGGAATGATCTGCCCGCACACCCCGACGGGTTCATGGCGGGTATAGCTGAAGAAGTCCCCGTCAATGGGAATGGTTTTCCCGTGGTACTTATCAGCCCAGCCAGCATAATAACTTAAAAAAAAAAAAAGAAATCCAAGCTTAATCAATGACTGTCAGGGACCCCTGTATACCCTGGCCCAAAGAGAAGACTCAAACAGGCCCCTTGTAAGGCCCAAACAAGCCCAACTTCCCTTGCTCTTGGCTTACTCCCAGAAAGATTTCCTGGTTAACTGCTAGGGTCACAATAATCCACTCTGGGCAACTAAACTTTGAGCCTCAGAATCACCTGGGATGCTTATAAAAAACACCATGTTCCAGGCACCCACTTCCAACCTACTCAGTCTGGAGCTCCGACACCGATTCCCAGGAATCGGTATTTTTCATACACATTCGGATTTATTACACTATGTTAAAGCAGCCCAGCACCACCGATTAGTATTTGAGAACCGTGGGCTGGACATGGTAAGGAAGTGAAAGCCTCTCTCTGTATGCAGACCCCAAAGTAGGACTGAAGGAACGGCCACCAGAAATAAATCCTCAACTGGCCCAGCCCCTTGTAAAGCCTCCCATCTAGACACACAGGGACACGGGAGGCAGTAAAGCCCAGCACATTGGCACGGGGGAGAAAAGAGCAGCGTGTGTTTTCAGCATGTAATGGTGACATTTTCAGGGAAGTAGGAAAAATGAGAGGAGGGCAAAGATGAAACGTGGGGTAAAAGGAAAAGTTCTGAAATGAGTGGGATGGCAACGCGAGTCTGAGCCCCACGCTGACCTGGCTTCAAACATGGGTCTGTGATCCTGGAGAGAAAAACAGCCAGGGAGTTGCCAATCTCTACAAGGGAAGGCAGCACCACTCCCTGCCTCCCAGTCTGTATGACATATGTTTTGCAGGCCCCAGAATGGTTACCTAATCAGCACAAAGGCATATTCCTAAAGCTCAGGAGGGCACAGGACAGCCTGAGCTTCACCAGGAGGCTCTCTCTGGGGCATCCTCGCACAGCATTCTAAACTTGGCACTGCGGTCATATGGGGCTGGAAGATTCTTTGCTGTGCGGGCCGTGCTGTGCACTGTAGGCTTTTTAGCAGCCTCCCTGACCTCTATGCACTAGATACCAGTAGCACCCTTTCCCCCTGTGCTGTGACAACAAAAAGTGTCTCCAGGCATTGCCAGCGGTCACCTGGGAGACGTGACTAACTACCCTGGTTGAGAACCCATTATGTTGTCCAACCCCTACTTTTCTGGCACAGCTTCTTCCCCTCCACCTCTGTCCACAGGGTCACAGGGGAGTACTTGTTATTTGTACAATGATCTGTCCACCTGGACCATAGCTGGTCAGACTCGAGGCCAGCCAATCAGGGTGGCAGGTGGCCCCTGAGGCTGGCATTAAGACTTTGGCATTTGGCACTAGGATAAGGGACCGCGGTGTGGTCGGTAGGATCACGCATACAGAAGCAAGCCCAGGTGTGGGCAGCCAGGTTCCAGCACACACACTGGCCCTGACAACGGCCAGGGGGTAACTGAGCAAAGAATGAAGCAGGAGGGCTGAGACGGACCACAGTGAGGCTCAGCGGCCTTCTGGATTTCAGACGCCTGACTCTCTGCAGTGCCTGAGTCAGGCCAAGGCTTTGTTACCTGCAGCCCCAAAGACCCCAACAAAGCTCTTATTCCTCATCCTGCATGTCCCGGTCATTAAGATGTTTGATTAAACTAATTCCAAAGCTTGCAAGAAATGATAAAGACTAGAGCAGAGACAGATGAAATGGAGAACAGGAAAACAATAGAGGAAATCAACAAAACCAAAAGTGGGTTCTTTGAAAACTCACCAGACTGACAAACCTTCCACGAGACTAAGAAAAAAAGGCAGAAGACACAAACAACTGAAAACCGAAATGAAAATGGGAACATTACCACTGGACTTACAGAGATAAAAAGGCTTATAAAGAGAATATATGAACAACTTAGCCAACAAATGAGATAACCTACATGAAATGGACAGATTCCATCTAACATAGAAATGACTGAAACGGCCCTGAGAAGAAAGAGAAAATGCTTATGAGTAAGTTATAACTTTGATATTGAGGGATTTTCTCATAAGATGGAGTCTGATAGAACATGTTTCCCCACTTCCTGTGATCCTGTTAAATTATTTTATTTCTGGCCCCCACAACACCTGCTCCTCTGGGGCATGGCCAGAAAAAAGAGCAGGAAACCTAAGCCCGTACCGGAAGCATTTGAGGACCATGTCCAGATCCACCAGGTAGGAGATGACATAGGGCTTGCCGTTATCCAGGGTCTCCAAGGCCTGAGAAAAGAGAAAGAAAGGTCAGCACAGACGTGCAGGCACCAGACTGAATCAAAGCCATCGGTGACGACCATTGCTGAAGTGCAGCACAGACCAAGAAGGGCTGATGGGCCACTTTGTGCCACTGAATGCCGTGACATTTCTGGCCCATGGCCCCTCCCTCTCCAAAGACAGAGAGTGAGGGGTGGGGAGAGGAATGGTGCACCAACTTCTTATGCGGTCATTTCACATGCACGTGTTTTCTAGGTTCTGCTCTAAGCCAAATCCAGGGGCTGAAAGAGCAAAGCGCCAGTGACTAATGACATGAAGCCTCAATCACGATTGTTAAGAGTGCTGGAAAGGAGGGGGTGCCTGGGTGGCGCAGTCATTAAGCATCTGCCTTCAGCTCAGGGTGTGATCCCGGCGTTATGGGATCGAGCCCCACATCAGGCTCCTCTGCTATGAGCCTGCTTCTTCCTCTCCCACTCCCCCTCATTGTGTTCCCTCTCTAGCTGGCTGTCTCTATCTCTTCAAATAAATTAAAAAAATAGGGGCGCCTGGGTGGCACAGCGGTTAAGCATCTGCCTTCGGCTCAGGGCGTGATCCCAGCGTTATGGGATCGAGCCCCACATCAGGCTCTTCCGCTATGAGCCTGCTTCTTCCTCTCCCACTCCCCCTGCTTGTGTTCCCTCTCTCACTGGCTGTCTCTATCTCTGTCAAATAAATAAATAACTAAAATCGTAAAAAAAAAAAAAATTAATTAATTAATTAAAAAAATAAAAAATAAAAAAATAAAAAAAATTTTAAAAAAAGAGTGCTGGAAAGGAGAAGCCAGGCTGCCCAGCCCCGTCTGAGAAACACCCTCTAGCCTAAACCTGAAGGATATATAGGAGGTAACTAGGCAAAGGGGAAGGTACGAATGATGACAAGCAAAAAGCACCCCAAGCAGAGGAAACAGCATGTGCAAAGGCCCTGATGGCTCAAAGAAGCCGGGCAGTCAAGATACTGAGGGAAGGCTGGTGAGCTGAACTGTGTGTGTGAGGGCCATGGTCCAGCATTAGTTGGGAGACAGAGTCAGACCAGGCAGGACCTTATAGACCATATTGAGGGAACAGGACTTTATCCTAAGGATATACAGAATGCCATGGAAGGGTTCAGAGTGGAGCACCATGGTATAATTTGCCTTCTAGAAGGTTCACTTTGGCTGCTATTTGCAGATTGGGTTGGGGAGAGGAGAGAGTATTGCCTCCTGGTTTCTTCTGCTTCTGGCAGCCAGAGACAAGGCCCACCACACAGAGGGCCTCCGACGGAGGTGTCCATCCCTGGGGGTCTCAGAGAAGGCTCCCCATTGTGACTCCTCTCCCCACCCCCCATTTTTCTTAGCCATCATAGGAGACAATGAGAGGCTCCTCTGGTTGGTACAGGGGTGTACCCCAAAAATGTCCAGCCTACGTGATTCTGACCAGTTATATGTCAGCAACGCAGCCCCCTTCCTGGCTGTCTGTGGGATGCTCGGAGCCTATTCACCACGTGGGACGAGAGGGGAGGGGCTGAGAACTCACTGCTAGGTAGGTCCGGTCCCGCTCAATCAGATCGGCCAGGCGGTTCAGCAGGCGGCCCCTGTCGGATGCATCCATGCGGCGCCAGGGTGAGCCCAGCTGGAAGGCAGCCCGGGCAGCCTTTACTGCCCTGTCCACGTCTTCCTGGAAAACACCCACCAAGGCAGCTCAGGCCTTCTCAGCAATAACTGCCTCCAATTACCACCCACCCCGCTGCCAAAAACAACCATGGGACTTCAGTCAATGCCCATGTGGAAACCTGCCCGAACAGCCCTTCCCCACTGCGAAGGGCTCTGCCCGAGGGGCTTCCAACTCTCCTTTGCAGGAGTCACGGAGGGAGTGCGGAGCCTGACAGTTTCCATTTCTGTATTTTCATTTCAGAATCCCCCAGAGTTTTGGAGGGAAACATTCAGGGCTCCATGCTTAGAATCTGACCATTTCCCCCTCTTCCTAAGAAGCAAGCCCAGAGAACTTAACCATTCCTTCTAAGATGACCGGCTGTCTCCACCAAATGCAGCTTTAACCAGCTTTCTTCTCCTTGGAAAAGCAGTAAAATCAACACAGCATTTTTCATATAGGGAGATGTGTATCAGGAGGTTGGAAGCATGGTTTTCATTAATATTAAACATATTTACTGCCCTATAAGCCAGAAAAGTACTATATTCACATTTGCTTTTAGCAGAGAGAGCAGAACATTATACATGAATATAGAAAACTGTCTTAAAGTTGAAGGCAAGAGTCATTCTTAAAATATCTTCAATGCTTTTTTTTTTTTTAAGATTTATTTATTTATTTTAGAGAGAGTGAGCACAAGTGGGAGAGAGGCAGAGGGAGAAAGAGAGAATCCCCCACTGAGCGTGGAGCCTGCTATGGTGCTCAGTCTCACAACCCTGAGATCATGACCTGAGCCGGAACCAAGAGTCAGACGCTCAACCGACTGAGCCACCCAGGCTCCTCTCAATGCCTTTTCTTTAAAAAAATTTTTTTTTTTTTTACTAAAAGTCTAATTTTTAAGTTTTAAAATTACTATTACTATTTTTTATTGCAAGTATATATAATTCCAACAAAGTACACTACCAACACCAGACTAGATCTCAGGAGACCCAAATTCTACCCCACAGGATTCCTCCATCCAGGTGTGCACCTCCCTTCTCCGACCTTCAACTTCCAGGTCTAGAAAAGAGAGATTGGATTAGATGTTCCCAAATTCAGTTCCCAATCTACAATTCCACAGCTGTGTGAATTATGGAACCCAGGTATAATCTAGCACCTTTGTCTGAAGGAAGAGTTTCTGTTGATTCACTTACTCAAAAGATATTCGTTGGCATCTTTGAGTTATGAAAGTAACACACACCTGGTAAAGTTTCAACCACGTAAAAACATATAAAGTAAACAATGAAATTGTCCTTGCCTGCTCCTGCCCCGAGGTAGGTCACCAATTCTCACCTTGTCTCCTTCAGCTACCTGACAGATGACTTCTCCGGTGGATGGATTGATGGTGGGGAATGTCTTCTTGCTGACAGCATCGTGCCACTCATTGTTTATGAAGATCTACAATGAGAAGGAAGAAAGTTCTCAGGACCGGCTCTCAACCCAACACTCACAACCAGTGATGTGGGAGAAAAAAAAAAATCAGAACACATACGAATTAGCCTCAGAGTGATGTGGCGTGAGGTTTCAAGCCCCAGACCTGGAGACGACCTGGTTGGAATGCCCCCTCTGCCAAGTGACCTTGGGTAAGTCATTTGCCCTTCGTTTCTCTGATCTGAGAAATGAAGAGAACGTGTCTACCGTATCAGTTGTCCATACTGTTGCGCAACATGTCAAAACTCGGTGGCTTAAATGATTCGTCATCCTCTCACAATCGTGTCCACTGATTGGGCTCAGATGCACAGGTTTGGCTGGGCTGGCTTAAGGGGTTGCAGAGCAAGGGTGCATGGGGCTGGATGTGCAAGAGGGGTTCTGTACCACATACATATCTGCTTGGGCCTCCTGACTGTATGGCAGACCTGGGCTCGTCAGCCATCTCCCATGACAGCTGGCTTCCCCAGAGAGTGTTCTGAGAGACCCAGGCAGAAGCTGAAAGGCTTCCTAAGATCCAGCTTCTGAAGTCACACGGCCTCATTTCTGCCACCAAACTCCACTGGTCGGTGTGAGTCACAGGCCCAGTCTAGATCTCGGGGAGGGGACAGAGCCTCCACTGCTCCTTGGGAGGAGCAGCAATGAATTTGCAACCATCTCTCCTCGACCACACTACTGCACAGGGTTGTCGTGAGAACGGGGTCAGGTTTTTCTTTTACCATCCGGTAAACATGTAGTGAACACCTGCGATGCGCCAGGCACTGTTCCAAGGCTGAGGACTCGGTGGAAACCAAATCCAATAAGGACCTTTCTGGCTCATGGAAGTTGTGTTCTGGTAGGTGCAGACAGTAGAGAAGCAAGTAGAGAAGAAATACACAAGGCAATCTCAGATTGCAGTGATAGATACAAAGGAGGAAAACAGGATCCACAAAGAGTCCTAAAGTGGGGGAAGACAGAGAACTTTAGATGGGATGGGTGGGAGGGTCTCTCACAAGCAGATATTTCACTCGAGCCCCGACTAATGAAAAGGAGCCAGCCGCAGGAAGAGTAGGAGGATAAGCAGTCCAGGCAGCAGGAACAGCAAGTGCAAAGGCCTTGGGGGAGGAATAAGTCTGGTGCATTTGAGAAAAAACGAAAGTGGCTAGAGTTCATTGGCCAACCAAGAAGGAAGTGCAAGGAGATGGGATCAGAGAGGAGGGTGGGTCCTGGGAAGCCCTCGGTTCAACACCTGGCCGCTGTCACTGCTGTTGCTGTTATGAGGATTAACGGCAACCAAACCTGGAGAGAGACTGTATGCTGGTTTAATGAGGCCAATGTCAAGGGGGACGGAAGCCTCTTCATTCACTCGGAGAAAAGGTCCTTATCCAAAGCTGCTTAATTAAGTGCCAAAATTCACTCTCTGCTTCTAAGAGCCAGGCGATGGCCTCCAAGGGAGGACAGGGAAGAACTCTCCCAGCAAGCTGTTCCCCTTCAGGATGGGGAAGCTGGTCTGGGGGTTGGGGACACTTGGTCACTTCACCAGGGCTGAGCAAAGGTCACAGGGTGACCGTCTGTTCAAGGCCACTCTGCCTGCCTTCCTCAAGGGCTCTCCTTGGCCCCAGCATCCCAATATGGCCTGGCGCAGGGAGTCATCTCCAGTTACTCTGGGCCAGAGTCTAGGACCACAAACAAGACCAAGCCACCAAGCAAAGTCAGGAGTTTGGCCAGGGCCAAAGATTTCAGGGCCAGCAGGGCCCAGGGAGCGCTGGCCTGGCTCCATGGGCAAGAACAGGGTCAGGACGAGCACCCGGATGAATCCAGGCTGTTTTGATTGTAGTTGTATCACATGGGGCAAAGCACTTCACCTCACTCTGCAGTGAGAATCGTCACAGTACCCCTTGTGACGTGGCACGTGAGGGTTCCAGGTGTATGCACAAAGCTTCAGGGGGAGTAAGTGTGCAATGCTGTGGCGGTGCCCGCGGGATTGGGTGGCACAGGAAGGGGCTGGTTAGGAAAGGGTCTACCAGGGGTCACTTTCCCAGGCTCAAATTTGGTATTTTTGCACAATCCCCCCCCCCCCACCATCAGGGCAAAATCCGCAGCTATGCACCTACAGTAAAAGGCTTCTGGCATTTAGCAGGAGCACGTAGGCAAACATCAGCCAGAGTCTTTGGAAGTATGTTCGTGTGGATTCACATTAGCTGGCTGATCATTAATCTTGAGGGAAACAGACACCTGTTGCTGAGAAGCAGGCAATCAGCAGTTTCCAGTGGGGGGATGGGCGTGGCAAAAAGCGCTCTGGCTTGAAGCCAAGTGGCCCTGAGTTCCAGTGGGCCGAGTCCTGCGCACCTGTTCCCCTGAGAACTGGCTTCCCCCTCCTGGTGAACGCCAAGGCCTGTACTCTTTACCTGGTTCTCCTCCAGTTCCAGCCTCCAGTCAGAGCCCTGGTGTGCCTTCAAGGAGGTCAGAACTCTTGCTTCCTAATCTCCATCTTCACGGTTTACTTACTGCCCAACTGCAAGTTTGATTTTGAGGTTTTATTCTGGGTGGTGTAAAAAGCACCAACCTCTAAGCCACGCAGACCTGGGTTCGAATCTTGCCTCTACCCCTCACCGGCTGTGGCCTTGGGCCAATCCCTTCACTTGCAGATGCTTCATCAGGCTCTGGGGAGAATCTGTCTGGGCTGATGTGAGGATTAACTGTAACAAGGGGTGTAAAGCTCCTGAGCCAGGACTCTGCACCCAGTGGCTCTTGCCACAGCAGTCACTGTGACAAAACTGGATCCTGTGGCTCTCTCAGGTGGAAGATGGTTAGGAGCAGAAGCCAGGCAGATCCGTACACCCCTGCCTGTGTTATTCCCCGTACCACAGCATACTAAGTTTGTCCCGAAGAAGTTTTAATTGTTATTTTGCAAAGATCAGGAAGTATGAAGCAGAGAGGTAGGCCAGTCAGCCGAACCCCCAGTCCTCACACCTTCCTCCCTGGGCAAGGCACACCATTCCCCTGATCTTAGACTAGGACTGTGGCAAGACCGCTCCCTGGCACCTATTTGCCTTTCAAAGCCCTGAACTTGCTGGGTCACTCCCCATTGTTAAATTTTCAACAATCCATCCTTCTTTTTCCCTGATAAAATAAGCCTGAATTTGCCAAGCAGGAAGCTAGAATCTTCCTTCTATTTCAAGTTCCCCTTTCCCTCCTCCTACAGCCAGCCTTCAGTGGTCTCCCTGACCCACCCTTGGGCAGGGATGGGGCACAGGCTAAGAACTGTTCTCACCCTGAGTCTTGGCCAAAGCTCTGCTTCGAGCAAGGAGAATTTCACCACATTCACTTAAGTAAACACAAGGGCCAACATCAGGCCAAATGCTTCATAACGTCCTGGCCCGAAACCCAAAGCTTGACTTCCGTAACAGGCTTAACTCGGTCATCCTGGGAGAGGGTTCTCCCAGCTTGCACTTCCTTACTCAAGTTTCTAGAGTCAGAGCAACATGCAGAGAGACACCCTAGGGACATCCTAGCGACATCAGGAGCTGACGCTCTGAATCTGGACTCCAGGCAAAACTCCTAGAGCTTTTCCATCAACATGACGTATTTTCTCCATGTTTTAATAAATACGCCTCCCTTCGTTCTGCACAAGTTGGACTCACTCATTCTTGCAGTTGATCAGTTTTAACAGAGTACCATGTCCATGCTGGGCACTGAGTGAAAAAGCAAAGTCCTGGCTCCTTGAGCTCAAGTCCTGGGGAGGAGAAACGCGATCAATAAGCAGACCAACAAAGCAAGAAGCAGAAACAAACAGGCAACAGTGAGCCACAGACCAGCGAGTCAGACCGCACCTGAGGGGGGACCTGAAGGAAGAGCCTGGGGATAGGAGGAACGCAAAGGGCCCCATGGCTGCAGAGTAAGGATGAGGAATGGAAGCTGTGTGCGGGGAGCTGTGCTGGTGCTGGGGTACACAGGGAATGGGACAGAGGCGGGAGCGTCTGCTCTGAGTGGGGATCGTCGACTTTCTAATTTCTTTACTTGCTTTTCTCAGTAACAGTTTTTCTTGGACATTATTCCACAAGCAGATGGCCCCATTATTTTAAGCAACACAGCAGTCCTCAATATGAACAGACCACAGTTTATGTAAGCATTTCCCACACGTGCACTTTAAGGATGACTTTCACTGTTCCTGATGGCGCTGCTACAGCAAACAGCCTTGGGCGCACATCTTTGCGAACCTGGGACAGATGACTGTGTAAAAATCACAACTGCTGAGTTAGAGGATAACGTGATCCTTGGGCTGCGTCCAGAAACTTGGGTGGTGTGGTGGGTGCCTAGAAGCTGGGGGCCCCAGGGAGGAGGCCAAACCAAGGCGAGGACAGAGCGACATTCCAGTGCCACCCCCACCCCAAGGCACTGGACAGCCATCACCTGTGCAAGGTCTCCAAGAACAGGTTCAGTGGTGTTCAGTAGCTCCAATTTAGCAGACAGGATGCATTCTAGAAAGATTTTAATTCAAGCTTTGATGCATGAAAGAATTGGGGTCTATTACCTAGGAAATCTACCTCGCTCGAATATGTTACTTTCCCCGGGGGTGAGGGAGCAAACGGGGCAGTTTTCTGTCTTGGGGAGACTTGCTGGCATTTGCTTTTTCAACAGCAGTTAGGTAACTTATGTCTAATAGAAAATAGATGCTGTCTTTTGTATTGCAAGATTCTGAGGAGATAAGTTCAAGAAAAACACTAAATGCTACACACATTCACGTTTCTGAAACCTTGGGGTTAGTTTAGTACTAAGGCCAAGGGCAGCCACCTCCCCAGGCTTGCTGGAGACATTCTGGCACCTCACCAGACCCTCGCCTCCTCTCCTCGCTCCCAGGGCCTTTCATTCTGCATTCCTGGATTTTTCACCACATTCACCGTGGGAGGATAGGTACTACTGTGGACTGTTTGCCAGGCAGGCATGTTTCCAATCTGTTGATGTTCTCTGGGCGTATCATTAATTAGGCAACCTCTATGTTGCTGCAGTCACTTCCCTTGGATAATTTTAGCCCTCCCTGCATGTCTTCACATTCTTATTCACATTAACTCCATAGTTCTTTAAAAAAGCCCCTTCTGGGTAGAAATACTGTGTTCCCATTCCTTGCTACTGGAACACAAGATTATAAACATAGTTTCATAAATGGCAACCATTCATGCCTTCAATAAATATTTACCGAGCAGCAATCTTATTTCTGATCTTGGTGCTAGGGGCTGGGAATACACATGTGAACACAAACACGGTTCCTCCCTTCTGATCTCAAGTATTTAAGTTCAGTAATCCCCTAAATATTTACATGCTTCAGGCGCCCAAGTGGCTCGGTTGAGCGTCTGACTCTTAACTTTGGCTCAGGTCATGATCTCAGAGTTGGGAGATCAAGCCCCATGTTGGGCTCCATGCTCAGTGGGGAGTCTGTTTGGAGATTCTCTCTCTCCCCCCCCACCTCTCTTTCTCAAATAAATAAACACTTTTTTTTTTTTTAAGATTTTTATTTATTTATTTGTCAGAAAGAGAGCATGCACACAGCAGGGGGAGCGGCAGGCAGAGGGAGCAGCAGGCAGATGGAGCCTGATGTGGGACTCCATTCTAGGACCCCAGGATCGTGACCTGAGCCGAAGGCAGATGCTTAACTGACTGAGCCACCCAAGTGTCCCAATAAATACATCTTTAAAAAAAAAAAACTGACATCCTTTTTTGACCATAGGACCTGGTCATGAGGCAGCACAGAATGTGGCTAAGGGCATGCATGTCAGAGGTGAGCCTTGGTTTCATACTTACCACTTAAAGTTAACATGACCTCCTTGAGCCTAGTTCCCTCATCTGTAACAGCTACAATATCTGCTTCATACAGTTGTCGGAGGGATAAAAGGTGAAAATGTAGTTCTATGTCCTCAGCACAGGGCCTGACAGATCCTAAGAGATCAGTAATCACGATTATTGGTTCCGGGGCTCTGTACGCACGTACACACACATCTGTCCTTTACCCCTGACCTCAACACCACAAGTCACCTGTAATTCCGTGTGTTTCCACAAATGCACAGATTCTGGGGAGGCATTTGTGTTCATTCATAATCTAAAATAATTATTGTTAGAAGCAGAGGTACCAAGGAGAGGTCTGGTGAAATCCTCCAAATCTCTGCTGTTACCTGAATCTATTATTTCTAGAGGATCTTAAAACTCTTTCACAAGCAATAAAACCAGTATGGTCAGTGTGGAGATATTTCACTCAACTCATTCATTCCAAAGCCACTTCAAACCACTGCTTAATCCAATGTAAGTTTTGGCTCATTATGTAAGAATCTCCCAAGGAAAACAAGGAAAATCAAATTTCTCTTCTGTATATACTACCTGTTAGCAGTGATTATCTGCAGGTGTGGGATATCAGAGGCCTGTCACTTTCTTTTTTCTTTTTATATTTGCTTACAGGTTGCTTAGCTTTAATGAAAAAAAAGTTTTAAATAAAGCCAAAGTTCCCTTTAATCACTACCAGCAAAGAGATTCTCTGTGCAGCACCCCCGCCCCCCACAAGGCACTCACTACCCTCACACCAAGGCATATTCCTTCCAGTACACTTACATACATTCTATATAGAGATAGGTCTACTCACATTCAGTGTAAAAGTTTGTTTGGGTAGTTTAATAAGTTTCATATCTGCAGAAAGCCAGACCCTTTCCCGCCTTGACACATTGTTTTTGAGACCCATTATTCATACAGCTCCAGCTAATTCTTGTAACTACTGCATGCATTGAATTATTCGTTCCTTTAACCATAGCACATGTTGTTCTTCTGTTTCCCCATGGATGGAAAGCTGGCTTCCTAGGTTTTTGCTAATGTAAATTACAGGGCAATGAACATCTGTGTATGCCTATATATATTTCCATGAGTTTCTACCTTCTAGACTTCTGTAATGCTTGACTTTTGGTACTGAGGACGTATTAATATTATAACCAGAAAAATGCTATACAGGGAGATCCTTTCTTTCCTTTTCTTTTTTTTTTTTTTTTTAATTTTATTTATTTGAGAGAAAGAGAGAGGCAGAGACAGAGCATGAGGAGGGGGAAGGGGCAGAGGGAGAGGGAGAAGCAGGCACTGAGCCACTCAGGCGCCCCAGGGAGATCCTTTCTTAATTTCCTTTTTGTCAGTTCTCTCTTTAGTTCCTGAGTGCTGTGGTCAAGAGGCTAAGAATAGAGACACAAATTTAATTCACCCCAAACTCCCGTTCAACTTTACCAGAACCTAGCTTACCCCTTCAGGAAACAAATTACAACTACAACAGCACCCACATAATGGAGTTACATCACCATTATCTCATAAGCTTAACAGCATCACCCTTATCCCAGCTTTTACTTAAGGCTGCATAAGTAGCCTTATGTGAGGCTGGATGCCCTCACAGGCACAAGCCGGGCACTTGCTAAGGGCCGTATAAGGATGGCCTCACTGCATCCTCACAGCAACCCTAGGATGTAGATGGGATTTTTACCCCATTTTACAGATGTGGTAGCTGAGGTGCAGTGTTAAATAATTGTACCACCCTCCGTAGCCCCCTCTTCCCTGCCTTGTTTTTCTCCATAGCGCTGATTGCCTTGGCCATACTATGCATTTCACTTACTTGTCTATCTCCACCATCCCAGCCACAAACTTCCCACAGGCAGGGGTTCCTGTCTGTTTTGTTCATTGGAACTGGGAGTACTCAGGAATTGTCTGTTGAATGAATGAACCTGCCTAAGTCAACACTAATGAGTGGCAGGCGGTCTGAATCCAGAGCGCAACATGGTATCTAACAACATTCTGGTCTTCGTTATTATTTATCAACCAACATGGGGAGTCAGGACGATGGCAGAGTGGGAGGATCCTGAGCTCACCTGGTCCCACAGACATACCAAGATAACAGCTACAGCTATGCAACTAACTCTGAAAACGACCTGAAGACTGGCAGAACAGACCTTCCACAGTTCATCATAGATAGGAGGCCACACTGAAAAGGGTGGGAGGAACAGAGACACAGTTGGGAACCAAACCCCTGGCAAGACTAACCACAAAGGGGAGGGACACCACAAGCTTGGAGAAGCAAATGCAAGAGATCAAACCCTACACTAGGCACACCAGGCACTGGTGACTCACACTGGGAAGACAAGTCCCCATGATACCTGGCTCTGAAAACCAGTGGGGCTTAACTTCAGGAGCTTTTAAAATCAGCAGGGCTTAACTCAGGGTATTTATTATCAACCAACATGAATCGATGATGTTGAAGATGAACGTATTAGTCACACTCCATCCAGAGAGGTTACTTTGCTGAAGCCACAGTCCCTTTTGCTTTCCTTTGAGTTATCTTTCCAGATCTTAATTACTCTCCAAGTCAGGAAAGAAAAACAGAATGAAAAATGAAAATCAGTTTGTTGACAGAGGTGTGTCCCTGAAATCGCCAAGGATAAGAAATGTTGATCTTCAAGAAGCTTGGTTATCATCAGCTCCCCCTACAGGTCCCTGCTTGTGAGTGGGGGAAGGAGAATGTGTCCTGAAATCTTCCTAACCCAATCAATAAGTTTACCCCACCCTGCCGCCTCACCCAAGACAAGTGGAGGCAAGAGGACCCCAGGAAGGTGAGCCAAACCACCCCCCTCAACCCCTTTTGGACTGAGAGAAGGAGGTAGGAAGGAGAAGACCTGTTGCCTGCACCCCTCCCACCCATCCAGGTGAGACCCAACAAGCCCGAAGTGTCCAAAAGCGCCTCCCCAGCAATGCCCTTGGCAAGAAAACCTAGCCTACAGAAGCAATTTCAAAGCCTACTGGAAGAGCTCCTTTTGGGGAAGCTCAACTCCACAATAGTTATTGAACTTCAAGGACCCAGTAACACCCCAGGAAATGTGCAGTAATATGATCTAGTTTGTACCTGGAGCCCCTGGCTCCTAGAGACTCAAAGTATTCAGATTAGATTTTGGCACGCTTGCCAGCAGGGTTAGCAGCAATGCAACACTGAAAACAGCCCAAGGAAGTTTAAGAGCCAGTTCCAACACGGTGGGATGCATTGCAACCTTGGGAAGAATAAAAAAGATATCAATGTGCTAACTGAGAAAGATAACTCAGATACCTTGTTCGATGACACAGTGCTTTGGAATAGTAAGTGCTAGTAACTCATTTATGCAAAAAAAAAAAAATCTGGTGCATGCTTCTCACACACACACATGCAAAGAAAATGCAGAGAGAATGCAGGATCACAGACCTCCCTGTTAACGTGCTCTTGGAGGTAGTGCAATGGGGGATGAGGAAGTTTTACAGTACTCTGTATTTTTACAGTGAGCAACTGTTACTTTTATGATCTCAAAAACTGTGATAAAGGAAAGAAGCTTCAGGGAGATTGTACTCCTCTCCCCCAACTCACATCCCCAGACTAAGTCTGGAGAGCAGGACTCAGGCTATCTACAAGACCCAAGTGCACGTAATGTTTAGATGCCATTTCCTCACCTCCACGTGACCACAAAGGAGGAAGATCTTAATTAGAGCTTGTGTCCGCAAAGGCTTGGGGTGCTGACACCTTTCCCTTAAGGATATTTCTGCGTGATCTTTCTGATGTTCAAGTCTTTCAAGCATGAACTCCTCATTAAGCAGCCTACCAAAAGAACAACAGCTGCTGCACTGGGGGCTTGTGTTTTGCAAAGGCAATTTTATCTTTTGTTTTTATTCCCTCGCAAATGACCATTTTTAACACTCCTTACTATCGCACAGATGTGTCTTAACCCACCACCTGTGTGCACATTTGCAGCCCAGCTCTGGGCCAGACAAGCAGGTCCACTGTTGAAAGTAGTCAGCCAGGGATCATGGCATCATAAATCGGCAGTGACCCCTCTATTCCAACCCCTAGTTGCATCAATAGTAGTGCAGAATGTTCTGGTTAGAGGCTTTCTCTTGGGAGCCGAAATAGGAATCCCAACTTTGCCACTGGCTTCAATATGTGGGCAACTCACAAAACCTCTCTGTAACTCAGGCTGTTCATATATAAAATGGAGATGATCTCAGTGCCCTTCTCACTGGACTGTTGTAAGGATGAAACGACCGAACAGAATGGTGCCAGGTGCACAGAGAATAGCTGTTCTTGCTATAGGTGGTCACCAAGTGTAGGAGGCCTGGTGCTGACCCTCTCACCCACTCCCACTTTACAGAAGAAAATCTGAAGCTCACAGAAGGGAAGTTTGTTGCACATGCAAACCGAACTCTTCACAACGATTACCTTCTCTGTGAAGTCCAGCACTTCACCCAAACTCAAAGATCAAAAGAATATTCCAAAGTCCTGCTTGAGCAAGAAACTGGCCTCTGAGAATCGGTGTTATCCTGGAAAGCCCCTCCTTGGTTTGCTGGAAGAAAACCAGCTCCTTGGAGGGCACGGACGCCATCTGGGGGTGGCGCCCCAGAGGCGAAGGTCCCGCACCCTTTCCCCATTCCCAGCAGTGGACGTGGGCGCTCTCGGCCGAGGGGCCTTGGCCTTTTCCTTGGCTAATAGGTGAAATTCAGCTGAGAAGGCCCCCTCCTTTTCTTGTTTTTTGGACTTCCTTGGACATGGGCGAAAATTAACGAGTAAGAAATGACCAAGGAAAAGAGAGAAAAGCTCCCGCTAAGACGGACTTTGATGGAAACGTCGTCTGGGTTGGTGATGGTGAAAGCCCTTTGCAGACTCTGCGGCGACTAAGGCCGGGGGGCGGAGAACGGAACCCCGAGAGTTGGCGCAGGAAAACGGACCGCGGCCGGACGAGAACAAACAAGCGGCCCAAGGCCGGATCGGAAGGAAAGGAAGGTGTGCGTAAAGCCCAAGCGCTGCAAACCCCGCGAGCCCCAACTGGGTCAACTGGGGCCCAAAGAGACCCAGGGCCTTTCCACCCGGCGGGCTCCTTCTCCCCGAGAGAACAAAGCCCCGGGGCCGGCGGCCTCACCTGGTTGTAGAGGACTTCAGGCTGCTGGTTGGGGGCCGGCACCGCCTGGGTGGCAGCGGCCGACAGGAGACGGCGGCCCAGGCGGGGCCCGAGGCCAGCGGCGGCGAGCGCAGCGGTGCGCAACATGCTGAGGAGGGAGCGGCCGTGCAGGACGCTGCGTGGACAGTGTGTGCCCGGCAGCCGGCTGGCGCTGCTGGGGGGGTAGATGGTGGGGGGGTCACGGCGACCGCGACCTCTCCCCGCCCCTGGCGCGGCCGCCAATGGGCTGGCGCGGGGCGGGACGCGGGGGGGGG
>NW_024425897.1:21065455-21104941 GCF_017311325.1 Ursus maritimus
CCCCCCCCCCCCCCCCCCCCCCCCGGTCCCTGTCGGAGCTGCGCGGCGGCGCCCCCTCCTCCGGCCCCCAGCCCTGGGGTGATCCCCCTCGGCTCCCCTTTGTGTCCCGCTACCGCCCCCCGCGTGGCGCACCGGGTATATGCAATAACCCGACCTAGCGAATTCAGCGTGCGTTGAACTCTGAATGTGTGCCTGAACCCTAACGTGAACAGGCCTGACCCAGAGCAACCCTGGCCCTGACTTACCCGGGCTTACGCTCTAGTGAGAGAGGCTGACCTTAAACCAAACACGAGGTAATTTCGGAAAGTGGTAAGGAATGCGAAGATAACGAATAGGGTGAAGACACGATTGGAGCAGAGAGCACTGCTTTTAAACCCCTTGGTCAGGAAGTGACAGGTGAGACCTGAATTGTCTTCGGAAAATCTTACACACAGATGTGAGGAGTTCGCAGAGGATGGCTTGCTTGATTTGCATCTTAAACTCACTGGTTTCTCATTCTGTGGAGAAAGGACTACAAGAGAGCAGGGGTGGGGGCAAGGATCTTGCAAACTGTTTAATTCCGGGAACATCCTGGAGCTGGGCACTGGGGGGACAGGGAGGAGTCAGAGTAGATTCACTAGGAAGGGGGATGGATACTAGGTCAGTTGTGTGCATTTCAACCAGATAATATCAGCAGAAGTCCGAGGAGAAGTGAAGAAACCTGGCAGGAAGATCCGGGCTGTGTTTTGACAGCAGAGAAGCAGAGGAAAGGGGCAGATCTAGGCAGCAAGTGTATGGGTTGCAGCTATTGAGTCTCCGGCCGCTGGAGCTAAGGCTGAAGAGGTTGACCAATGCCGGATATTAAGCACAAGGCAAAGGGTTCTAAGGTCTGAAGGAGACTCACATGGTATGTGGGGTATGTGGGGTATGTGGTGTGTGTGTGTGTGTGTGTGTATTTTGTTTCGCTTTAAGGAGCTAGTGTGATGTCAAAAGGATAACACAATAACAGAGCTACTACAACAGATATGCCACAAAATTCCAGTGACTACATACAGTCGAGTCCCTGCTCACATTGTGTCTCACACAGATGCTTCCTTCTAGGCAGAAGCCCAGGGACCCAGGCTCTTTTCCTTGTATGACTCTGAGGTTAATACCTGATTCCCAAAACCACGGTGGAGCTCAGCGTCATTTCAGACAACCAGAGGAGAAAAAAGCGTGAAAGATGGCACAGGGAAGTTTTTATGGCTGAGCCCGTTTCATTGGGTCTTCAGTCACATGGCCATTCCTCCATATAAGGAGTCTGGAAAATGAGCTGTGTGCCCCGGAAGAAAGGGCAATAGGTTTGGAGATCAGCTGCAGAGATAAACTGAAAAGTGAACCTCCTTCTTATCTGAATGCGGCACTCAGTCCCCACTTCCCCTTCCCCAAGACATCTTGCTTTGTTCACTTAATAATGTGTATGGGAGATGGTTCTGCACCAGCACACAATAAACGTGTCCCCATTCTCTATAACAGTTACATAGAATTCCACTGGATTCATGTACAGTTTTTATTTAATGAATTTCCTACGGTTGGGCTTTTAGGTTGTTTCCAAACTTTTGCCATTATAAACAATGCCAAAATGTATATATCCTGGACTGACTTGGGAAATTCATAGAAACAGAGCTGCTAAATCAAGGGATATTTATCATTTTAAATATATGTTGGCTCTTGAACAATACAGGGTTGAACTGTGCAGGTCCACTTCCATGCAAATTTTTTACAGTACTGTAAATATATTTTCTTTTCCTTACGATTTTCTTAACATCTTCATTTCTCTAGCCGATTTAATTGTATGAATGCAGTACATAATATGTATAACATACAAAACGTGTTGATTGACTATTTATGCATGGGATCGGTGTCTTTTGGTTAGCGATAGGCTATTAGTAGTTAAGTTTTGGGGGAGTCAAAAGTTGCATGTGGATTTTCGACTGCATGGGAGGTCAGTGCCCCTAACCTCTGCGTTGTTCAAATGTTAACTGTAGATATTGCTGTATTACCCTCCATAGAGGTTTGATTAATTTACAACGCCCTCCCCTTCCCCCCTCCTACCCACTCCCCTGTTGTCATATATGAGTTTCCTCACACCCGCACCAATACAATTTATCATGTTTTTTTAAGTTTTATTAATCAAATAGGTGAAAAATAGCATTTCACTGTCACATTAATTTGCATTTCCCTTTTCAGGAGTGAGCTTGAACATCTTGCCTACATGAAGTCATGTGTTCTTCCTCTGCTACAAACTGTTGAGGTACCTTGCTCATTTTTCCATTGGATTGTTGTCTGTGTCTTTAAAACTGATTTGTAGGTGCTTTATGTATGTCAACGCAATTAGCATTTCGTTCATTTCGTATATGGTGCAGATATTTTCTGCCAGTCATCGTTAATCTTTTTACTTAGTTAATGCCTTTTTTGGTTTTGGTTTTGTCTTAAGGGTTTTTTTTGTTGGTGGTGTTTTGGGAGGGGAGGTTGTCCAGTGTTTTCTTTTCTCTAATTTATGTATTTATTTAAGTAATCTCCATAGCCGTCATGGGGCTGGAAACCATGACCCCAAGATCAAGAGTCACATGGTCTTCTCACAGAGCCAGCCGGGCACCCCTGTCCAGTGTTGTCTTTTATGTCTCTGGCTTTTATGTCATGCCTAGAAAACCTCTTCCACTCAGACTATTTTTTCTTTTCTTTTTTATTTTTTCTAAAGTTTTATTTATTTATTTGAGAGAAAGAGAGCACAAGCAGGCAGAGGGGCGGAGGGAGAGAGAGCAGGGAGCCCAACATGGGGCTCAATCCCAGAACCCTGAGATCATGACCTGAGCTGAAAGCAGATGCCCTAACCAACTGATCCAACCAGGCGCCCCTCAGACTATTTTTTAAATGTCTTCTATATTTTTTCTGTTATTTTTCAACTTTATGGGGATATAATTGATATATAACATTGTGTAAATTCACAGTTGGATCCCCTTACGTATTGCAAAATGATGGCCACTATTGCAGTAGCTAACATCTCCATCATGTTACATAGTTACCATTTCTTTTTGTGTGTGGTAAGACCATTTAAAATATACTCTCTTAACAACTTTCAAGTATATAAGTATAAAAGGGTCATTGTAATCACTGGTCATTGTAATCACCATACCCTACCAGATCCCCAGAACCTATTCATCTTATCACTAGAAGGTTATACCCTTTGACCAACATTTCGCCATTTCCTTCATTACGTAGCCCCAGGTAACCACCTTTCTGTGAGTTTGGCTTCTTAGATTCCGAATATAATAGAGATCATACGGCATTTATCTTTCTTTTTTTTTTTTTAAGATTGACAGAGAGAGAGACAGCCAGCGAGAGAGCGAACACAAGCAGGGGGAGTGGGAGAGGAAGAAGCAGGCTCCTAGCGGAGGAGCCTGATGTGGGGCTCGATCCCACAACGCCGGGATCACGCCCTGAGCCTAAGGCAGACGCTTAACCGCTGTGCCACCCAGGCGCCCCGGCATTTATCTTTCTGTCTGACTTACTTCACTTGGCATAACACCTTCAAGGTTCATCCATATTGTTGCAAATGTCAGGATTTCTTTCCTTCTCATGGCTGAACCATATACCATTGTATTTATATACATTTTCTCTATCCATTCATCAGTTGCTGGACACTTGGGGTGTTTCTGTATCTCGGCTACTGTGAATCATGCTATAGTGAACATGAAAGTGCAGATACCTCTTCAAAATCCTGTTTTCACTTCCTTTGGATATATACTCAGAAGTGAGATTGCTGGACCATATGGTAGTTCTTTCTTTTTCCTTTTTTTTTTTTTTTAAGATTTATTTATTTATTTTAGAGAGAGCGTGCACAGGAGGGAGGGGCAGAGGGAGAGAGAGAGAGAATCCCAAGCCAACTCCCCACTGAGCTCGGAGCCCCACACAGGGCTGCATCCCACGACTCTGAGATCATGACCTGAGTCCAAATGAAGAGTTGGACGCTTAATTGATGGAGCTACCCATGTGCCCCATGGTAGTTCTATTTTAAATTTTTTGAGGAAACTTCATGTTGTTTTCCATAGTAGCTGCACCAATTTACATTCCCACCAAGAGTGCACAAGGATTCCCTTTTCTCCATGTACCCACCCACACTTAACTATCTCCTGTCTTTTTGATGGTAGCCATTTTAACAGGTGTGAGATGGTATCTCATTGTGGTTCCTTGTCTCTGACAAGGAGTGACATTGAGCATCTTTCCATGTACCCGATGGCCATTTGTGTGTCTTCGTTGGGAAAATGTCTTTTTAGTTCCTCTGTCCATTTTTTTAATTGGATAGGGAATTTTTGTTGTTGTTTCTTTGTTTTGTTTTGTTTTTGCCATTGAGTTGTGTGAGTTCTTTATATCTTTTGGATATTAACCCCTTATTAGATATTAATTTGAAATATTTTTCTCTCTCTTTTTTAAAGATTTTATTTATTTATTTTAAAAATTTTATTTATTTATTTGACAGAGAGACAGCCAGAGAGAGAGGGAACACAGGCAGGGGGAGTGGGAGAGGAAGAAGCAGGCTCATGGTGGAGGAGCCTGATGTGGGGCTCGATCCCATAACTCCGGGATCACGCCCTAAGCCAAAGGCAGACGCTTAACCGCTGTGCCACCCAGGCGCCCCAAGATTTTATTTATTTATTTGACAGAGAGGGACAGCAAGAGAGGGAACACAAGCAAGGGGAGTGTGAGAGGGAGAAGCAGGCTTCTCACTGAGCAGGGAGCCCAATGCTGGGCTGAGCCACCCAGGTGCCCTGAAATATTTTTCTCATTCCATTCCCTTTCATTTTGTTGATTCTTTCACAGTGCAGAAGCTTTTCAGTTTGATGTAATCCCACTTATTAATTTTTGCTTTTGCTGCTTGTGCTTTTGGAGTCATATGCAAAATAACCTTTGCCAAGGCCAATGTCAAGCAGCTTTTCCCGTAGTTTTTTCTAGGAGTTTTATGGCTTCAGGTCTTATGTTTAAGTCTTTATTCTATTTCAAGTTAATTTTTGTGACCGATGTAAGATGGGGGTCCAATTTCATTCTTCTGCATCTGGTTATCTAATTTTCCCACCACAATTTATTGCAGGTTTATTTATTTTCTAGTACGTTTATTCCTTGTATTTTAAACTCTAAAATGTGATTCTTTTATTAATTTTTGTAGAAGGAAAGATTTAGAGATCCAATTCTTTTCTTTCTTTTTTTTTTTAAAGATGTTTCTCAGGATACCTAACACTGCTTATTCAATAATTCATCTTTCCCCCCCACCAATATGAAAAGTCATCTTTTAGTATACTAAGTGCCCTTAAGTAATTGAGTATTTCTGAACTATATTCTGTTTCCTGGATCTGTCTCTTTATATCCCAGTATGATGCTGTTTTGATCACTGTAGCTTTCTTGTAAGTCTTGTACTGTCATTTGTAGTATCATTTTTTTATTCTAAAGATTTTATTTATTTATTTATTTATTTATTTATTTGAGAGAAAGAGAGCACGTGTGCACAAGTGGGGGAGAAGGAGAAGCAGGCTCCCTGCTGAGCAGGGAGCCTGTTGTGGGGCTTGATCCCAGGACCCTGGGATCATGACCTGAGCTGAAGGCAGATGCTTAACCAACTGAGCCACCCAGGCGTCCCTGTAGTATCATTTTTATCATTTCTCTTAATCAAGATATTTAAGCCTGGAAGTAACAAGTTTGCATATGTCCTTTGAGGGATCCTCTGGAGACGACATAGAGAGGAGACAAGCTAGTGGCAAAGAGCTGACATGAGAAATGACAAGGGCCTCGTTAAAAGCAATGGGGATGGCTGGGAGGGAGCACGTGGAGGTAGAAATGATGGGTTGCCGTGTGAGAGCTAAGTGAAGGAGAGTGGAAGATGATGCTGATGTTTCCACCTGTGCTGTTCGCCAAGAAGGGGAAGCTATGAATTCGGTTGTGGGGAGAGGAAGGAGAAATTCGTGAGCTTACAGACATTCATATGTGTTGAGAGAGTGGGCAGCAATGTGCATGGGTCCCTGCCAGCATGCATGGTTGCGTGTCTCGGTATAACGTACACATTGGTTCACAGGTTTATTTATTTTAGTTTGTTCTCCTGTGGTGCTCACCACCTCCCACCAGCAGCTTTCCTGCCCCTGGCCTCTTTGTTTTGTTTTGTTTTGTTTTAAGATTTTATTTATTTGACAGAGAGAGAGCACAAGCAGGGGGAGCGGCAGGCAGAGGCAGAAGGAGAAGCAGGCTCCCCACCGAGGAGGGAGCCTGATGCGGGACTCGATCCCAGGACGCTGGGATCGTGACCTGAGCTGAAGGCAGGTGATCAACTGACTGAGCCACCCACGCACCCCTGGTCTCTTTGTTTTGGAGGCCCATCTTCCCCATGTCCATCCTACCCTCTCTGCTTAAAGAAATCTTACCTATCAAGATTCTGGCCAAATCCCATCCCTTGGGGAGGTCTTCCATAACCACATTAGCCTTCGTCAGCTGCTTTCACACGATCTTCAATTCCAAGTCATCCAAACACTGCAGACCAAAATCAACTAGATGTGCTGAAACCCTAATACACTTGTGGTTCCATGTGGTTCAGTCTGTCCAGAGCATTAACTAAAATTTAACTCTCCACCTAGATTTCTCCCTGACAGTGTGTGTTGGTCTCTTCTCTCTTCTTTCTTTCGATTCGTTTTCTTGCTCTTAAGTCTTTGTTCTGATTTTTTTTAAAAATTCACTTTTTCTCTAGATCTAACTTTCTCTCTTGCTCTCCATTGCCCTTTATCTGTGGACTCATTGTCAGGAATTGAGCTGACAAAAGCAAAATATCTTTAAAGGGCAGAAGAGTGAAGCAGGGGGAGGATGGAAGCAAGCACATGAAATTTCTTTTTAGCATGACTCAGTGCGGCAGGGAGAGATGTGAACACTTGGACATGAATTAGTGTTGTCCTCCCACTGTGATGAGCTCATTGGGAGAAGCAGCAAGCTGAGTAAGAGTCCTTTCAGTTGCTTTGAGAAGATACACACTCTGAGCTTTGCAATACTCCGGAACATTTCCTGGTTAGAGCCCAATTGTGTGTTTTCATGTTGAAAATAATCTAGTTCCACCTGCTCTCTAAAACAGGTGGTAACTAAAGTGTCCTTTGGAGTCACGAATGGTGAGAGTTTAGATATTTGGTTAGTTAGTATCCATCCATTCTGGGACACTGATTCTATCTAATGGAAGCTCTCCCCCCCCAAAAAATATATGTGAGGTAGGCAAGTCAAAACAACATTTATTTATTTATTTATTTTAAAGATTTTATTTATTTAGAGAGAGTGCGGGGCAGAGGGGCAGAGGGAGAGAGAGAATCCCAAGTAGACTCCCTGTTGAACGTGGAGTCCAACATGGGGCTTGATCCCATGACCCTGAGATCATAACCTGAGCTGAAATCAAGAGTCAGATGCTCAACCAACTGAGCCACCAGGTGCCCCCAAAGCAACATTTAAATAGGAAGCTATTCTGCCTCAGAAGCAGGAGGTAATGTGGCGCAGCCCTGGGCCCCGGCTACCCTCCTTATTTGCACACACACAGAATCTTGTGACATGCTTACACTAGCTCACCACACCACACATGCAGCCAGGCAGCAGAGCAGACCCCTCCACTCCGTGCTGGCTGCCCCTGAAAGGCGGTAAGGAGGTATTCCCAAGATTACCCAGCTTGGAAAGTAGAATCATTGGGAAAAATTCATATACTTCCTTTATGGCAGGACATGCTCCCCTTGACTAGGTAGGGCTTCCTTTTCCTCCTCCGTCTTTTCCAGGTGAGGCAGCCAGCACCTCTCAGGAAGCCCCACAGAGATCATAAAAATCCATGCCTCAGAGTGCAAAGAGCTCTGCAGTCCCCGAATTCAGGTTCGAATTCACTGACCTTAAACAAGTCTCTTTGAGCCTCAGGCTCCTCACCTCTAAAATGGGCAGAGAAAAAGCAGCGGCCAATTATTGTAAGGGTTCAAATAATATAGAGATGGTTCTTGCACCTAATAGGTACTGAATACCTCATAGCTATTATTCCATCCACGTGGTACAGCCTCACTCCCAGGGGTCAAGTGAGGGGCATTCTAGCCACATGCTTCATCCTTGCTTCTCCAGATGGGGCCCCAAGCAAGCAGCATTGCCAGACTTGCTGAATTAAACACTCTGCATTTTAACCAGATCCCCAGGTGATTCCTTTGGACATTGTAGTCTGAGAAATGTTGCAGTCTTAGCTGTTGCCAGCCGGGCCTCGACCCCGGAGCCCCTGCAGGCCTAAATCTCAACTGAAGCACGGCCTCCTCTTCAGCCCCCTCTGGACTCCAGCCACATAAGAAACATGTACGGATACTGCAGGCTTCTAACAAGCCGTTCATCATCTCCTCTCATCCCCAAACAGTCCTGGAGGGACTGTTCTCCCCATTTCTCAGATGAGGAAACCAGCTCTAGTAGATGAAAAATGGCTTTCCAACATCGCCCAGCTAGTCTGTCACGGAGCCAGGGTTCAAACCCAGGGCCATTTGAATCCAGATCCGTAGCCGACGAAGATTCTCTCTTTAACCAAACTCTGCTCAGCTTCTCTGAGCTTTCTTCTCAAGTAGCCCTCAAAGTTGGCCTGTAAAAACTGCAGACTCTCAGCACAAAGATTTATTTAGTCTTCCCTCCACCCCCACACCACCACATCAAAAGATTTGAACAAACAGCAACATAGTTTCTAACAACTCGAGGCTGCATCTCTACAATGACCTCAGCCCCCAGGAAAAGTGCTGCCTGAAACAATTCAAGCTGCCCAAAAAAAGGTATTCTGTTCCAGCCAACACCCCAGGAAAGGGTATTTGACTCCCACTCTCTGGGAGGCCCGGAGCCCAACTTCAATAAGCAAGTGCCAGTTAGGAAACCCAAATGGGTTTCACATGGACCAGCCCCCACTTCCTGCTTTTTGTAGACCAGCAGGAAATTCCCTGTACAACCCCCACCACCCCTCCTTCCCTTGAAAATGCTCACTATAAAAATGGAGGTTGAGGTCAGTTTATGCTGGACCCTCTGGCCTGTTGCAACAGTACAATATTGATTAATGTCTGTCCTTCCCATTGCAATTAGCATCTGCCTTTCTCTTTGACAGCTCTTTACTCTGTGTTATCTATTTAGTGCTGATATGATACAGAATGCCCAGAAGCCATTTCTCTAGTCAGCCATCTTGGTTAAAAGAAACTGCTCCCAGGGTGCTTATCCAACAGATAGACAATTGCAGATTTGGACCCCAGGTTACTGCAGTCTGAGACGCTTCCATCCGTGTGCTCTGATGCTCACACACATTAGCAAGGTTGACAGAGGGTACAAGTCTGTAGCCACGTGGCAGCACAGAGGGCCGTATAAATACCAACTGACATGTCTCAGAGATGTTCAACCATTGTTTCAACCCTGGGCTGACACGGGGTTTCACGATGACTGCAGAGGGGCAAGCTGCAACAGAGCCTGGCACGCCCACGTTATCCTTGGGGAGCTCTGCAGCCCTGGCTGCTGACAGGTAATGGGCATCTCTGAGCCGCCAGGGGAAACTCTGAGATGGGGGGTATGTGGCGGAGAATACGGAGCCTATTCTTTGAGATCATTTCCAGCTGCTGTCTTGAGGGGGCCCCAGCCGGGAGAGGTGTCTGGTAGTCAGTCTTTCTTTCAGCCTCTGTAGGATTATTATGGAATTATCTGATAGTATCTGAAATTGGGGCTTGGGCAAGCATGGGCAGCTTGCGGATGCCACGTCCACGAGTTGCTGCAGGGAGAATGAGGAGCTGGGAGAACGGGAAGGGCTGCAAGGTCTCACCAGAGTCGTCACTCCTGATAGGACCCTGTGGACGTTTGACTATCACAGGATCACTGGGGAGGGTTCAGCCCTACAGAAGTCCAGTCCCCCATGCTTGTCAAGAGAGGAACGGAGGAATGTGCGTTCAGATGCTTTGGGATAGAATATTGCTGTGAGAGGGAAAAATCATTAGCATGTTATGATCACGTGTTGTTCCCTTTCCCACAGCTAAGAAGAAGACAGGTCCAGCCACGTAAGGATGGTGGCAAGATGTTTAGTGTTTCACAAATAAAACTGGTCAAGCATGATCATTACCACACCAAGCTTGTTCACGCCCATGCGTGCACCCGCAACCACAACTGACTCGCACTCCAGAGAAGCACAACGCTGAGAGCATCGTTCCATTTGTTAACACATTGGCTTGTCGGAAATGTCAACTGTTTGTTGGAGGTGGAAAAAACATCAGATTAGGACCAGGTTAGATTTCCTATATTCTCTGGATCCTTTGTATCTTCTTCTTCTTCTTCTTTTTCTTTTTTTTAAAGATTTTATTTATTTATTTGACAGAGAGAGAGACAGCCAGCGAGAGAGGGAACACAAGCAGGGGGAGTGGGAGAGGAAGAAGCAAGCTCCCAGCAGAGCAGGGAGCCCGATGCAGGGCTCGATGCAGGGCCCGATCCCAGGACCCTGGGATCATGCCCTGGGCCAAAGGCAGACGCTTAACGACTGAGCCACCCAGGCGCCCCTGCTCTGTATCTTCTTAAGGCTCTGCCCCCACTTCCTTCTCTCTCTCTCTCTCTCTCTCTTTTAATTTCACAGGTGGTTCTTCTAGAGCTGTGTGCAGTGTTAGGGAACTTTAAGCCAGCTGTAAGCCTCCTTAATTCCTTCTTCATTCTGGTGAACTTTGGAGAACAGAAGGATCTTTTTAAAACTCAAATCAAGTCATATCACACCACTTTCTAAACTCACCACTTTGTTACGTTTATTGTTTTTTTAAGATTTTATTTATTTATTTGAGAGAAAGAGAGAGAGTGCACGCACAAGCAGGAGGAGAAGCAGAGGGAGAGGGAGAAACAGGTTCCCTGATGAGCAGGGAGCCCAATGCGGGGCTCGATCCCAGGACCCTAGGATCATGACTTGAGCCGAAGGCAGACACTTAACGAAGTTTGCTGCCCAGGTGCCCCTGTTACTTTTAGAATCAACACCAACTCCTGACCAAGGCCCCTGAGGCCCCTCGTGACCTGGCATCTCTATTGTCTCGGCTCCTCAACCCAGACCTACTGGGTTGCTAACCAGGGCCTTCTGGAGCACCCTTGCCTGTTTTTGTCATGCACCAATGGCTCAAAAGCATCTTCTGGAAAGAGTCCCCTAAGCTCCCAAGCGCCCACCCCTCCACCTGCCCAGCAGTACCTACCATGTCACCCACCACTGTCTGGGGATGCTCACTGCCATCCCCTAGTGAGATGTGAGCTCTTGTTTTGTTTACCTGAACATTCCCCAATGCCTAGACTGTGCCAGGCCCAGAGCTGGGGTGCAGCTAACACTGATGAGTAGAATTTTTTACCAGAATTGGACACCCTGTGTGAGGGGCTGCTGGAGGTTGCCTCCTGAAGACTTCTGTGACTTGTCGTACTTTGTGCAGCATTGGAGTGCCCAGAGCTTTTGCAGCAGAGGATCTGAGGGAGCCGGGAGGCTGTCGCACAGCACAGCTTCTATCGTCATCCCTGTAGCTGCAGTACTGACTGAACTGGCAAGGTTGGCCTCAGAGGCCATGAGAGAAATTCTTTTTTTTTTTTTTTAAGATTTTATTTATTTGACAGAGTGAGAGAGCACAAGCAGGGGGAGCAGTAGAAGGAGAGGGAGAAGCAGGCTCCTCGCTGAGCAGGGAGCCCGATGCGGGGCTCGATCTCAGGACCCTGGGATCATGACCTGAGCCAAAGGCAGACACTTAACCATCTGAGCCACCCAGGCACCCCTATGAGAGAAATTCTGAGTGCCATATGATGTGGCAGGCCACCAGCCCAGGCCCTTCCTTCCTTCCTTCCTTCCTTTATTTATTAAAGATTTTATTTATTTATTTATTTATTTATTTATTTATTTATTTGTCAGAGAGAGCAGGCATGAGCACAAGCAGGGGGAGAGGCAGGCAGAGGGAGAAGCAGGCTCCCTGCTGAGCAAGGAGCCCGATGAGGGGCTCAATTCCCAGACCCTGGGATCATGACCTGGGCGGAAGGCAGACGCTTAACCGACTGAGCCACCCAGGAGTCCCTCCTGTGGCCAGAGGCAAGAACTGGGGCTGTGCTAGGACCCTGCCAGAGTTGACAAAGGACTGTTTGCCAGGGTGCCTAGTGTTGTAATAGCCATTAGCTTAGGGGTCTGAATTGAACTTTATCTTTCAAGAGCAGCCAGCAGGATAGTTGAGGAGGGCTTGCCGCCCCAGACTGCTGAGGCACGAATCTCTGATGAGCCCTTTCACAAGTCACCCAAGACTCTCCAGTACCCGGATGGCACACCCTGGCTGGAGCTGGTGGCCGCTCTCTTGGGTGAAGCACTGCTCTTGAGGAGGGCAAGTCTGCAGTGCAGCAGATTTGGACAGTCCCTGCCCATCTGGACCAACCCAGGAAGGGCAGCTAGCTTTTGGCTACATCCTCACAAATTATGACATTAGCAGACTGGGTCCTAAGAGCCAGTGGCTTCTCTCTGCATGCCACCTGGGCCCATGGGTCACCTATTTCTCGAAGAACTCAGACCTCAAGCAGTGAGCATTTCTACCTTCCCCAAAGAGGGGAATATTGCTCTCTCAATTGTTATGGGATGTTGTCTGCCATCTCCCCTCCCCCAAAATATGACGATGAAGCAGGTGAAAGGGTGTGGAAGTTGTAGGGGCCCTTGCGCACAGCGAGTATGGTCCTTTGGTAACATTTATATGCGCGTCAGTGAGAGGGCTGATTCAGGACCTACCAGGGTCACAGCATCTGAACCCCCCACTCGTATAGCCAATGCACTTGATAAGATCCTGTGTAAACACAACGGTCAGGAGGGAATGGATGCACTGAGACAGAGGGGCTCTAGTGCAAACCTTTATTCTCAATTCCTTTTAAGAATACCCACTAAGTCTCTGATGTATTTTCTTACTCCCTTGTGTCCCCAAAAGCCATTTCCAAAATAATATCTTAATTAGCATTCTGGGCTGTGGACATTCAAACAAAGAAAATCACATGCCAATGGCTTCATGATTTGGGTTCATTTCATTTTCCCGGGAGCGCTCTGGCCCTGGGTCCTTGGGCTGTTTCCAGTCCTGGCTGCCCCTCTGCTGGCTGGGGAGGGCCCTAAGGAGTAGGAAGTCCGCGGGTCTGGGTGCAAGCACGGGGCTCCTAATATGCATCCAGACTCCCACAGCCTTTACACCCCACAGCCAGAGAACAAGGAGACACGGACTGCCCAGCTTGGCACCAGGCTGGAGACCAGCTTTCCAGGCTCTGTACACAACCCACTCAGCTCTCAGCTCACCCCCTTCCTCCTTGCCTGAAACAGCAAACTCACAGAAATGTCTTCTGTGGGGACTCAAGAAGGTTGAGTTCGCAGTGACCGTCCCAAGATAGAGCTGCCGGGTAGGGTGCAAGAATTACACATTCCACCCCTTTCAGAGCACATCACTGACCATCTGGGGCACTGCAGGCGGGGTGGGGACATTCCAGCTGCCTCCTCCTCCAATTCCATCTCAGCCACTGTTGCCCGGTGCACCTCGTCAAGGCTGCCGGCAAAGCGCTGCGCAGGGGCCCAGGCAAAGAACAGAGCCAAGAGGTAGTTGCTGCTCAGCCCTGCTGCTCCAAAGGCCTGGAAGACACAAGGTGGGAAGGGAGGAAGCCCTGGGTGAGCCCCTATCCCCGAGGGCCCCAGGAACAAGTGCCTGGCTCAGAATGGCTCAGAACAGCTCTCTTCCTGTGGATGTCCCCTGACAGCTGCATGATAACTTAGGTTCTGGAAGACTTCAGGTGGGGTCATCCCTACTGTCCCCTCTGCTAGGTGACATCTGCCACCAGGAGATCTCTAGGTTCAGATTTGGGAAGGAGACATCACTGAATGGTTAGGAGGCCAGGCTCCAGTGTATTAGGGACCTAGATTTCCTAAAACTCCAAGATCAGATATTGCAGGCTGAGTGACCTTAGACAGGTCACTTAACTTTTCTGGGCCCCTGTTTCCTCATATTCAAAATGGAGTAGGAATGGGGCCCCCTTATAGGGTTGATTTGAGGAGGAAACAGAAAATCACATCATGGCAACAATAGGCAGCTGCTGGAGTTTCTAGGAGGTTGGGCGGCTGAAGGCAAGGGAAGTTCAAATGAGACAGCAGTCCACTGTCTGTGCTCGCCGGAATAATGCCATCAGTCTCCTGGGAGGCCGTGGATGGGGCCACCATTTTCATCATGGCAATATCTAAAGCTGCAACCTGCAAGGACGAGGAGGAGATGTGGTTAGAAGGGCACACCTGAGGGCAGACTGCTTGGAAGAACCATCAGTTTCACAAGGAGGAGTGGAAACAGCAGCTCAGAACAGAGACCTGAGGTCCAGCTGGACCACAAGCTCTGTAAGCAGCCCCTGCCTGGTGCGTGGGGTGTGCCTGGCACCTAGTGAGATGGCGTGGAGAACTCGGTGGTAGTGACTACAGGGGTGACCCAGGATGTTGTGAGCAAGTGCCAGGCCAAGGATAGGCTCAGGAACGTGGGGACACGGACATCTTCCCAGATCACGGGGAGCATCACCAGCACACACAGCACAGAACGAGGAGTAGCTTGTACTCCCCTCAAGGTCACAGCCAGCCCTGTCACTGATGTGACAAGGGACCAAGGCCAGCCAGGACTCTGGGGAATCGAGCTGCAAGGATCTGCCCTGGGTCAGGCATTCAAGGGAGGCCCCTGTGATCCTCCCCCATATCTGGCACTAGAATGCCAAGGAGCTAGGACCTTGAGCCTGGGTTGCCCTCCCATTACTCAGACTTCTCAGCTGAGGGGTGGAGGCTGCCCTGTGAAGAGCTGGAGAAGGCAGGGCTCGCTGTGAGCATCATGCCAGCCCACGAGAGTCCTCAGAAAGAGCTGCTTCCAGCTCTTCCTGAAAATAAATCTCTTTTGTTTAGTTCCCTTGCTTCCTCAGTTTGCCTGATAGCCGCACCCGGTTGGTCATAGCTAAGGCCGGGCAACTGCGTGGCCCCTCGCCCCGCTGTCTTGGACAGAAGTTCACCAAGCCAACAGACAGAAAGTTCGGAACTTTTTCATTGTCCCTTTCCCAGTTTTGAAAAGCCGCCCAGATATTTCCAAACAGAAGTAAAGCAAAGTTATTAATGTCAAGGAGCCAAGCTCTTTCTCCATGCTTTGCTGCATGGGGAAGTGTCAGTGTCTGTAGATGTCCAGACTGGATTCCCTCACCTCGGCTTCACAACCTGTCCTCCGTGGGGCCCCCAGCCTCCCATCTCATTTCCTGCCACGTCCCCGAGGTGGGCAGCTTTCTGCACCAGCAGCCGGGACTGCTCCATCTCCACGGCCACTGGGTGATGGATGTCTGCTAGGGGCTTCCCGAAGGCCCCATGGGACTTCACCCTTGAGCACAGGAAACACAGCCAGAGGGGTGACGCTGGTGCCCTGCAGGGGAGGTGGGTGGAAGCACACATGGGAGAAGACAGGACAGGAAAGGGAGCAAAGCAGGAGCCTACAAAGTGTCTGCAGGAGCCTACAAGGTGTCTGCGGCTTGTAGGCGATTTCCAGGGAGAAGATCCCGACGCAGACAACATTGACATGCACTGCAGAGCTAATCACCATGGTGGCTACACGGATTACTTCCAGGATTCCTTTTTCTCCCACGGTTCAGGGCCCTCTGGCAGGCCTGGCTGCCAGGCAGAAATCCGAGCTGGCCACTGGCCCAGAGCTTCTGGAAATGAGGTAGTGCCTGTGGGCTCCTCACCGGCTGGCCCGGCCTCGCATCCTCAGGGAGCAAGGTTGGAGCAAGGTGCTGGAGCCCCCTTGTGGTCACCGGTTATTGCAGCGGCGATTCTAGAGTCTTTGAAACTCACAAGCAATCAGAAAAGGTTATAAGGGATTCTTTTATTTTTTCCTTTTTTCTAAGCTAAAAACAATTATACAAATAATGTATCTTATGGCAGAAAAGTTATACATTTTCAGATTTAAAAAAGGGAGAACCTAGAGGTGCCTGCCTGGCTCAGTTGGAAGGGCCTGTGACTCTTGATCTTGGGGAGGTGAGTTCGAGCCCCACAGTGGGGTTAGAGATCACTTAAATGAATACATGAGAACTTCTTTTTTTTCAAAGGAGGACAGGGACTCCTGGGTGGCTCAGTCAGTTGAGCGTCCAACTGTTGGTTTCAGCTCAGGTCATGATCTCAGGGTCGTGACATGGGAGTCAGCTGGAGATTCTGTCTCTCCCTCTGCCTCTGCTCCTCTGTCCCCGCTCAAATAAATAAATAAATAAAATCTGAAAAAGAAAGAGTATACAGTGAACATCCACGTTAAGAAATAGATTTCTCCGGCATCATTTTGGAACTTCACTGTAGCTCATACCTGGATTTATCTGACCAGACTCCTTCTAGGTTGTCCTTACAAGTTGTTCCCAACATTTTGCTGTTACAATCAGTGTTGCAGTGAACCGCCTAGTGTCAAACCTTTTATCGACTCGTTCACTCCCGTGCGACCAAGTCCCATGGGTGGAACTGCCACGTCGGTGCTGTGTACCTTGTGAAGACTTCTGACCTGGGTGGTCGGACAGCTCCCCAGGAAGGCTGGTCCGAGTTTCGGCACAGGATGTGGCTGAAATACCATACGTGAGCCCTTAGGGAAGAGCACTTTCTTTTCTTTGTTTTCTAATTTTATTAAGTTTTTAATTTTAATTCCAGTGTAGTTAACATACAGTGTTATATTAGTTTCAGGTGTACAATACAGTGATTCAGCACTTCCATACATTACTCAGTGCTCATCCTGGTAAGTGGGCTGAACTCACGACCTCGAGATTGAGAGTCTCATGCTCTAATGGCTGAGTCAACCAGACGCCCCTTGAAAGTGTACTCTTTAATCCCCATCACCTATTTCACCCATCTGCCCACCCCCTCCCTCTGGTAACCATCTGTTTGTTCTCTAGAGTTAAGAGTCTGTTTCTTGGTTTGTATGTCTCTCTCTTTTTTCCCTCTTTGTTAATTTGTTTTGTTTCTTAAATTCCACATATGAGTGAAATCAGATGGTGTATGTCTTTCTCTGACTTATTTCACTCCAGCTCCATCCATGTCATTGCAAATGGCAAGATTTCATTCTTTTCTTATGGCTGGATAATATTCCATTGTACATATATATCACATCTTCTTTATCCATTCGTCTATGCTTGGACACTCGGGCTGCTTCCATAATTTGGCTATTGTGAATAATGCTGCAATAGACATAGGGGTGCATGTACCCTTTAGAATTAGTGTTTTTGTATTCTTTGAGTAAATACCCAGTAATGTGATTCCTGGATTACAGGGTAGTTCTATTTTTAAGTTTTCGAGGAACCTCCATACTGTTTTCCACAGTGGCTGCACCAGTTTGCATTCCCACCGTGTGTGAGGGTTCCCCTTACTCCGCATCCTCACCAACACCTATTGCTTCTCGTGTTGTTAATTTTAGGCCTTCTGACAGGTGTGAGGTGGTCTCTCACTGTGCGTTTGATTTGCATTTCCCTGATGCCGAGTGATGTTGAGCATCTTTTCATGTGTCTGTTGCCATCTGGATGTCTTCTCTGGGGAAATGTCAGTTCATGTTTTCTGCCCATTTTTAATTGCATTATTTGTGGGGGTTCTTGGTGTCGAATTGTGAGGAGCACTTTCTTTTTAAAGAAAAATGAACTAGTCAATCTCAGCTCAAACAGGTGTGAATTATAGAAGGTTCTCTCAGTAATCCAAACACATTGCACCGCCTTTGTTCTTGGTACAGAGATACTTGTGAGATGTTTCTTTTGTCTCAAGGGTTTGTTTCATTTTTGTGAAATTGATGCCACTGATTTGAATTACCATTCCCAGCAATAGCTCTCTTTTGCATGGGCTTCCAACCTTTCAGGGGATCAAAGAATAAAGTTTTCTATGGACATGCTGGGGGAGGAGGGTGGTATAGGGCTAGACTTTAGAACCCCAGGAACAAAAGCCACCAACCTCTCTGGTATTTGATTTTTAAAGATGAGCTGGTAGCAGAAGTGGTCCTCAGCAGCCCACGACCTTTTGGACCTTGGAACTTTCCCCCCTCCTGCCATAGAGGCTGGCCTTTTCCTTCTGCTCACCTCAACAGACGGAGACTCATTCTGCTCTGAATTTCAAACTTCACCAAAGTAACAGATGCCAAGCAAAGACAGGGACATGGCTTCTTGGCAAGAACATCATCTTGCTTCATCTGCTGAGTGCTCTCAGGAAGTGGTTAGGATTTGATGTCCAAAGGCAAAACGGATGGGTGGCTGCGGGTCAGAGCAGACACAAGGAGAAGCACTCAGCAAGCTTTCCTGAGCACCAGGACCCTCTGTGAGGACCCAGTCAGCTGCATGCATTGATGAATCCTGCTGGGATCCAGTCTGCCCTGGGTGACCTCGAAGCCTCGGCCAGGGGCCCAGACCATGTTCTCCTTACATGCCCACCTGTTCAAACAGGACTTCACCAGGACTACTGAAACACCCAAAAGGTTCCCACTGAGGAGTCTGTTTCCCTGTTTCCCGTGGATGTTTTTATTCCTTGCAACAGTTCAGGTCAATTGCTGGCCATATTCCTGCCCTTTCTCAGCCTTCTAACTGGGACATGGTTGATGGGGAAGGGAGGGCAGGAAGGAGCCTATTAAAGATGGAAAATAAATCACTGGTTTACAATGTTAAATGATTATTTTGCCATTCCTTTTCTAAAACGTGATGACTCTACCTTGAACGGAAACTCCTTGGTGATGTGACTCTAACGGTGTAGTGATCCTTTGGAAACACTGAAAATAAAAATGTGAATGCTGTTAGCACAGAGAAAGAGCCCTTGTGGAAGGGGCTCTAAGCCTGGGGGTCAGCTCTCTACTGGGATCTAGAAGAGAAAGTTTGCAGTGCATGTCCTGCCTCCTGTTTCTATCTTGTGTGGCCTCCTTATCTCACAGATTCTTGGCTTATCTTCTAAGTTCAGAAGAGGGAAAAAAAAAGTATAAAAATACCTGTTTGAAATTTGCCTTGTGGTTGATACTCATGTATGGAGATCAAATGCAGGAGCGTGTGGCCCTCCAAATGTCATCATATTCTTGGAGGTTTTGCACCCTGGGCTAGAGCAAGGGCTGCCCAGAGCCCCGCACAGAGGTGAGCTGCTCCTGGGATGCTAACCGGGAGCCTCCTCCAGCCCATACGCTGTCACAGCCTGAATGACTTTCATCCCCGGAGTATCCCTGGGAACCAAGAGCATGACTGCTGCCAGTGGCTTGGGGCTGTGGGTCTGGTTTTCCCATCAACACACCAAGCTGGCAGCAAGGATCCAGGATGGAGAGGAAAGGAGAGAGGCAGACCCTCTCATCTGCCGCAGGGGCCATCAGCTCTCTTCACAGACGCAGTCAGGCCCAGGAAAGCCGCAGCCGGCAAGCAGATAGCACTCACTAAGACCTCACACAGTCAGATGCAGGCTCTTGACTAGAAATGAGAGCTGTTGGTTTTTGTCCCAGTGAGGAATAAAGCCAGTGTTGTAAGAGCAATTTTTTTTTTGAAAGCACCGTGTAGCGTTGAAAATATAATTTAGAGACAAGAGACTGAAAACTGCTTCGTTATCACTCGCAGCCCATTCTGCTGTTCCCACAGGCGCTGTCAATGTAAGGGGCACAGGCTTCAGAATCAGGCCAACCCTGCACTCTCGGTTCCCTACGCGTGAGCAGGGGGCTAGTACCTTAGGCAAGTGACTCAAGTCACTTCTCGGTCCTAGTTTCCGCCTCTGTAAGATGGGGGTGATAATTCAAACCTCCTGCGGAGGTGAGGTCCACACAGCATTCAGGGAGGGCCCTGCAGAGTGAGTGCATGATGAAGGGGGGGATTATCACTAGCCCCTGTAATGTTGCACGTGTGATCTCACAGGAGGGGGAAGCCATGGACAAGTGACCCTCTGCCGTTCCAGCGGAGATGCCCGGGGCCCACCGAAGACAGTGGGGGAGTGAAGGAGAGATGCCCAGCGCGTCACATGTGTGATGCATCTGGTGACCCTTGGAGGACCTCTTGTTCTCCTGGGCTCTGCTGTCTCTGTTGGGAGCATGGAGACAGAATCCTCTCTGCATCCCGTTTCCCAGGCAACGGCAGGGCAGAGAGAGACATGCTTATCAACACAGGCCCACCACAGTGTTACGGGAAAATGAATGTCTGGCCCAATGCCTGCGATCCACCCCTGGCGACTGTGAAGCTGTCCTCCTCTCAGATGGAAGCCTCACGTTGGTGGCAATGATGCGGCAACCTGAATGAGATCACATCTGCCTGGAGCTGGCCAGGACCCCTCACTCCCGGCTCCCTGCGGGCCCCCGCGGGGGGTCTGGCCTGATGAGGAGGAGCTCTGGTGGGTGGTGCCCCCAGCGAGGTACCTGGGGCTGGGTCCTAGCAGAATGGGAGGTGGCCTCTCCCTCTGGCAACAGAATCAGCGAGTGGGCCTTTGGCTCCTAGGGCCGTATTGCACCAGAAGCTCCGTGTTCCCTGAATCTGGAGCAGAACAATTAAAGATCTGAAAAGGAGAGAAGGCATGACAGTGACTCTCCATCCATATTCAAAATTTCAAATACCCTGGAAGCATGAGCCAGAGCTCCTTCCAAGTCACATTGCCCTCTGACACCTTCATGAAGGTTCTTCCCGAAGCCCAGCCATGAACATCCTTTGCTGAAAGAAAACCGAGTGGAACTGGGGGGCTGAAGACTCACAAAAGCCAGCCGGGCCCACACCTCGCACGGCTCCCATCTTTTCTGGGAGACTCCATCCTGAGCTGCTTTTTTGCTCTGGCTGCAGCCAGCTGCCTGAAGCTGTCCTCCCTTATGAACAGTTTGAGTTCTTTTTTTTTTTTTTTTAATTTATTTATTCGACAGAGATAGAGACAGCCAGTGAGAGAGAGAACACAAGCAGGGGGAGTAGGAGAGGAAGAAGCAGGCTCATAGCAGAAGAGCCTGATGTGGGGCTCAATCCCAGAACGCCGGGATCACGCCCTGAGCCGAAGGCAGACGCTTAACCGCTGTGCCACCCAGGCGCCCCAACAGTTTGAGTTCTAATCAGTGTTCCCACAGCCAGTGAAGCCAGAGGGAAACCCGAGGGTGCAGGAGGGGGACTGGTGTTCTTGAGGACTAGAATATCCTTGCACACTCAGGAAAATTGTAAAGAAGGAAACTCGGGAGCATACAGACATGCCCAGGAGTTCACACAAATGTGCACACTCAATGTTGGTCAGTCCTGCTCCGTATTTTTTTCTCAGGATCCATCTTCAAGCTTCCAAAGTCCTTCAGCCTTGGCTTTCTCCTATCCCACGAAAAATAAGTCAGGGAACTACAGTGGACGATTTTTTATTTTGGCCTATGGAAAATTGTGAAAGGGATTGGAAGGAGGAAAGTAGACAGCCAGAGAGGAAGTGTGTGCCAAAAATAATAGTATGAGTCAGCATCATCGGGCTGGAGAGAAAGCCTGCAGATTTGTGGGTGGAGTGATCACGAGGAGGCCTTGGGTGCAAGGTCCTAAGCTACGATGGTGGCTGTCAGTTCACTCTCTGCAGCACCCAAATCTCAGACACCCCATGTACCCCACCTTCCATCATCGTTAGCATTACTAGGGTTATAGTGAATCTTCTAGAACATGCTCCGTGAACACAGGAGACTGAAGGATCCATTAGTGTGCCTGATCAGAACTGGGCCCAGTACATGTGGCTGCAGCCTCAGCTGCTTTGATGTGGTGCATTAGCAGACCCCCGAACCAGCTTCCTTTATGAGGGGCAACTATGTTCCTCGGACAAGGAACCCCAGATTTCTAAACCTGGCTCCTGGCCAGGTAACTAGGTAGTCTAGCCTGAGGGTCAGATTACCCAGTTTAGCGCCATTCCTGCCATACCTGGCTGGGCAAGATACTTGATCAGTTTCTTCATCTGTGAAATGGGACATGACTACCCACCTATCAGTCAGGACTACTGAGGTGTAGCAGTAGACCCCAAATGTCGCTAACTAAAGGGAGAAAAGGAACTGAATGGAAACGTTCTCGGGAGCTCAGGTTAGAGAATGAGGGTCCAAAACAGACAGGAACCTAGGCATCCTGGAGGATCACAGGGGACAGGACACTCAGCAGTCCTGCTGGGGAATGAGTGAGTGCCAATGTTTCTTCTTGAAAATACTGTTCACTCTCCCAATTCCAGAGAGTTTGGCTGGCTTTGCTTGGCTCATATGCTTGCTCTTTGGCCAGGGAAGGCTGGGCTGGCACCCTGACAATTCTGCCACTGTATCCAAAGAGGTGAAAGGAGTGGCCCCAAATGAAACTGGGGTGCTGCCACCAAGAAAGGGAAGGGAACCCTAAGCAGCCCAAATCCAAGCAGGGTCCACAATGCCCACCTGACAGGGCTACTGTGAGGGTTAAATGAGATGACACAGGGAATATAAAGTGTCTGACACGGAAGCTGACAGGCTGCACGAAATGTCAGTGATTATGAATATAATCACCATCACTTCTTCTCATGGGGAGGGCACCAGCAGGCCTGACTTTTACATTCATATCGGGCCTGGTCTAATGATGTACTTCCAGAATCAGTACATGCACTGGTCTGTTTGTATTAAGCTCATTAGCTCAGAGAGCAATGACCAAGGAGCAAAAGGGCAGATTAATTGGAACACATAAAGTAGGCCGGGGTGGGGGGTGGCATGGGGAGTAAGAAGCAAGGGAGTTCTGAAGAGGCAGAATAAGGAAACGGATCTAATCATGTCCTTGTGTATGTGCGGGGGGACCCACAGATTTTGAGCCGAGGAGGTCTGGACAGGAATCCAGATGCTGTTATTCCTAACTCTGTCCCTGGACAAATCTGTTTCCTCACCTTTAAATCAAGATTAACAATGTGTACGTACCTCACAGGATTTATGAAATGCACTGTAAATGGCCAAATATGTCTTCCCATGTATGGGAGTAATGAGACTTGGGATAAAAGCCATGAACTACAGGGGCGCCTGGGTGGCACAGCGGTTAAGCATCTGCCTTCGGCTCAGGGCGTGATCCCGGCGTTATGGGATCGAGCCCCACATCAGGCTCCTCTGCTATGAGCCTGCTTCTTCCTCTCCCGCTCCCCCTGTTTGTGTTCCCTCTCTCGCTGGCTGTCTCTATCTCTGTCGAATAAATAAATAAAATCTTTAAAAAAAAAAAAAAAGCCATGAACTACAGTATCACCGCTTTACCCACAAATCTTACTTACCATTAAGTTCCCATTCAGATATAACTGAAGTAGAATGACCCTAATCTAGGTTTTGCCTCGGCACTCCTTTTAGAGTCTGGAGGTGTTGGCATGAGTGTTTCCTTTTCCAGTGCTTCTGTGCCCTTGATGGGCTTACATCGTATGCGCGAGGATGAAGTGTGCTGGCAGGAGGCAGCAGTGGGAAGGGCAATTCACACATTAATGGTGGGAGCATAAATCAGTAAGCACCTTCTTGACCAACACTCGGCTATATTTGGGCGCCTGGCTCCGTTGGTGGAGCGTGTGACTCTTGATCTCGGAGTTGTGAGTTTGAGCCCCATGTTGGGTGTAGAGATTACTTAAAAATTTTTAAGTCTTTTAAAAAAACTTGGCAGTATTTATTAAAACACTAAACAGTCTCATTCTTGGACCAGTATTTTTACTTCAAAGAATTTATCCTGTTGTAGAAACAGAAAATGTACATGGAAGTAAGAGCATTCCATGCACCTTGCTGCTGCTGCTTCTCCTTCTGCCTCTTCCCCTTCCTCCCCCCTCCTCCTCCTCTCCATGCCCAGTGTGGAGCCTAACTCAGGGCTTGAACTCACGACCCTGAGATCAAGACCTGAGCTGAGACCATGAGTCAGACACTTAACCAACTGAGCCACCCAGGCCCCCCAGATCACCTTGCTCTGGAGGACTCCCTCACTATATAAATTTCGATGGGATCAGGGCAGTCTCCTACTGCAGAAGGTGAAGGGGCCAGACATGCCCTTCTTCTCCCTGCTTCAGGGCAATGAAGTGTGACCTTGGGACCTACTCCCCGGCTCCCCTGCCCTCTGAAAATTCCCATCTCAAACTCAGAGTCAGAGTCCTGGGGAAGCGTCCCCAAGAAACCTCCCAGCCAGCTGCTCTTGTAACAACCTTGGCCACACTCCCTGTGGCCTGCCTTCCCTTGATTTCTAAAGCTGGTTCTTCAGCCTCCCTGTCCATGTCAGCAGCTAGCTGATGTCCTTTGCTGCTTAAGTGATCCAGAATGACCTGGCCTGCCAAATGAGACATGCACCATGTCCCTAGCCAGGGGAGGGTAGACAAATTACGTACACCCATACAGTGAAAACCCTGGATGGTCCGTCTCCAGGCGCTGACATGTCATTAAATTAAATAAGCAAGTGGGAGACTCGAACGTATATAACAATCCATTACAACATGGAATATGTTAGTATGTCATAGAGAAAAGCAGCCGGGAGCCTAATACACCAAGCTGTTGACAGTGATTATCTCAGAGAGCAGAGAATTTTAGAGAAGTCTTTCTATGTCATGAACTCTTTTTTTACTCTTGTCATGTTTGAGCTTCCGTTATTTTGCATTCGGTTTGTGACCAGAAAAAATGATGCCGTTTTCTTAAAAGTAGATGATGGCTGCATCATAAGCAAAACGTGCACTCCTGAAGACCTCAAATAACTTAAAAACTCACACAAGCGAAGACTCCTGACAAAGAACAGCAGGAATTTCCATTATCAGCTAAAGTGGTGTCCCTGTCTGTCAACAGCAGAAACAGTTTGCCGTGGACTCCAGCCCTCTGGCTTTGACCTTATGGGTTCTTTAAAGAGACGCCTGATGAACTGATGCATTTTATTTCACACTGCTTCAAATTTACAGAATACAAATGTGCATAAAGTAATAAGCCCATGAACCACAGACGTGGCGGTTCCTCTGCCGGGACTGACTTACCCGGTGAGGACATGGTCTCGCAGAAAGAGCCACGAAGTGAAAACTGACTCATCTAGAGCTGCCTCTTCCCTGATGATGGAAAGTGAAGATAATTCACCTCAGCCCTCCTGTCTCTCCCCTGCCTACGAGGGGAACAGATGTGTCCAGTCCATGAGCCGAGGTTCTGCCACGTGGGTGACGTCTCACCAACTCCTGATACGCGGCTTTGCACTGAGATGTTCAATCAGCAGGGAAGGGGTGCAAGCCTCCGCTGAGGCTTGGCGAGTCCACAGCTCTGGCTTAGCGGGGTGCTGTGGTCATTGATACAGCATCCCGAGTGCGGGGGAAGGCCCTCTGGACAGATAACCAGAGCTCCCTTTGAGGCAGGAGCTCTAGAAGAGTCTGTAAAGAGGATATAACTGCTCGTGCTGGGGTGCTCAGCAGGGACTGTGGCCAGCCTGAGTGTGGTGGGACCTCACTAGCGGTTTCGTGGCTGACATCTCTTTGAAAACCCGGAAGCCTTCTTTGACTGCAAAATCCCATGCCAGGTTAGATACGTACTCAGTCAGCTTTTCACTCTGTCCGGTGGCTGCCGAGCTTGCTTGCCCTAAGCAGAAGTGAAGAACGACAGTGATTCTCCCGAACAAGCCTTCATGATAATGCTGTTAGCAGCTACCGCCATTTGCTGTACCAGACACGATGCTGAGTGCTCTGCGTGTAGGACTATAGCTCATTGAATTCCCGAAGCACGAGGACAGTTTTATTCCCCGCTTCTCGAACAAGGATCTGGGTCTTCGAGAGGAGGCGTGCCCACGCTTACATCAGTGGGCTGGGAGCCAGGAGTCAGGCTCCGCTGGACTGCCCCCTGCTCGTCACCTCCAAAGAAACTATATGAAATCAGGAAGACCCCAGGTCGCTTCTGCTGTTGCCGGTGGGCCACAGAGAGCCCTGCACTACCCTGAACTGTTCCCGCTGCAAAACTGGTAACATGGTCCCTGGAAACCGGATTAGTGGCTGGGCTCTGGACACTGCTCCGCACAGATCAGTGTCAGCGCCATATTACTCACTCCAATTTACACGCTCACTGCTCTCTTCTTTTTTAAATACGTGCATCGAGACATTTTTTTGAGAAGGATTTTTGAACGTAAACTTTTTAAAGATGTATTTATTTCAGAGAGAGAGCACGCGTGTGCATGTATTCTAGCGCATGCATGCACGGTGCGGGGAACAGAGGGAGAGGGGAAGCAGACCCCTGCTGAGCAGGGAGTCCACTGGGGCTCCAGCCCACAACCCCAAGATCACCACCTGAGACGAAACCCAGAGTCGGACACTCAACTGACTGAGCCACCCAGGCGCCCCTTAATGTAAATTTTTTAAAAATTGAGGTATAGTGTATATACACCCTCTGTATGAAAGTGTACAACTCTGTGAGTTTTGTCAGGTAACCAGCACTGTCACCAAGATAGAGAATATGCCCTTCATGCCCAAATTTCCATGGTGTCCCTTTGTACTCAATCCTTTGCCCCAGCCCCTGGCAACACTAATCTAATTCTTTTCTTTTCTTTTTTTTAAATCTTTTTTTGGATTTCTATTTCTATAGCTGGTCTTTCCTGGAATGTCACATAATATATACATCATAGGGTGTGCAGTCTTTCAGCATGGCTTTTGGCATTTGGTGGACCGCATCTGAGATCCAACCATGGAGTGTGTGTATGGTCTCCTTATCGTGAGCTTCTTTACAGCCAGCTGCTCTAGGTTATTTTTAGCCTTTCCATATTCTAAAGAGACTGTGTTTTCCTCGTTCTCTCTGTATCAATAAATGGATCTTTGCAGAGGCCTGCTTTTCTCCTGGCCCCTGCCGTGGTCAGTTTCCCACAAGAACCATTTTCATGCAGCTTTGGTGTTAAAGACACTATGCTATTCCTTACAAATGAGGAACCAGATCCATCTGCTACACAGCAGGGAATGCAGGCCACTCAACAAGTCTTTACTCAGCACCTGCTCGGTGCTGGGTATGGAGCCAGCCCCCCCCCCTGGGGGGACGGTCGGGAACCAGACAGCCCCCTTCCCAGAGTCACATGCGTATTGAAGGCAGAAGAGCACAAGAGAAGCAGGAAGCCACTCGTGTGGCACACGGGGTCTTGGAAACTGTCACGTGGTGTCCCGATAGCCAATCGGGAACAATCCAATGGGGTTTACGCGTGTAGAGCAGAATGGCTAATTCAAAATCCACTCAGCCTACCCCCAGCACATGAGCAGAATCCAGTGAGAACACAGTGGTCTCCTAGAAAACGTCTACAGGCAGTCAGGCCTGCTTGGCACCTGACGGACCCAGCAGCCCTCTGCTTAATTAAATATTTCTGGTTAGCTTTCATTGCAAAGCCCTAACACAAATTGGGAAAGGGTGGTTAGAGCTAATCCTGTCTGGAGGAAGAGAAAATATGGTTTCCAAGAATTCCTGCTTATTGAGACCTCTATCACCAGATCAGGGAGGGTTAAACTGGAAATCCTCTGGATGCTGATTTTTCTCCGGACACTGTTCTGCTCACAACTTTGTATTTTGCTAGTACTACTCTGCACAGTACCTGGCTTACTAGAGGTTTGGGTACTTGTGAATGAATGATCAATTCCCGACTGCAACGGCCTTTCTCGTTAGAATACGGGAACCTGGCTGAGGTCCACATGCTGCCAAGCTTGGGGTGTCGACGACCTCAAAGCTAAGACATTCCTGCAGTACTACCAAACCCACTGCTGGGTTTCTTTCTACTCACGTTTCATTTTCATTTTTCATTCTGGAGAATTTCAAAGATGCACAAATATGGAGCAAAGAGTATAATGAATCTGCAGGTGTCTCTCAGTCAGCTTCAGCAATCATCAGAGCACAGCCAGTCTTGTTTCATTCTCTGTCACCCCCACCCTCACTGCCCTGGGTTTTTCTGAAGTTAATCCCAAACGTCGCATCATTCCATCTATGAATACCTCATTTATGTCTAATAACAAAGACTTAAAGACACACAATACCATCATCACGCTTAAAAATGCCTCCTTAATGTCATCAGCTGTCCAGACTGTCCAGTGAGAATTCAAATTTCACTAACTCATAAAATTTTTTTTTTATAATTTGTTTTTTCAAATAGGGCTCTAACGATCCAAACGCTATAATGGCTGATGTGTCTTTTAAATCCCCTCCCCCTTTTTTAAAGATTTAATTTATTTATTTATTTTACAGAGAGAGAGAAAGAGCCAGAAAAGAAGGAGGAGGAGCTGGGGGGAGGGGAGGAAGAGGGAGAGAGAGAATCTGAAGCAGACTCCCCACTGAGCGTGGAGCCCTATGTGGTACTTGGTACTCGATCTCATGACCCTGAGATCATGACCTAAGCTGAAACCAAGAGTCAGATGCTGGACGCTCAACCAACTGAGCCACCCAGATGCCGTTTGTCCCTTTTGATCTGTAGGTTTCATTTTCATCTTTTCTCTGCCCCCCTGACATTCATTTGTTGAAGAATCTGTGAAGTGTCCCTAAAATCTGGACTTGGTAAGCGGCTGTGCCCCAGGGGTCCTGTTTCACGTGCCCCTCTGAACCCTCTGCTTCCTGTGAGTTGGTAGGCAGCACTAGAGACTCGGTCAGATCCAGGTCTGACTCTTGGGAGAAGCACCAGGAGGTACGTGATGTCTGGCTGTCTCGCTCTTGCTGATGGTAGCACTGTTGCTGCTTGTTTTCCAGATCCATTCATGTATTAAGGGTGGAAAATTGGTGATCTGTTAATTCTGTCATTTTGTCTGGGATGCTTCCCTAGAGAGAAGCTTTCACTCATCAGTTACTCGGTTAGCTTGACACAGAACTTGTATCATGAAAGGCAGGATAAATCCTTGATTTTTTTCCCCTTTATTTATCAATTTTTAGAATAATGGGTTGCTTCCCTGGTGTCCTCCAAAGCCACCAATGAGATTTTGACTCTGTTTTAGTGTTGCTCTTTACTCACGGACGTAAACACACTTGATGGGTTCCCACCCATTTCAGTTTCATCCTTACTGGTGCTCAATAGATCCTGTCATTAGCAAGTGGGGCCCTCTTCAAGCTGGCTCCTAAGTGCGGTAGATATGACCCCAGTCATCTTCAACACCTCCCCTGCTTACTGGTACCATAAGGTGCACCAGGCTCACCTGCAGACGTCCTGCCCTCGACCTGAACACAGCCACTTCTCTAAGAAGTCCCAGCTCCTTTTGGTGGGAATGGAATTTAGAGATGGTGACATGGGAAAAACTGGGAGTACATAATGCTACTGGGATACCCACCATTTCTAGGACTTTCTGGCAGGTTCTATGTGCTTTCGTTCTGCCTGTCTTCCTTTCCACATAGGAAGCAAACTGTAATCTGCCTTCTATCTCCTTAACTAATTTAGGATACAGATTACTTCATTTGCTATCCCATAAGATTTAGAATTAAAACTAATAAGATTGTGCCATACCCTCATATACATATATGTAAATACTCTATAGGTGATATGTTCATTTATATATACATATCTGACTCAACTGTCAACACTTCACTTTTCTTCCCAGAAGTTCAGATGCACAAGATACAACGTAGAACTAACTTCCAGCTGGTTCGATAAAGCATTTTCTCATGTATGTAAATGCACCATCTAAGAAAACAGAATCTTTTTTCTCCTCCAGCAGTCCTCCTACTGGGCAATTTGGCAACATCTATAAAATTTTTAAATGCACCTATTTTTAACTTAGCAATTCTAACTCTGGGAATTTATCCTTCAGGTATATTCACACATGTGTGAAAAAGGACATTCACCAACCAGCATTTGTGATTGCAAAAATGTGCAAACAATCCAAAAATATGTCAATAGGAGAATGGGTTAAATAAATTATACTACATCCATACAATGGAACGTACCATAGAAATCAAAAAGAATGATGTGTATCTGCACATACTCATCTGGAAAGGTCTCTATGAAATATTGTTAAGTGCAGAAAAAAACAGCAAGGAAGATATCTTATGTTGCTGTAAAGTACACCTCTGATAATCATATATGTGTGTATCCTAAGCATACACACATAACCCCTACATATATACATACACAACGATTTCATAGGAATTCTTAGGCATAAAAAAATTTAAAATCAAGGTACTAAAAATGCATGTAGGCTGATCACATTTTTATAAAATTTAAAGAGACAGAGAGGCATCTGGGTGGCTTAGTTGCTTAAGTGTCTGCCTTTGGCTTGGGTCATGATCCCAGGGTCTTGAGATCAAGCCCCAGCATCAGGCTCCTTGCTCTGCGGGGAGCCTGCTTCTCCTTCTCCTTCTGCTGCTCCCCCTGCTTGTGCTCTCTCACTCTCTCTTTGTCAAATAAATAAATAAATAAAATCTTTAAAAAAACTTAGAAGATGGATACATAGAAAAAATTGGGGGCCCATGAAAATTTAAGGGTAATATTTATCTTTGAGAAATAATACGGAGAAGAAAGGAAAATAATTTTGTATTCTTCTTTATGTGATTTAATTCTTATCATGTAGGTTTTTACTTTAATTTTTTTTGTATGTTATGTTAATAATTTTTAAAAGTTTGGGGCACGTGGGTGGCTCAGTCGGTTGAGCATCTGACTTGTGATTTAGGCTCAGGTCATAATCTCATGGGTCGTGAGATCGAGCCCCAAAGTCGGGCTCTGTTCTCAGTGAGGAGTCTGCTTGAGATTTTCTTTCTCCCTCTGCCCTTCCCTCCACTTGCACATGCTCTCTCTCTCTGTCTCTCTAATAAACAAATAACTCTTAAAAAATAATTTTTAAAAGTTTAAATATTTTAAAGAATATATATATGTGCTATTAATGACAGATGGTTAAGTTAACTGAATCTTGTAGAATTCTGGCAAATTGGTCCCTCCGAAGCCTCTGGGGCCACGGGTGGGTTTCTAGGGGGAGAAGCTGCGTGGCTGTGACTCAGACCCTCAGGCAGCATTACCTGTGAGTGAGCGACTGTAGACTCCTTGCAGGATTGCAGCCATGCGGAAAAAGGAGAAAGCCATGTAGAAGTTCCAGTTCTCAGGGGGAGGGATCGCCGAGTGATGACAGTACATTCTGAAATACTCCTCTGCGGTAGGGATTCCCAGCTGAGTGAAATCACAGTCGCGCAAACCTGAGGTGACAGAGCCATCTCTGGGCAGTTAGGGCCCCACGCTCCCCTGTGACCAGTGGGGTCTAAATTATGAAAATCACTTCCCCCCCTTGGCAGTGAGCTTCACAGCCAGTTCACAGGTCAGCTCCTTATTTCAGCAGCTCTTCTGTCCTCACAAGTCTGGGATCCCGGCATGAAGCTATTCACAAACCGGCCCTCAAAACTGGCAGTAAAGGCAGGGCACCCAGGTGGCTCAGTCGGTTAAACGTCTGTCTGCCTTTGGCTCAGGTCATGATGTCAGGGTGCTGGGATCAAGCTGTGTCTGGCTCCTGCTCGGCGGGGAGCCTGCTTCTCCCTCTGCCTCTGCCCCTCCCCCTTTGCTCGTGCTCTCTTGCTCACTCTCTCTCGAATGAATAAAGAAAATCTTAAAAAAAAATAAATTGGTAGTAAAGGAAGGAGTAAGAGGCCCCCACTTCCATCTGGACCACAGTTCAGGGTGGATGCACATTATTTTCTATCAGCCATTTGATAAAAACCGTACTGAAAGAAAAATCCTGATCCTGGGGCACCGGGGTGGCTCAGCTGGTTAAGCATCCAACTCTTGATCTCAGCTCAGGCCTTGATCTCAGTGTCGTGAGTTCAAGACCCACACGGCTCCATGCTGGGCGTGGAGCCTACTTAAAAAAAAAAAGATCCTGCCAAATTATGAAAAAAATAAGTACAACAAATAAAATTTTTTTACTGATTTGCTTCATTTGTGACCTTTTCATGGCTTAGAAGCATGTAACACATTTTGTTCCTAGGACTTTGTCCAGGAGTATACTTTATAATATAAGCAAAGTTATTCCTACAAAGATGTTCACTACTTTTTTGTGAGGGCTGGGGGGAGGTAATATAAAAGAAATCAGAAACAAATATCCAAATAGGAATTAAACTGCTTGACTAAGTTAATTCTATTCAGTAAAATCCTATTCCATGGTTAAAAAATGATGCTGTAGGGGCGCCCGGGTGGCACAGCGGTTAAGCGTCTGCCTTCGGCTCAGGGCGTGATCCCGGTGTTATGGGATCGAGCCCCACATCAGGCTCTTCCGCTATGAGCCTGCTTCTTCCTCTCCCACTCCCCCTGCTTGTGTTCCCTCTCTCACTGGCTGTCTCTATCTCTGTCAAATAAATAAATAAAATCTTAAAAAAAAAAATGATGCTGTAGAAAAAATACTTAATGGCATGAAAACATGTCCAAAATATATAATTACGTGAAAAAAGCAGGCCATAAAATCATAGAATCGCATTTTCATTTAAACAAATGTATGCATGCACACAGAAAAATGAAAATGTTGGCAACGGTCCTCTCTGAGACTATCGATGACTTTAACTTTTCCCTTTGTTATCTGCTGGCTCCAACATTTTTAAATAAACTTGTATTTTTAATTTAGAAAATTAAATAGAAATTAATTGTGTAAAAACGTAAGAGGGGTCTATGCACACATCCTTCTCACTTAACATACACCCTACACCCATCTCCCCCAGGAATGCATCCCAAGTGCATTTCCGCCCAAACCACCAGGACCTCAATTTCATGCACCCACACCAGCCATCACCGCTACCTCTCTGCCTCAGCTGCTTTGACAATGGAGCTGCCTCGTTCCCTCCTCCTTCCCCCTGAGCGGTTCCTACCTCGCAGCAGGGAACCAGGAAAACTGGATGGTAGGTAGTGAGCCAGGCAGCTGAAGGCCACATCCACAAGGGGGTCGCCTAAGGTAGAGAGCTCCCAGTCAAGGACAGCAAGCACTTCAGCCTTCTCTGGATGGAACAGCAGGTTGTCCAGCCTGAATAAGCCCCAGAAGGAATAGAGAGACCGCTCTAAGGAAACTGAGCACTGGAGTGTGTTCTGTGCTGGGTGTCTTCCATTTGCCCGTCCAAATGCACTTCCCACCCCCTTAGCCCCTCGGGGTCCCCGTCCACTAGCTCCCTTGCCCTCTGGCTCAGCTGGGCTCAGCCAATGAGGACACCAACGGGAGACAGGAAGGGGGCAGATGGCTGAGGGACGTTGTATTCCTCTCCCAGGGCCACAGTTTTGGTGAGGTAGCCCTCTCCACATAGTGATCCTTTCTGGGTTCTGGTAATTCCTCCTTCCCTGTGATAGGTTTAACACGGATCTGCAAATTCTTGGACACTCCTTCCACAAGAAGAAGAGTCTAATTCTTTGCTGCTTGAAGCAGTTGGCTTCTAACAAATATAATGCAGGTGGAAGTGATATTAAGTGACTCCAGAGCCTCGCTCAGAAAAGGGGGTCTGCTCCCAAACAGCCCTCTCTTGGAACACACATCTTTCAGCCCTGAGCCCCCAGGTAAGAAGTCCAGCTACCCAGAAGCTACTATGCTGGAGAGACCCTGTGGGGACCACAAAGAGACAGACAGAGGCCCAGGGAGCCCAGCTGTTCAGGCTTTTCTGTCCCAAGGCCAGGCATGTGAGCAACCCTCCAGGAGACTTCAGCCCCACCTGAGAGCCACCCCAGCTGAAACAAGCGATCCTGTCCCCAGACTGCAGATTCGCGAGCAAAACAACTGCTGTCGTTGTTTGTAGTCATCCAATCTGGGAGATTTTTATGTTGTCGTGGTAACTGGAGCACATGCGTGCACGTTCCAACCTGAGGGCAGTAGGACGGCCCGCCATCTTAACAGATTATCTGGCCCAAAATGTCAATAGGCCAAGGTGGAGAACCCTGCCTTAGAAGGCTACGCACAGAGAGATCCTTTGTAAAGGGTACCATCGTCAACTGTAAATCGGGCTCAGACCAGCTGCTTAATTTCCCCTTCAAGTGCCCTGCCCATCATTTTTCACATCTAGATATCCACCCGTCCTCACAGACCTGAAGTCCCCATGCACCACTGTCGTCTTCTGTTGCCTGGGAAGATGGAGTGGCAGCCATTGGATGAGCCTCTCCATCGCCGGGATGGTGCTGGTTTCTGAGGCTCGATACTGCTTAGTCCAGGTTTGCACCTGCCGTCGAATATAGTCCCCTGAGGGGAAGAGAATTCGAACACTGTAACATCCTCCAAAGGTTCCAGAAAGTAACCGAAACAGTGAAAGCCCTGGTAATGCTCCTCTGGTAACCTAGGAGTTTCTCACAGGATGCTCCTTCCACCATGGCTGGATCGGTGGGGCGTGGGCGTTGTTCCCAGCCACAAGGCCTGCAAGCCTGATCCCTGGCCCTCTCAGACATCCCACGAGCTTCCTAACAGCCTTTACAAAATCCCTTTTTGGCTAAACAACAGTGGTTGGCTAAGCACATGGACTCTGAGGCCAGACTGCCTGGGTGTGACTCCCAGCTCTGCCATTCTCTATCTTTGTGTCTCAGACAGATCACTTAACCTCTCCATACCGTGGTTTTTCTTTGTCAACGAGATGGTCCTCAGAGAGTTGTTGGGAGGATAAAACATGGAAAGCCCTGGAGACATTCCTGGCATGTGTAAGTACTACATGCGTATTTGCTATCTTTATTCAGTTGTTTGCTAAGAAACCCAAGAGATACCACCATTGAGGAACTTGTAGGTTACATCTGGGACTGGACACTGGAAGGAGTTCTGGAGTCAACTCGGCTCAGTCAAGGTCTTCAACTGACTTAACCTCTCCGAGCCTCCCTTGCTTCTTCTGTATGAACGTACTGACACCTAAATTCCCCAGGACTGTTGTGAAGGCTAACCGAAATCCATACGTAACAGGCCAAATACTGAGCTGCACAGAAGGCCGCTCAATGAATGGTGGCCATTATCATTGTCCTGATTATTGTCAACTGACAATTATTAATTGTCACTATTAATATAATTAATAAACATGTCAGGCCCTCATCCCTCATCTGAGAGACAAATGGTCCCCAGAAGCTGAAGGATTTGAAGACAAGGATTGAGAGATCCAGCTCCTTCTGTGGAGTCCACCTCACAGCTGGAGCATCCAGACACCTGCTCTTTGGAAGATCTGGTTGGGCCATGAGAAGTGGAGATCGAAGTCCACAGGAATGTAATCCAAAACAAATCAAGCCTTTAGGAGTAGCTTCTAGTTTTCAGAATTACAGGAAACAGAAGACGGAAGTAAATAAAACCATAGGAAATAATCAAGACAAATATATAAGACAACTGACTTGGTCTGTTAAAAATTTCATTGAAAAAAAGAGGTGGGGGGGACTGTTCTAGATTCCTTAATCAGATCCCAATTTAGGGGGGGAAAAACTCATTTATAAAAAATTTAAAGGGAAGGGACGCCTGGGTGGCTCAGTTGGTTAAGCATCTGACTCTTGGTCTCGGCTCCAGTCACAAGCCCCACATCGGGTTCCATGCTCAGTGCAGAGTCTGCTTGAGATTCTTTCTCTCCTTCTGCCCCTCCCCCTTCTCTCTCTTTCTCTCTCTCTAAATAAATCATTTTAAAAAAAGATATAAGTGGATAATTGATGAAATGTATCTGAATATTGACTAGGTTTTAAATATTCAAGGAAAATTGTAAATTTTCTTAGATGTGATAATAGCATTGGGAAATGTCCTTATTTTTAGAAAAATGGATACAGAAGTATTTAGGAGTCAAGTGTTGGGGTCTCTTCAACTTCGTTAAATATATATATATATATATATATATATATATATAAAAAGAGAGACATATATATATATATTTATATATATTATACATAATATATGAGCTCAGATCGTGAGCTCAGGGTTGTGAGATCGAGCCCCACGTCCAACTCCGTGCTCAGTGTAGAGTCTGCTTGTCCCTCTGCCTCTGCTCTTCCCCTCTCTTTCTCAAATAAATAAATACATAAAATCTTAAAAAAAAAAAAAAAAGGAAAATCTCCTATATGGATTTGGGACCTCCCACCTCAAACACACCAACTAGTGCTGCACACATTTCCTTCTCACGGGAAGCAGACGCAACAGCCCCTGTGTCTGGCTCTGTTGGCCACTGGTCTCTATCAAGCCTGCCAAGGCACTGAAACATCCTTCCTCCAACAACTGCCCCTCTGGGATAAGAAAAGAGGATGATGTGCTCCCTGCAGGTCGCTGGTGTTAGAAAGGTTCTTTGTGGTAATCGGACGTACCTAAAGGATCTTTGTCAAAAGTCCTTCTTACTTAGAAATCATGTTTGTGTGCAATCTCTCTCTCTCTCTCTCTTTTTAAACAGATGTAAATGTGTACTCTTTAACAGATAATACATTCACATGCCTTGGAATAAAGCGACAGAAGGGCATACAGTAGTCTTTCTCCCACCCTCTGCCAGCCACTCAGCTCTTTTTCCCCAAAGGAAACCCACGTCACCAATTTCTTGGAGATATTCATGTGTGCAAGCAAATATTTAAATATATTTGAATATGTAAATTTATTCAAATATGCCACCCCTTTGCACAAATGGTAGTATCTATTTATAGCCAGTGCCCTGCCCAGCAGCTGGATTCCTGACACTACCAGAGAAATTGCAGGTTTCTTGAAAATGAAGCTCTAATGTCTCTGTAGCTGGACCAGTGAACCTGAAGCATGATGAGGCTGCTTTATGCTATCAGGCTCAAAACACAGCCAATGGCCCGGGATGCTAGCCCTTGGGTCACATGAAATCACCTCAGATTTCTGCTTGGTCCCTTTGTGCTAAAAGGTCGGTGGAAAAAGCATCAAAACAGTCTACTCTAAAAGTAAAAGGCAAAGGGTCAGACAGCACATGGGAGAGACTTCGTAAGCTGTTGTCTCTCCAGGGCAGGATGTCACACTGCCCATCCTGCATCTGCCTGAGGCTTTATCTTCATTCAGAGCACTGGGAGAGCCACCACCTGTGAGGGACGCAGCGCAGGACTCTTTTTTTAAAGATTTTATTTATTTATTTATTTGACAGAGAGACAGCCAGCGAGAGAGGGAACACAAGCAGGGGGAGTGGGAGAGGAAGAAGCAGGCCCATAGCGGAGGAGCCCGATGTGGGGCTCGATCCCATAACACCGGGATCACGCCCTGAGCCGAAGGCAGACGCTTAACCGCTGTGCCACCCAGGCGCCCCAGGACTTTTTTTTTTTTTTAACCCAACCTTTACTATTGAGAAAACTATGACAAAGTAAGGTGACTTTGCCCAAGGTTCCTAACAAATTAGCATCCAACTTCTGCTCCAATCCTCTTTCCATCTTGAAACAATGGATCCATATGGACAATATGTGTTGTCTTTGCCTACTGGCCCTTTTCCTGGTGACTAGGGCTGCCAGATAAAATACAGGATACCCAGTTAAATGTGAATTTTAGATAAACAACAAATAAAATTTTACTTGAGGTGGAGGGGAACCCACACTGAGCTGGTATCTCTAGTCAACAGGTTAGAATATGGGGGGGATGGTATGGATCTGGCTGTACTCGGAAGGGGTGGGGAGAACCCCCTCAATTTGGGCTGGGAAGTCAGCAAACTTTCTCTGTTGTAACAAAGTGTTTCAAACTGACTACTTGTGGGGACTCAGCTCATGTGCCTGTGGAGAGGTGGAACTTTAGGTGACGTGGCAGAAATGGCAGGAAGTTGATGTACATGGAAGACATACGACAGCCTCTGATATGGTCCTATAGAAAACATGTTTTGGTTGAAAGCAGACAAAGAAGAAAATACAGCTTAGCTGGGAGATACTTTTTGACTACAGCCAAGAATACATACTGGTGAAGAGTCAAATACTCTTGAACTTTCCAGGGCAGAAAAAGGGAAATTCTTTGGCTTGTGCTAAAGTTTGTGTATGGAGACAGTGGTGACAGTGATTTTAAAATTGTGTCTGTCAGATTTATAGAATGCTACACTTCAATATACCTGACTTAAAGAAAGAAAGAAAGAAAGAAAGAAAGAAAGAAAGAAAGAAAGAAAAGAAAAGAAAAGAAAAGAAAGAAGGAAGGAAGGAAGGAAGGAAGGAAGGAAGGAAGGAAGGAAGAAAGAAAGATGAAAAGAAAGAAAGAAAGGGGGCGCCTGGGTGGCACAACGGTTGAGCGTCTGCCTTCGGCTCAGGGCGTGATCCTGGCGTTATGGGATCGAGCCCCACATCAGGCTCCTCCGCTGTGAGTCTGCTTCTTCCTCTCCCACTCCCCCTGCTTGTGTTCCCTCTCTCGCTGGCTGTCTCTATCTCTGTCGAATAAATAAATAAAATCTTTAAAAAGAAAGAAAGAAAGAAAGAAAGAAAGAAAGAAAGAAAGAAAGAAAGAAAGAAAGAAAGAAAGAAAGAAAACCTAACAATAACAAGGAGGATAAGGAACAACTGTAACTCTTAGATAGTAAAAAACAAGCAGAAACAAATTCTACAATGAAGATACCTTGGCATAATGGCATTTTAAAAGTCTGTCCCTATTGAAAAGAATATTTAGGGGAAAGAGTAAAAAACAGAAGAAGGTATCTTAAATACTCTTGGCCAGTACCAGAAAAAATAAAGATTGAAATGGTCCAGCAAGATCAAAGTTGAAGGGAAGAGAGATTCTGTAGGCCATGAAGGGACGTATCCAAGGATAATATATCTAGGTAAATTGACACCTCCATTAAAATGAAACTGGATTACCAAGTAGGGGGCTAAGAAGCCCACCTCAAATTTAGCAAATACCGAGTGTATTAACACCCTGACATCATGCAAATCCTGAAAACAGGGGCACCAGTGAGGAACCCGTCAGCACAAAAGACAAAATGGCCTTGTGCTCACCGTGTTTCCCGTAGTCTTCTAGGCCTGCAGCCTTGAGGTCCACACTGTGAATTTTGCACAAGACTCTGTTCATGGCAGTGTATATGGCCCGCCTCTGGCTGGGCTCCAAGCCTGGAAGAGAGGGGTCTCTGTAGATGAGGCCTGGGCAGTACTCCGTCAGATAGAAGGGGGTGCCGATGACCCTGGGAAGGACACAGACAGGGGGCTTCAGGGGGCCAGATCAATATGGCAAGCTGTTAGTCATGGAATTTTTTTTTAAAGATTATTTTAGAGAGCACGTGCGTGTGAGAGAGAATGGGGAGGGGCAGAGGGAGAGGAAGAGAGAGAATCCTCAAGCAGACTCCTCACTGAACGTGGAGCCCAACATGGACCCTGAGATCATGACCTGCGCCTAAAAGAGCCAGCTGCTCAATGGACTGAGCCACTCAGGTGCCCTGACATTCTCTTTCTAACTGTCCTATCTGTTCACTCTAAGTACTGGGGAAGGAGTTCAGACCCAGATTGCTAGACAATTCCTTTCCTTTGCACATAAGCACAGAGTGTTACAAGTACCCCATCCCCAAACCAATCCACTCACACAGCCCCGTCTATACTTTTTTGCCAGCATGTCTCTCTTCTGTTTGGTCCACTCGTGAAGCGACGGGAATGGAGTTTAACTGTGATAATGGAGGAAAGCAGCATGTTGAGAGGGGGACTTTGGAGCCATACAGAACTAGGTTTAAATCCCACCTCTGCCCCTTCCTAGCAGTGTGATTGTGA
>NW_024425897.1:21104951-21256973 GCF_017311325.1 Ursus maritimus
AAGAAAGAAAGAAAGAAAGAAAGAAAGAAAGAAAGAAAGAAAGAAAGAAAACCTAACAATAACAAGGAGGATAAGGAACAACTGTAACTCTTAGATAGTAAAAAACAAGCAGAAACAAATTCTACAATGAAGATACCTTGGCATAATGGCATTTTAAAAGTCTGTCCCTATTGAAAAGAATATTTAGGGGAAAGAGTAAAAAACAGAAGAAGGTATCTTAAATACTCTTGGCCAGTACCAGAAAAAATAAAGATTGAAATGGTCCAGCAAGATCAAAGTTGAAGGGAAGAGAGATTCTGTAGGCCATGAAGGGACGTATCCAAGGATAATATATCTAGGTAAATTGACACCTCCATTAAAATGAAACTGGATTACCAAGTAGGGGGCTAAGAAGCCCACCTCAAATTTAGCAAATACCGAGTGTATTAACACCCTGACATCATGCAAATCCTGAAAACAGGGGCACCAGTGAGGAACCCGTCAGCACAAAAGACAAAATGGCCTTGTGCTCACCGTGTTTCCCGTAGTCTTCTAGGCCTGCAGCCTTGAGGTCCACACTGTGAATTTTGCACAAGACTCTGTTCATGGCAGTGTATATGGCCCGCCTCTGGCTGGGCTCCAAGCCTGGAAGAGAGGGGTCTCTGTAGATGAGGCCTGGGCAGTACTCCGTCAGATAGAAGGGGGTGCCGATGACCCTGGGAAGGACACAGACAGGGGGCTTCAGGGGGCCAGCTCAATATGGCAAGCTGTTAGTCATGGAATTTTTTTTTAAAGATTATTTTAGAGAGCACGTGCGTGTGAGAGAGAATGGGGAGGGGCAGAGGGAGAGGAAGAGAGAGAATCCTCAAGCAGACTCCTCACTGAACGTGGAGCCCAACATGGACCCTGAGATCATGACCTGCGCCTAAAAGAGCCAGCTGCTCAATGGACTGAGCCACTCAGGTGCCCTGACATTCTCTTTCTAACTGTCCTATCTGTTCACTCTAAGTACTGGGGAAGGAGTTCAGACCCAGATTGCTAGACAATTCCTTTCCTTTGCACATAAGCACAGAGTGTTACAAGTACCCCATCCCCAAACCAATCCACTCACACAGCCCCGTCTATACTTTTTTGCCAGCATGTCTCTCTTCTGTTTGGTCCACTCGTGAAGCGACGGGAATGGAGTTTAACTGTGATAATGGAGGAAAGCAGCATGTTGAGAGGGGGACTTTGGAGCCATACAGAACTAGGTTTAAATCCCACCTCTGCCCCTTCCTAGCAGTGTGATTGTGAGAGACTTACTAAGCCTCTCTAGGCTTTGTTGTTTTAATCTGTAAAACTTCAAAGCGTTGTTGTCAGAATTAGGGGAGCAAATATACATGGATAGCCTGGTTCCAATGAGGCTTCAATAAATATCCCTTCTTCTTACTGATGTTATTTCTATCATTATCTGGTAGTGTGAGGGACACATATACCACTCTGTGGTATTAAGGTGACACACCAAAATCTCATTAATCCATTTTTTTAGTCATTACTAGAAATCAGTTTACTATTCTAAAAAGTTGTTTTGAAAATTCTACCATTAAAACTGCTTACCCTGACTTGACCATGGGCTAGATATTAAATTTATTATTAAATTATTTTTAATTATCTTAAGTATAATAACCTGCTGTGATTATGAAAGAAAATGTCTTTATTTTTAGGTGGTGTATGCTGTATGCAACTTACTTCAAAAGATTCAGCCAAAAGTAATTGATATAGAGAAAGACAGAAAACATTTATTTATAAAATGTATGAAGTTATAAAATTATTAGATTGTATAATTATTGCTATTACATAAAGTTATTTACATAATATACACTATACACATACATATTTACATATAGAAAGCAAATGTGGCAAAATGTTAACAACGTTTTAATCTAGATGAAGGACTCTTTATACTATTTTTTTCTTCTTTCAACTTTTCTGTGTGTTTCAAAATTGTCATAATTAAAAAGTTGGGGCAAAAAGAGACAGACTCAAAGAGCTTCTACAAAGCAGTTTAGAAGAACCATAATAAAAAATTAACAAAACAAGCAACATGAAACTAGATGAATATAAATTTTTTAAAAAATAAAAAATGTTTTCTACCAATTTGCACAAAAGCAAGCATTTCTTTATCTTTCAGGATAACTTAAAGATCTGGGAACTTCCAGGGAAGGTTGCCATAAAGTCTCTTTTCTCTCCCACCCAAATTTTATTTGTCTTCACTCTAACAAAGTGGGATTTGAGCTACTATATGGGCTTTTCTCTTCTGTAGTTCAAATATGTAATAAAAGAAATAAACCCAAACATTACCCTGAATCTTCACAGAGGTCAAGAACTTTGGGGACAGGCACTCCAGCATTTGCAAGGGCTTTCATTATCCTGCCAGAACAAAGAGAAATGAGCAACACTGCTGGCTGAATTGATGAGATTTTCTTGAAACTGTTTTTCTGGATTAAAGTCAGTACATGCAGAAATTAAAGCAAAGTTCTAAAAAATATTCAATTGACCCTGAAATAGGAAAGAAGAACAAAAAAACAGACGGGACAAACAAAAAACAAATAGCAAAATTATAGAACTAATTCAAACATCAATAGTTACGTTACATTAATTAGATTAAACATTTTAATTGAGACAGAGATTGTCATACTGCATGGAAAAGCAAGACCTAACTATATGCTGTCTACAGGAGACATTCTTTTTTTTTCTTTTTTAAGATTTTTTTTTTTATTCGAGAGAGGGAGCGTGCACGAGAGACAGCAGGGAAAGGGGCAGAGGGAGAGAGAGAGAATCCCAAGCAGACTCTGTGCTGAATGTGGAGCCTGACTTGGGGCTCGATCTCATGACCCTGAGACATGACCTGAGCCGAAATCAAGAGTCGGATGCGTAACCGACTTAGTCACCCAAGGCACCCCTTAAGGAGGAAATTTTTAAATGTTTTAAATAGAAAAATAATTACTCAGTCTTATCACCAGTATTTGGCTCCTGTTTTTCCCTGCCTGGTGTCCTTTCCCTGCTTCTTATTCTGATAATAATACCTGGGCTTTCCTTTGGGAAACAGCTCTCTGTAGTCACTGTCAGTCCACATGGTTTGGGTGGGACTGACCCAATCCCTGGTTCCAAGCATGGGCACAAGACCCAGATTCAGCCAATCTGATGCATCCTCCTGACCCCAGACGATGGTTCATACTGGGCCAATGAGTCAATCTCAGGAGGTATGCTGGAACATTCACTGAGGTTATGGAGGAAAAAAGAGGGGCAAGATGGAGGGAGAGAATGAATGCGTCCTGGTGATATTATTTGGATCTAGTCATGCCTGAAAGATTTTAAATTATGAAGCCAATATATTTTTACCTCTCCTATTAAAAAATAAAAAAACACTTAAGTCAGTCTAGGTGGGTTTCTGTCACTCACAGCTGAAGGACAGTAAGTAACATGCTACGCCAACATGGTAAATATGTTGGTACGTTCCTTTCTAATATTTTTGTTTCTGTGCAGAAGTCTTTTAAAAAAACATAATTAGGGGCAACTACCTGGCTTAGTCGCTGGAGCGTGCAACGCCTAGTCTCAGGGTTGTGGGTCTGAGCCCCATGTTGGGTGTAGAGAGTACTAAAAAAAATACAAAACATAGGGTACTACTGCATGTGGTTTGTATCTGTTTTTATCACAATTTTATCATGACATTTCTGTGTTATTTAAGTGTACTTTTGTTGGCTGCAGTAACAGCACAGTCATTAAGGCTGGGCTGTGGAATCCTACTGCCCCCGGGTGTGAGGCCAAACTCCGTCACTCACATGCTAGTTGTGTGTCCGGGGGATGTTGTTTAACGTCTTTAAGCCTCGATTCCCTCGCCAGTAAAATGGGGATAATAGTAAGGTATCATGAGTTGTTGTGAGAATGCTTTGGGTTAACATTACATCGAAAGCATTTATTATAGTGCCTGGCTCATATTAAACACTCAGTAAATGTGGGCTGTTACACTTGTTGTCGTTGTTGCAACAAGTAGCTATGCCAAGGTTTAATCATTTCTTGATTACCACTAGGCTGTTTCCAATTTTTTATTATAAACATTGTGGTGGCAGTATTAATGCATAAAGCTGTTTTCCCTGTTGAGAATTATTTTTTAAAGAGACATTCCTCTAACTGGAATTATTAGATCTAAAAGTGTGACTACTCTGAGGTTTTTAATAAATTGTGTCATGCTGTTTTCTAAAATTTCCCGAATTGTTCAAATTTATACTTGGCACTTTATAAGCAGATACCACATTAGATTTCATCTTCAAATGCACATTTTATTCCTGCACTAATATGGAAAGTCCCTGCATTCCTGGATTTTCGGAAGTGTCACTGTAGCACCCCAGAATTCCTCAGTACCTCTGGGAATGGTCAGAGAGCGTTTGCAAGCAGGAGGCATAAGAACGGAGTGGGGGCTTCACACTTTTAGGGTTTCCCTCCTATAAACACACACCAGCTCCTGTGTGGGCACATAGACAAATGCTCAGAAATAGCTCTAGGTTTTCTCCTCTGATGACCCCCTAAGGCTTCATAGTCATCAGTCACCAGTGCCTATAATACTTGGAGAAGTCAGATTCCAAGAACTAAAAAGTCCAAAGGAGAGACAGGAAACAGTGCGAACAAGAAGGGGCCAAGAGACGACATCACATTTCCCTTACGACTCTGCAACACTCCTTCTGCAGAGCATCCTGGCTGCAAGGAAGAAGGAAGCAGAGGAAGAGAAAGGCTTTCAGGACAGTAAGCCTCCCACTGGGGCCCATCCAGAATTTTCATCTCTCTCTCAAAGAGTTTGGAGCTAGTTTTTTTTTTTCAACCTACTATGTTTAAATTATCCTATTTGCAAAGGGGTTGGGAGGTTGTAATATATTTATTCTTTTACATATTTTATTATGGAAAATTTCAAACATACCTCAGTAGAGAGATTCATATGACAAACCCCCACATGCCCACCGCCCACTATCACCTCATGGCCATACTTGTTTTGGCCTCAGCCCCACTGATACATTGAATATAAGATTAACAGTCTTAAAGTCTTTAAGACTCAAGGGTAAGACTAGTGAGTATTTTAGGAATGCCTTTTTTCACCCAGAGGTTCCCCAAAAAGTCTAGTTTTCTAGAGGTATAGGTATGGAAAAGAGAAAACAAACTTCTGAATAAAATCAGGTTGCATGTTCTTATTGGAAATAATTTTAGAAATTCACCCTTGCAGATTTAAATGTGTCAGGGCCCTCTGACGGAGTGCTGGCTTGTCAGTTCGGGGCTGAGCCACGAGGGCCGGGGGGTAAGGACACCCCAGCTCTGAGAACTTACCTGAACTCCCTCTCCACTGCATGGGTGGATGGAACGAGTGTCCCCGGGGGCTTCCTCCTCAGAACCAGCTGGTGGTTACCGAGCCTGATGTAGTAGGTTGGATTGGACTGGCCGTGATCAAACTGAAGGAGTTCCAATGGGCCTGCAAGTTTGAAAACCAAGGAAACGAAAGCAGTTCTGAAGGCTTTCTAATGAGTACCACATTTGGGGTGCAGAACATTCTGATTTGGGATGCACCTCCTCGGGGACCAGAAGTGCTGAGTCCCAGGCGTACCTGGCCCTGTGCTCAGGTCCACTACCATGTGGCAAAGGCCACTCCGTTTCTATCACTTTGTACAGGTGTCCAATTTTGTCCCTCTTGCCAACTCCGGCTCTGGGAAGAAAGCTTTTGGTTCTGTTCATCAGCCACAAGCACAGTCGTGGCAACCCATCAGGCGAAACGGAATGCTTTAAGCCTGAGGATGAAAAGTGCCCTCGTGTGTCCCTCAGCCACACAGCCAAACTGCGCCTGACACTGGCGCGGCGGCTGAAAGGAGCTTCTGCTGAGGCCTAGAGCCTGGGCCAAAGTGCTTTCATGAGACTCGCGCTCCCACCCCAGTGTGCTGAACTCTATGGCTCCCGCCCAGGAACATTCTAATTAACCCACAGCTTTGTAACAAGACTGAACTCTGGACATAGATTCGNNNNAGAGCAGGCAACGAGAGGTTGCCTGAGTTTGCTGGCCTGCTCCAAAAGGGCCCCTCAGTGGTACAAGAGGCCCTAAGAACAATCCAGCCCCTGGAGAACAGAACTGTGAAGCTCCACACAAAAAGCCTTCTTCAAGGATAGACTGGGTGGAGGCAAGACTTTATCACCAGGTGGACAGGTCTTCAAAAGCCCCCGGGGCAGCTGTTTTTCCGAGGGTGAAATTCAAAGAATGAAAGAGTGACCTTCAAGGAGATGGGAGGCAACTTGTCTCATTGTCAACTCAGTCAGCTTAAGTCACCTCCACATCTCAAAACAATCCGACACACTCCAGCGCCCCTGGGCACACACCACCGGCCCCAGGTCCCAGGGGGTCCCTGCGACACGACACCATGGTCTCAGGTGGAAGAGGGGGCGCATGACCTTTGGGGGTTAATGCTTTTTCCCAAGCAAGACTGAAAGCTGCACTCGGATCCACTGAGCCCAATGGCTGTTTTCCTCACCACTGCCTCTGTCTCTGGCATACTCCACCGGGGTCTGAAAGGGAGAACCAGACTGAAAGCCGAGCCTGGAGAGAGTCAGCAAAATCCAAACATGGAATACCTGTGCTTTGGGTCCCCAGTAAGTCTTTGAGGTACTTCTCCAAGGAATCTCGTGGAATTTCCACTGTCTTTCTCACAGGGCCAGTGTTTGGAATAACCATTCTCAATGTAAAGCCCAAAAGGGTTTCTAATTCCTTTACGGCAGTCTCTGGGTCATCAACCTGGTTTCACAGAGAATATTGAACGTGTGTCACCAGTCAGCCCTGACCTGGCCTCCGGTCTGTTCTCTAAAAAGGTAGTTCTTTAGAGGGAGATAGCCAAGAAGTCAGGTCTCTGAGCAAGGAGACTTTGGAGGCCAGCATATTCAGCTAACAAGGGAGCTATAGAAGGAGCTTCCTCTTCCCATTTAATTCCTAACCACACTTAACTTTCCTCTCTGCTGGGAAGAGTGCCAGCCAGGTAAGAGTCCATGATGCTCATTCATGCCAGGAGGGCAGCATACTGTGCTGCGGCCCCCACTCTGTCCCAACGGCCTGTCAGCTTCATAGTGAAAACCCAAACATAGGAAACCGGTCGGAGACCTCCTCTCATGTGGCTTCTCACGCTTCACAGCCATGATCTGGGTGGTCGTGTGGCTGGTTGCTGCTGGCTCCACCCAGAACAGTGTCCCTAGGACAGCCTAACTGCCATCCCAATGTCTTAAGCCTGCCGTCCACCTCCTTGTGTAATTCTTCTCTCAAAAGGCCTTCTTAGTATGTGTTTGTCCTACTTCCCTTTGCAAATGCGAATGGCTCATCACATAGATTTTCTAATTAATTAAAAAAAATAAGACTACAGCAGCATGGGGGAAAACCACTAAACATAACTACGATTGTGAACAGGACTGCACGAAATGCTTAGGCTAGTGCCTGGTGCACAGCAGGGGTTCAGAAAATAGTTGACTGTTACCTGAATGGTGTGAATGCCCAGGCTGGCGGCTGCTTTTAGATTCTGCCCAAGATCATCGAGAAAAATGGACTCAGAAGGCTGCAGGCCAAGCCGCTCCAAGCACAGCTTGTAGATCCTGGGGTCTGGCTTACAGAGACCTTCTAGGCAGGATTCCACGACCTGTGCGAGGGACAGGAATGAGAGGTGAGTGCCTCTAAAGGTGGTGCTCCCACATGCGTTCTGCCATTGTTTTTGAAAAGAATAGTATCAGGACAGTTGAGATTTGATATAACAAGTAACTGAAGAGTGTTATGATATAAAATGATGTTGCTTTTAAAAGCATGGGGGCGCCTGGGTGGCACAGCGGTTAAGCGTCTGCCTCCGGCTCAGGGCGTGATCCCGGCGTTCTTGGATATAGCCCCACATCAGGCTCCTCCGCTATGAGCCTGCTTCTTCCTCTCCCACTCCCCCTGCTTGTGTTCCCTCTCTCGCTGGCTGTCTCTATCTCTGTCTGTCGAATAAATAAATAAAATCTTTTTTTAAATAAATAAATAAATAAATAAATAAATAAAAGCTGGATATGGAAATACTGGATTCCCACCTGGGGGAAAGCTCAGAAAACCAGAGTTTGTGACCTTGTGCAAACAGCGAGCCTGTGATGGGCCTCCGTGTCCTCCTCAGTAACACGGGGATCCTAATAGCTGTCTTACCTACTGTCGCGGTTGTCGAGAACTTGAAACGGAAGTTGAGTGAGTCCCACAATGACAAAGCATTTTGCTAATGTTAGATATTGTGGCTACGCAGAAGAGCTTTAGGAAAAGTACTTCACCATTTTTTCAGAAAGAAGGCACTGGTTACTCCTACAAAAGACACATGACCTTAACGTCTGTACTTCAGAAGCTAAAACACAAAACAGCCATCCTCAACTTAGGACAGATGCCAAAGAGACTGTTCGTGGCAAAGACACTATTACTTTTACGCGAAGAGCTCCCTGTGTCCTGATAGCCTTGCTTCAACCGTGTATGTGATCTGGAACTAGCAGGGGGAAGGGGGGGCTGCCACGGGTGCAGGAGCACCCTGCAAAAGCTGTCCCGGTGCCAGGCTACCTCTGATCCATCAACCCCATGCAGGTCCTCACACTGTCCCCGGAACTTAACCTCCTTTAGTGGGCCTAAAACAGCCACAGAGGACTAGACCCGCTATCCTCTGGTCTACCCTGGGACTAGAACTCAATCCCTGCTCCCTCCTGGAAGGAATCACATTCTCCAAGACCAAGGACAAACCTGAGGGCCTCTTCCTCTACTCCACACTGCATTGTTCAGGGTTGGGTGAGAGCTGCCCTTTCAGGTAAATAAATGTTCTGAATACATAGGACCTCTCTACTTAGTCTTCCCTGTCTCTTAAGCACCTGAATGAGCTAAAAAAGACAAGCTCCATATAAAGACTATGTCAATAGTGGGTAGCAAAGAAGCTGGGTGTTTCAGACACAGACCAGGGTCCGTGCTGCAAGGGAGGGTGTGCTAGCTGAGACAGATGAGACGGGGCACGGAGCCAAGGGGACAGGGCCGAGTTCTCATGAGCAGACATCTCTCAGGAGCCACTACACTGAGAGTCACTGTGTTGGGGAAGTGAAAAAATTCTTCAGATTTAAGTTTGATAAGATCCCTGGCCTTCTCTTTCTGTTCTGTTTTGCAAGCTGAAAAAGTTCTGGAGATTTATTTCATAACAACATGAATATACTTAATGCTACTGAACACTTAAAAATTGTTACGATGGTAAATTTTATGTTATGTGGGTTTTCATAATAAAACCCAATGTAAAAAATTTTTTTAATTAAAAAAAATTAGATGAGGGGTACCTGAGTGGCTCAGATGGGTAAACGTCTACCGTCAGCTCAGGTCATGATCCCAGGGTCCTGGGATCCAGCCCCGCATGGAGCCTGCTTCTCCCTCCCCATCTGCCTGTTCCCCCTGCTTGTGTACTCTCTGTCTGTCTGTCTGTCAAATAAATAAATAAATAAAATCTTTTTAAAAAATTAGATTAAAAAATTTTAAAGCCAAGACAGATTCCTATAATACTGGTTGAAGATTTCAGCCTCTAATATAAACAGAGATTACAGGATTGCTTACACTCTCTATATTCCATCAAATGTTGTGTATGTGTGCATGTGCCTTAGAGCTTTAGAGAACAAAAACCTAAACCAATGCCCTTGAGGAAATACTTTTAAAATTCCAGGTCTCCTGCAGACCTAAGATATGAAAACCCACCAGAAAAGCTGCTGGAAAGCACACGCCAGAAAGCCTGTGAAGTCTAAATAAACACATCCATTTTTTTTAAAGAAGCTCATGGGTCTTTTAATTTGTAGCTTTTAAATTGTAGCTTCATTTGGAGGGCTCGGTGTGGAGCCTGACCAGCTTCAGTGGTTCAGATGAAGATATCATTCCTATAGCTGCACTGGATGGAAGGAATCTCTGAAAATAACTGCCATGTGCCAGGATCATGCAGAGAGCTTTGCATGCATTCTTCTGTGGGATGCACACAGCTGCCCTACACAAAGAAATTGCTATTCCTGAATTACAGATGAGGAAGCTGAGGTTCAAGGCAGCAAAGCTACTGTCCACGGTTTGCAAGTTGCAGAGACAGGATTGCATCTGGCTGGGGTTCGGAGCGCTCGCAGGGAGGGAGCCTGGAAGAGGTGTGTGTGTGTACTGTGGGGAAACCAATAATCAAAGCAGGTGGGGAGCCAGGCAAAGTGTCCAGAGGGGAGAGGACTCTATCTCTGATAGGCTTTCTACAAGAAGGAAGGAGGATGTGGAAGGTGAAAACAGCACTAGGTCGGGAGGTTAATTTCCAACCTTTGTGCTCCGACTTTCCGCCTGTCAATTCTACTAGATTTTACGTTCTGAAGTAGCACTGTCCGACAGCACCCTCTGCAGTGGTGGAAGTGCTGTATCCGCGCTGCCCAATACAGTAGCCACGCACTAACCACATGTGGGGACTGAGCACTTGGAACGTAGCAAGTGCGCTTCCAGAGGGAGGACTGCTTGTCGCGTGTGACGGTATCACGGAATCCCTTCACGCCGAGCCAGCACCCCGCACACAGTAACTGCTCCACACGAATTTATTTCCTAACTGAAGTACAAGCAGGTCATCTATAAATAATTCATATCTATCGCAGGATGATAATCTATTTTCTCTTGGGGAAATGGGAATCCTTTGTAGGTATTATAACCTCCGGGCAGAGAAGACCATCTCAGTATGTTCTCAGTGTAGTTTGATAGTCTAGCGCTGGGCTATCCAATGCAGTAACCACCGGCCATACGGGATTATTTACACTCAAACTAATAAAAATGAAATAAAATTCAGTTCTTCAGTGATACTAGCCACATTTCAAGTGCATATGTGACTAGTAGCAACCACATTGGATACTTCCATTACTGCAGGAAGTTTTGTTAGACAGCACTGGTCTCGGGATTAATGCCACAGAAATAGAGGGCAGCATCATTGGTCTTTTTTTCTTTTTTTGAGGGGGGGGAGGGGCAAAGGGAGAGGGAGAGAGAGAGAATCATCTTAAGCAGGGGCTCGATCTCACAACCCTGAGATCATGATTCTGAGATCATGACCTGAGCCAAAATCAAGAGTCAGATTGCTTAGCCAACTGAGCCACCTAGGCACCCCCCTTTTTTTCTTTTTTAAAAAGTATTTTTTTAGGGACGCCTGGGTGGCTAAGTTGGTTAAGTGTCTGCCTTCGGCTCAGGTCATGATCCCAGAGTCCTGGGATCTAGTCCCGAATCAGCCTCCTTGCTCAGCGGGAAGTCTGCTTCTCCCTCTGCCTGCAGCTCCCCCTGCATGTGTGCTCTCTCCCCCTCTCTCTCTGACAAATAAATAAAATCTTTTAAAAGATATTTATTTATTTAATCTCTACACCCAACATGGGGCTCGAACTCATGACCCTGGGATCAGTATTTGCACACCCTTCCGACTGAGCCAGCCAGGCTCCGCAACAGGGTTGGTCTTTGAAGAGAAAAGTTCAACCGGCCCTTTAAGATGTGAGGGCCAAAGGAAATGTGTGTGTTATGTGAGGAATAAGGTTCAAATTCAGAATGTGAAAGAGTCTCTAAAGCTGAGGTTTCAACCAGTTCTCAAACCCCCAAAATACTGGACTTTGCTGAGAGCTCAGTGACCTTTTTTAAAGTCCTTTTTTCATCCTGTTATGGCTATGCCTAATTTAGTCAAGTTCGTCTGAATAAGAAAACCCACTCACTCAAGACCTGCTAAAAGGCAGCGTTTAATGGCGCAATCTGAAGCAAGGACAGAGACTCTGTTGTTATTGTCTGGATCACTTCAAGCTTACCACATCAAACTGTTTCCGGTCCAGGGGCAAAAAGCTTTTCCCACTGGGAAGATAAAAATTATTGCTCAAGACTGCAGTCCGCAGGCCTTTTGCCCGAATCTGGGTGATGGCCTCAGTCATCACTGGGAACTGCTTTGCCACTTGCTCACTGGTCAGCAGAGAGAAAAAGGAGCCCACAGGTACGGAGGTCTTCGCCTAAAAGGGGGGAGGGGAGAGGAGAATGAACAATAATTAAGAGTAGGAGGAACAGCTTATCACCAACAAGAGGGAAATATTGCTACCTAAAGGAATTCTCCTTCGGCCTTACGAACAAGGTTGTGAAGACGGACTTCAAGTGCCAATGGTGAGAGAATGGAGTTATTTATATCAATATTCCAGTTACATGAATTCTTTATTTCACGCATGGATTGGCAATCTTCAAAAGCATCGACTCCAAAGGTATATGAAGCACATCAAATTTAATTCTTAACGATCCGGAAGACACGTAATGATTTTTTATCGCCTCAGCATCATCACTATAAACTTCAGTTTCTGACCCGTTTTCCGTTTTTTAAATTCAATCCATGTAGGTTTTGAAAACTCTCATCATATTTCAGGGGCACCTGGGTGGCACAGCGGTTAAGCATCTGCCTTTGGCTCAGGGCGTGATCCCGGCGTTATGGGATCGAGCCCCACATCGGGCTCCTCCGCTACGAGCCTGCTTCTTCCTCTCCCACTCCCCCTGCTTGTGTTCCCTCTTTCGCTGGCTGTCTCTATCTCTGTCGAATAAATAAATAAAATCTTAAAAAAAAATGAAAACTCTCATCATATTTCAAAATCTGCCAAGGCAAGTCTGCTATTTTACACAATCACACACATACACACACATACACACATACTATAGAACAGCTTCATTGAAATACAATTCATATACCGCACAATTCACCCATAAATTGTACGATTCAAAGTTTTTACGATGTTCACAAATGTGTGCCCATCACCACAATCAATTTTAGACCATTTTCATCACCCTGAAAAGAAACCCCATCTATATTGGCAGTCATTCCCCATTCCACCCCCCACTCCCCAATACTCTCAGTCCTAGAATATCAGTAACGTACTTTCTGTTCCTATGGATTTCCCTACTCTGGGCATTTCATATAAATGGAATCATACAATATGTGGTCTTGTTTGACCAGCTGCTTTCTTTCATTTACCACAATGTTTTACATATATATTTGAAATTGTGGTAAAAGAGACATAACATTTACTATTTTAACCACTTTAAGTGTGTAGTTGGGTGGCATTAAGGACATTCATTATTGTACAACCATTACCTCCACTGAGCCACAGAACTTTGTTTACTGTATTTTAAATCATATTTTAGTAGGATTACTGTGAAGTCTACACTTGAGTTAATGTAAACAAAGAACTTAGTACAAGGACGCCGAGGTGGCTCAGTCACTTAAGCGGCTGCCTTCAGCTCAGGTCATGATCCCCAGGGTCCTGGGATCGAGCCCCGTGTCAGGCTCCCTGCTCAGCGGAGAGCCTGCTTCTCCCTTTCCTCCCCACTAGTGCTTGTTCTCGGTGTCTCTGTCTCTCTCACTGAAACAAATAAAATCTTTAAAAAAAAAAAAAAAAGAACTTAGAATAATGCATAGTACAGAGAAAAGTTTCAATATTATTGCTTTATTTTTTCAGATTAAAAAATTTTTTTTAAAGATTTAATTTATTTATTTGAGAGAGAAGAGAGACAACATGAGCGGGAGGGGCAGAAGCAGAGGGAGAGAGTGTCTCAAGCAGACTCTACACTGAGCATGGAGCCCAACATGAGGCTCGATCCCACAACCCTGAGAGCATGACCCGAGCCAAAATCAAGAGTGGCACACTCGACCGACTGAGCCACCCAGTACCCCTTATTATTGCTCTAAATAAACTTTCTGATCGAAGCCGTTATGCAGACAGCTCCCGTTACAGATGGACAACAGCTGATGGCAGAGCTTGGTAAAGAATACTTATACTTATTCATATATGTAGCTAAAGCTGAGTACCTGGGGATGGAAGAAATACATTAAAAACTTATAATGCAAATGGGTGATGGGCATTAAGGAGCGCACTTGTGATAAGCACTGGCTGTTACATGCAAGTGATGAACCACTAAATTCTACTCCTGAAACTAATATTACACTGCATGTTAACCAACTAAAATTTAAATAAAAACTTGAAAAAAACCAACCAAAAAATAAAGAAAGAAAAACTTGATATATTAAAAAAAACAAAGAAACAAAAAAACTCATCATAGATTATTAGGTTTTTTCTTCTTTATTTGCAGTTTAATCAACTTAATGAGTGACTATGGCATCCACCCATTTGGCAAAAAGAATATGTAAATTCGAGTGTGTTTGTCACTCACAATTTCAGAGCAGAGGCTCCCAAATTCTTGCAGGAAATCCTCTGTTGTTATCTCTCCCCTCATAAGTTTCATCCAGGGCCCGTTTTCGCCGCCTAAGATCCAGGCCTTCCGTATAGTTCCAGGAGGGATATGATTTTGTAGTTCCCATTCTATAGGAATAAAATACGCAATAACTGAAGTACATCGACAGATGGCTGGGCTCCGCGAAACTCTGGGGGAACTGCTGTACCAGTCCCTGCTTGTGGTACCGGGTGGGTTCTGCTGGGAATCTGAACAAATTCAGGAAATGCAGAACTCAGCCTTAGGCCTCCAAGGCAACAGTGACACGGCAGGGACACCGCTGCTAAGTGTCTGGTCCTCACCGCCTGCTTGCCGAGACTCTGGACGCTGCGCTATGCATTTTCTTCCCAGGTCTCTCATTAGCTGGCTCCCTCACACGGTCCTGGCATGTAGTAAGGAAATACATGCATAATAAGCTGGATTCTGCCAGCACTCGCAAACAAGCCTGTCATTTTATAAACTGTAGTACCCCTGTATGGCTGCAGGGCTGCTGGTACTCGGAAACGTTCGCTTGGGGGATGTTGTCTTTGTAGACTAAAGAAGAAAATTTTATCCACGAGGAGCTCAGGCAGTGAATGGATCAGCATTCGTGTACACTGGGAACCTTTGGATGGGCTGCTCTTTCTTGTACGAGGTTGTTTTTTCTTTCTAGAATACAGCTGCTATGGGGCAAAAATATATAAAGCAATCATAATTATTTCTAAGACATAATGAGCTTTACACATTGTTTTTGTTTTGATAAAGTAGGGCCTGTGCACTGAAAATATCTGACTATAGAAAGTATAAAAAAAAGAAAGTAAAATGACAAGCAATCTCATTCTTTTTTTCTTTTTTTTTTTTTTTTTTTAAGATTTTACTAATTTATTAGAGAGAGAGCTCACAAGCAGGGGAGAGGCAGGCTCCCTGGCAAGCAGGGAGTCTGATGTGGGACTCAATCCCAGGACCCTGGGATCGTGACCTGAACTGAAGGCAGATGCTTAACCGACTGAGTCACCCAGGTGCCCCAAAGCAATCTCATTCTTCAGAAATAATTGATGTTACTAATCTGATCTATATCTTTCGAGAATAGCAAGACCTTTTTTTTTTTTTTTGAGAGAGAGAGAGAAAGAGAGAGCATGCATGCAGGAGAGTGGGAACGGGCTAAGGGGAAGAGAGAAAGAATCTTAAGCTGACTCCACCCTGAACATGGAGCCCGATGAGGGGCTCAGTGCTACTACTGCGAGATCATGACCTGAGCCAAAACCAAGAGTCGATGATGTTTAACCAACTGAGCCACCCAGGTGCCCCGAGAAGAGCAAGACTTTTAAAGCTCAATCCAAATAATCATACTTGTTTAATTTGAGAACTAAAGTGTGTAACATTTTTTATGGTCTGAGAATTGGCAAGCACATAAGGAAACTGGCACTCTCATATACTGTTGATGGGAGTGGAAACAAGTACACCCTCTATGGAGAGCAAAATTTTAAATGTATATCTGATGTAGTAATTCCACTTTCTAGGAATTTCTCCCACAGATATATCTATAAAAGTCAGCAAAGAATATGTACAAGGCTGTGCAGAATCCCTTGTAATAAGAAGAATCAGAGGGCACCTGGGTAGCTCAGTTAGTTAAGCATCTGCCTTCGGCTCAGGTCATGATCCCAGAGTCTCGGGATCAAGTCTTGGGATCAAATCCTGAGTCTCCCTCTGCCCCTCCCCCCACTCATTCTCTCTCTCTCAAATAAATAAATAAAATCTTTAAAAAAAACCAAACCAGAAACTTAAATGTATATTAATAAATGGCTTGTTAAATCAACTATTGTACATCCATATAATGGAATACCACACAGATGTACAAACTAAACCAAGGATATGCAACATACGGCCTGGGAACCAAATCTATCTCCTATCTGTTCTTGTAAGTAAAGTTTTTTTGTTTTTGTTTTTGTTTTAAAGATTTTATTTATTTATTTGACAGAGATAGAGACAGCCAGCGAGAGAGGGAACACAAGCAGGGGGAGTGGGAGAGGAAGAAGCAGGCTCACAGCAGAAGAGCCCGATGTGGGGCTCGATCCCATAACGCCGGGATCACGCCCTGAGCCGAAGGCAGACGCTTAACCGCTGTGCCACCCAGGCGCCCCTGTAAGTAAAGTTTTATTAGAACACAACCGCACCCATTCATTTACTACTGTCTGTCACTGTTTTCTTGCCACGACAGCAAAACTGAACAGTTGTGACAGAGATTGTATGGCTTGCAAGGCCTACTTAGCCCTTTACAGAAAAAGTTTGCTAACTAAAACCACCTTGGTAAAGGTTAAACTGATCTGGGAACATGCTAGCCGGGGACATTCTGCCCAGGGAGGAGGTCGGAGAAGCCTTCATAGAAGAGAAGTCTTAACATCCATACTAAGAACCACCACAAGATGTACTGAGCGTGCAAGCCTCCAGGCACTGTGTGAGTAATGCGCCGATTCGCTTACCATCAAAAGTACCAGTAAGATTTGAACAGGTGGAGCGGGTGGGGAAGGGTAGCTGCCAGCAGCGGGGAGAGAACTTGCAAAGATACAAGAGTGTCAATGTGTTTGGCAAGTTTAAAGAACATCAGGTAGTCCACGGCAGCTGAAACGTGGGCAATGCTGCGACACAGGACGTGAGGGCTAATTTGCAAGAGGCCTTGGATACCAAGCGAAAGCTTCTGGACTTAATCTAAGGGACAAAGCAGGGCACTCGAGGATTTGAAGCAAGGGAGTGAGGAGATAAGATCTGTATTTCAGAAAGGTAATTCTGGGGGTTCGTGGAAGGTGGTGCAAAACCCAGAGCGCCAGCAGGCAGAGACAGAGGAGTTCGGAGGCTCATGTGATGGTGCAGGTGAGGGAAGATAGGGATCTAACCCTGGGCTGAGGCAGATGGAGTGGAGAGAAGCAAAGAGGTTCTCAAGATATTCTGGAGAAAGTTGAGAAAACTCCTGTCCGGTGATCTTTGTTTTCTATAAAAAGAGGAGATTCAGCTGTCTGCCAAGTAGGAAGGTTTGGGGAGGGGGGAGTAGGATGACTGATGGGGAGGTCCGAACAGCCCTGCGGTAAATGCCAGAGGAATATGAACAGAGGAATAGAGAGGCTGAGAGCCCAGCTGCAGTTGGAGCCAAAAAACTGCTCTCCCAGTCAGCTTGCTCAGCTGGTCACGTGAGAAGGGAAACCTCGCTGAAATGAAGCCAGGAGGCCAGCAGGGGGAGCACTCACACCCGTCCAACTCCGTCAGTGACGGACCCCCAACAGAAGAATCTCCAATGGGAAAGGATCATCACTTCCTGGCCTCAAGAAGAGAAAGATGTATGCTGAACTCACTACCCCAGCAACTCTGCTGATGAGAAATCATCATCACCGTGAACTCCTGCCTTTCTCCAGTGGACTTTTGTTCAAAACAAAGCCCTCCCAATTTCCTCCTCTTTCTCCATAAAATAATGTTCCCCTCTTTTGTTGGACTAGCCTATGGTATTGGCCATAGCTTGCTTGACCCAAACTGCAATTCTCTTGCTATTCCCAAACAAACTCATTTTTGCTGATAAAGTAACTGTTTCAAGTTTAAGGTCAATAGGAATCGTTTACTCAGGGGCATATAAAACCTGTACTTGGGTTGGCTTAGCACAGAGAACTGCCCAACCAGCCACCGTAGGAAGTCAGCTCTTTGGCCTTTTTTCCTTCCTGCTGGCTGGAATGCGAATGTGAGGGTAGGAGGTGAAGCAGCGAAGACAGACCATGAGGTGGAACTGGAAATGAAGAGCATTCGGAGCGGAGCAATACAATAGAAACAGCCTGAGTGCCTGATATCCCAAAGCAACATACTAGCCCCCTACCACATACCTGAGCCTTCATGTGCCAAAGAAACTTTGATCTTGTTTCAGTCACTTTTCTGTTTGGTTTTCTAACACTTGAAGCCAAAATTAATCCAACTCAAGTCAGTTGGACTGAATAAGGAAAAAAGTAAACCAGGAGAGGCCAATAAAGAAAGGATCAGAGACTAGAGTTTTGACCTTATGGGACCTAAACCACGTTTCTCAGAGAAGCAGCCCGGGTCTCAGAGAAAGGTAGTTAAATTCTACTACTACCAACAACAACAGTAGCAATGGCAGCTCATCATTTATTGTGAATTTAAGATGAGTCAAGCACTCACTGTGCTAAGCAAGTAATTATTTCACTTAACTCTCCCCAAATCCCAAAGAGGTAGGTACCATTATTAGCCTTAATTTAACGGTAAGAAAATGAAGACTCAGAGACGTTGAATAATTTGCCCAAGGTACTCAGCCACAAAGTGCTTGGAAATTGATGCCAGAATCAGGGTATCAGCCGCTGGTATACACCGCTGCCCAAATGTTCCTCTCAGCCTCCCCTTACACACTTCATTCCCCCCCACCCCGACGCTAGTCTCCAAAAATGAAACACAAGGAAGAGCTCACCTGCAGCCACTCTCCCTGGAGAAGAAATGAGAACTCCACCCATGTCAAAAATCACCGCTCTGTAGGTGCCGCCTCCAGAATGTGCCCATCGCCTGGCTCGCCGGTGCCTGCCCCAGGTGTGTTTCGGGAAGGCTGCCCTCCAAGCCCATTGGAGAAGAGAGGACTGGAAAAGCTGCCTTATGCACATGCTGAAGCCAAGACTGCACGAGAAGAAGACACAGGGCACAGCTTTCCTTCACTGCCTCCAATCCAGACCTCCACCCGGGAGCTCAGGTGTGCCAAACGGACATCTCCACTATCTCCCGCAGACACTTCAAACCACAACCAGAACTGAACCCTCCCAGACTACTCTGTTTTCTAAGCTCATTAGCCCAGTAAAGGGCTCCATCGTTCAGCTAGCTCCTCAAGCTAGAAGACAGATTCACCCCTGACTTCCTCAGCCCCCCCACATGGCCACCTCAATTCATGTGCTCTGTGCTGTCATCCTCCTCCTGAAAATGGCCATCTACCTCTTTCCACTTACTACCCACAGATCATTGCAACAAGCCCCCTAACCGGTCCCCTTGCCTCTTCTCAAACTCCTTCTCATTCTTTCTCCACTCTTCAAGCAGAGTTAAGAGTGTGCCTTCAAAACTGCACATTTGGCCACATCCTAACGCCGCTTAAAACTTTCAGTGGCTCCCCATTGCCTTCAAGATAAACTCTCAGTTCCTTAACATGCCTCCAGAGGTCCTCTAAAATCTGCCCTCACTTTCAGCAGCAACTCTCCCTCTTTTTTTTACCTTAATCTGGATGATGTGGACATGCAAAATCTACATGCAGCTTCTTCAAACACATGATGTTCTCCTCCAGCTACCATGCCTTTGCCTCTGCTGTTTCCTTGCCCTGGACAGCTCCATTCCACCTGTTACCCGGCTAATTCCAAATTGTCCTTTAGGTTTTAGTTTACCTATCACTTCCTTTGTGAAACCTCCTCTGGCTACCAGAAAAGACAGATGAGAAGCCTTTTCTGTATACTCCCAGAATGTCCGGTACCGACCTCCTCCTAGTACTGACGCCGCCTCCATTGCACCAACAGCCCTCCTGCACGCCACTGCAACAGGCTCTTAACTGTTCTCCCTTTGTCTCTTTTCTAAATACACTTTCAAAAAGTTAAAAAAAACCATACTCACACAACACACACATATGTATATAAACATACACCTATATACGGGGATAGAGATAAACCAAATGTGGCAAGATGTTTCGTCAATCTAGGCGATGGGCATATGATGAAGAGTATATGAGAGATCATTCATTGTACTATTCTTTCAACTGCTCTGTATGTCTGAAGTAAAAAGCTGGGGTAAAAACAAAATAATGAAAGCAAATTCTATTTGCAATCAGTTCCTCATGAAAATCTTTACACTTTTTGTGTGATTTCTATAGCTTCAAAGCTTACTAAAAATCGTGTTTGAACAAAATAGTTTGGGAAGACAGCCTGTAAGTTGGATGGGAGTTACTTCGGTGCGGCCATCAGGATTCAATAAACCATAGAAGACTCTACAGAGAAAGGGGTTCTCAAGCAGTAAATCTTTAAGACGATACTATGTGTTTTTCATGTAATTGGAAATGTGCAGGATTGGGGGGGTAGGTTTTGAAATGAAACACTTGAAAAGGTTGATTTGCATTTTCAGTTTTACTTATGTTCCCACACCGAGGCCAGAGTTTATGATGGAAGGAGTTTATTTATAGGCTCCTTAAAAGCGTCAAAAACTTTGTGTCAGGGCTTAACAGCGATGAAAAGCCTCTCTGGGGCCTGAAGGGCTGACTCGCATCTCCACTGAGGGTACTAATGGATGAGTGGGCAATGCTCCCATGACCAGCTTGCTTATTCCTTCCAACTAGAGATGATGGTTCTGTTCCAGCCACTTCCCAACACTGTTCAGAGTGGCAAAACAATGATTTCTCCCACCTCTAGACTTTGGTAGCTATGCACTGACTATGACAGCTTTTCCCGCTTCCTCTGCTGGTACATCTCACTCATTTTTACATCACGGCCTCAGCTTTACCTTCACCACCTCCTCTGGAGAGACTTTTTAAAAAAAATTTAATTTATTTTTATTTTTTAAAGTAGGCTCCACACCCAACATGGGGCTAGAATTCAAGAGACTCATGTTCTACTGAGTGAACCAGCCAGGCACCCTGAGGCTTTTTCTTTTCCAGGCAGCCTCTGTTACTTTTTTTTTTTTTTTTTTTTTTTTCCTGAAACTCCCATTGCTTCTTCCCCATACCTTCACTAGAGCAGTTACTCCATTATGGAGTAACTGTTTTGATGCTTATCTGCTCCTATAATTGTAAGCTCCTTAAAGCAAGGCCTATCTTTTCATCTTTGTATATATTTCATCTTTGTGTACACCCATCCCCCTGGGGCCTAGCACTGCATCTAGACACACAGCAAGTGTTCAATATAAATAAGCTGGAAGGATGAATAAACTGGATGAATCAGAACATAGGGGATAATGATGATCTGTATGGTGAGTAACATATCATAATAATTTTAAAAAAAAGAACATAGGAGAAGGCAGGGGACAGGTTTAGTTGTTGACAGCCACAAAAGAACGGTAACAAGCCCAACTTGCCCGTCACTAGTTAACTATTCTCTGGAACTAGCATCTTCCTTCTGTACCATAGAGAATATTTGTCTTCTGACTTTCAGAATGAGATTAGTATGATAATGTAGCCTTGCTACTTAATTTATGCTTTATAAATATGCACACAGCATGCTGTCACATATTAAGAAGATGGTTTAGTAGCGGTTGAGTGTGGCTCTAGAATCAGATTGCCTGGGTTTGAATTCTAGTTTTGCCACTTACTGAGTGTGAGATCCTGAGCAAGTTTCTGAGACTCAGGTTCCTCCTCTGTAAATGGGAATAATTATACACCAGTCTCATATAGTTACTATTATGTGGGATAAAGTATGTAAAGCACTCTAGTTAGTACCTGGCACACTATTAAATGTTATCTACTACTGGGACACCTGGGTGGCTTAGTTGGTTTAGCATCTGACTTTTGTTTTCAGCTCAGGTCATGATCTCAGTGTTGTGAGATCAAGCCCTGAGTCGGGCTCTGCTGCTGGGTGTGGAGCCTGCTTAAGATTTTCTCTCTCACTCTCCCTCTGCTCCCCACTCCTTCTCTAAAAAAGAAAAGAAAAAAAATGTTATCTACTACTGTAGTATACTATAAAAGCTCATATGAGGTCTCATATGTTATATGCATATACTATGTGACTATGGCATATGCATTTTCACAGCGATTCTCAACAGGGTGTGATTTTGGTCCCAAGAGGACATTTAGCAATGTCTGGGTACATTTTTGGTTGTCACCACTTGGGCAGTGCTACTGGTATCCAGTGGGTCAGGCCAGGGATGCCATTAAATATCCTATAAAGCGTAGGACACACACCCCAAAGAATTATCGGGACCCAAAATGTTAATAGTGCAAAGACTGAGAAACCCTGATATAAAGTCTGTATTGAAACATATTTCATAAGATGCAGTCACAACCCATATACATATATAGCATGTGGTCATGTTATCTGCCTATGTAGTCCAGGGACCTACATGTGTCCAGGATGTGCTGACACATCTTAGAAACCCTTTTAGCATGTGTTTGGAATAGCATCCTGTCATGTGTGCGACATTTAGGTACTGATTGTGGCTCTCAGTATCTATATGCTAAAGACGGTCTGACATACTGGAAAGAAAGCTGAATCTAAGAAAAATGATATATGCAGAGCCACAGGCTCTATTTATTTCATGCTCATGGTTGTGTATTATCCCACTCTTATGCCAAAACCTAGCTCAAGGTCACACAACCGATCAAGGTCGACTCCATTAGAGCAAGAACTATTTGTTTACCTTATTCACGAAACTATCCCCACCACCCCAACAGTGCTTAGGCTCTCAGTAAACATTTGTGAAATTATGGGGCGGGGAGCAGAGCCCAGATCTAACTCCCAACACCGTGCGCTTTACCAGCCCACCGCCCTACCTCGACAGAGTCAGAAACACTGCAATCGAGTCTCTATTCTTCAAAGGCCTTCAGAGAGGCGCATAGACCTCTCTGGGCTTTTGCGTACCTATCTGTCAAGTGTGGCTAACACTAAGCAACCCCTCTAGCGCTGGAGCGAGGGGTCAAACACAACAAAGGGGCAAGAGCTCGCCACAGGGCCCGGTTCCTCGGACAATTCGGAGACCTCGCGGACCCGGGGACCCTTCGCCGTCGGGAGGTAGCCTGAGAGTACGGCCTCTCAGGTGGGTAAACTCGGGCCTGGGCGCAAACCCACCGATCGGCGTAAGGGGGTAGACAGCGCCCGAACCTTCTCAAGCTTCCTCCTCCCCGACCTCCTCCAGATCCCGTCCAGGGAGCGCAGACTCACCTCCGCGCCGGTACGCCAATCACGTGGCCGCCACCCCATCCAATCGGAGCGCGCGCTAATGCGCGCACGCGTAACCTCGCGGTCGGCGACGGCGGCCGGGAGGCGGAAGTGAGGGTGGTTGTGGCTCGGAGGATTGCGCGCGGAGCTGCTGCTACCGAGGCAGCGGTGGCGGCGCTGAGGCGGTGGCAGCGCAGCCGACCCTGGGCCGCTCGGCCTCTCAGCTCGCCTCCCAGCCTCGCCTGAGCCCGCCGGGGCCCGCGCCGGCCAGCGCCTGCCCTATGAGTGTGTCACTGGTTGTCATCCGACTGGAGCTTGCGGAACACTCGCCCGTCCCCGCCGGCTTCGGCTTCAGCGCCGCCGGTGAGTCCCGCGGCCTCGCAGCCTCGCGTTTAGCCCCGCGCCGGGGCCCGGGAGCCTCGCCCTCCCAAAGTACGGACCCGGGGAAAGGCGGCGGCGAGGGCCTTTGTGTCAGGAAGAAATTGAGAGGTGGTTGAGATCCGTCTCATTCCAGCCATCCTAAATAGGCCTCTCGGATGTCATCTCTGGGAAGCCCTTCCCGGTCCCTCCCTCCTGGTGCCTTCCCACGGGCACTTTGTTTATACCTGGCGCGTCGCCCTCTCCACCCAGGGTTAGAGTCAAGTTGTGTAAGTTGCTCTCCTGCAGGCTTTGTGAAGGCAGAGGCTGGATCTCAGAGATGCTGACGGTTCGTGGTTTAATTAAATCGTTCCTATTTGGAAGAATTTCTGTTGAGGCGCCCTGCAACTACAGTAGTAACTAGCTAAAGTTTGTACACTTCCTGTGTCGCAGCACTGTACTGAACACTTTGTGTGCCTTGTCTTCTTTAATTATCTTCACAACAACTCTGTTAGGGAAATGTACGTGCCTTTTACAGATTGGGAAACTGAAGCCCAGTGATTAAGTGACTTGCCCACGATTGTCTGTAAGTGGTGAAACTGGGATTCTAACTCAGAGCTGGACTTGAGAGTCTGAGCTGTTCATTACCAGCCACACAGCCTCCTTCGTGGGGAATGGAGCTATGACTGTGTTCCTTGGACCTTAAGCAATTCCCTAACAATAACATTTATTCAAGAATGAATTACCGAATGCTATCTGCTGAGATTTTAGTTGTTTGGAGATTCAGACGTGGTCCCTGCTTTAATGGTACCAGCAGCTCAGTGAGGTAGACAGATTAATTAAATAATTACAGAATAAAGGTGGAATTACATCCATGAAAAGAGCTGTGAAGGAAAGGAAGAGTTTGGAAAGCTATCACAAGAGGATCTTTTTGGTTTGGGGAGGGGCCCTGGGGATGGTAGAGATGGTGTCCTTGGAAATTCCCCTGAATGTGTGAACTTCGGAGCTGCAGATTAAAAATTGAATACGATTTAATGGGTTACAAGCACCTTTCAAAGACTACAAGTGATCCCTAAGTTGAGACGGTCAGCTAACTTGATATTAGGCACGTATACACCTCTACACGGGTCAGTCATTGATTCACTGATTCAACAAAACTTGAAGGACCTTCCAGGGTGTGCTAGGCACTGTGGTGTAAATGCTGGGGATACAGTGGTGGGCAAAATAGGCCTGGTTCCTGCTATGATAGAACTTATATTAAGAGTATTTCAATCGAGTCTCCAGGTACCTTTTCCATTTTTGTGTGTTTCATTGATTTAAGACCGTGATCACAGATTTTCATGGTATGATTCATGGCATGAGGCTAACCCAGGGTGTTTAAGAGCACTACTGCTAAAGGTTTTTGAAATTTTTATTGATGAACTTGAGACCTCCATTTGGGACTCTGTAACACAGTTTCACTTTACCAGAGACTACTTAAAATGTTGGTTCAACACGGACATAATCACTGTTGCACCTTCTCTAAAGCTCTTATTCTCATTGATTTGCTTTAAAGTGCATGATTTCGGGGCGCCTGGGTGGCACAGCGGTTAAGCGTCTGCCTTCGGCTCAGAGCATGATCCCGGCGTTATGGGATCGAGCCCCACATCAGGCTCCTCTGCTATGAGCCTGCTTCTTCCTCTCCCACTCCCCCTGCTTGTGTTCCCTCTCTCGCTGGCTGTCTCTATCTCTGTCAAATAAATAAAATCTTTAAAAAAAATAATAAAGTGCATGATTTCACTAGAACAACCCCGCATTTCTGAATTTATTTCACTGGGTGTTTATTGACTATCTGCTGGGCACTGAGGAGCCCCAGAGGTGAGTGAGAGATGCAAAGCATCTTATTATCTTGGGGGAGGGCAGCAGAGAGAAAAGGGAAGCTTATGGATGGATACATTGAAAGTGGAGAAGAGCTTGTGTTATTATCATATATTAATCATTCATGTGTTCCCTAGCCGGGGAAATGTCTGATGAGGAGATCAAAAAGAAGACGCTAGCTTCAGCTGTGGCCTCTTTAGAAGGGAAGTCACCAGGGGAGAAAGCAGCAATCATACATCAGCATCTTGGCCGTCGAGAAATGACAGATGTGATCATTGAGACCATGAAGTCCAATCCAGGTATGCTTTCTAAAACCCCAGACTCATGTAACATAAGCCCCTGGTTGCCTGTCTTATACATGTTATTCCATGAGCCCATGATTTTGACCTCTAACATACTTTTATCTTTCACTACCTGTGTGTCTTACATGAAATTGTCAAGCCACATTTCAGTGTCTCCAAATATTTCTCCTAAATTAATACTAACTAGGTAGGTTGACAACTTTATTCAGTGAGGAGAGCTACCTACCATCTAGGTTAGTGGCAGATCACGAATGAATCCAGATAAGCATGTTGTGTCCCCACACACACACACACACACACACTCTCTGCCAGCTCACTCCAACCCAGAGACTGACTGTGTACTATATCTTCAGCATGGAGGTGATCAGAACTGGTAGGTTTGGTTTTCCAAATTAATTGCCCTGAATGTCCCATTTAGGAGTCCCATGATGGAAAACACCTGCTTTTATTATCGTACTGCCAAATGTAAGACCCATCCTCAAGTTTCTGTGGGTATTAATGAAATTTTTGTGGGGCAAAGAGTACTTTCAAGTTTAGGTGCCCCTGAAAACTTGGCTGTTCTGTAAATATAGTTCTTAATGCAATACATTACAATTTCTCTGTTGAAGTTTATTTTTCTGACTCAAAATTTTAACCTAATTAGAATCCTTCCACATATTTCCTATCAGTTTATAATCTGCTAATTTTTGATTTGTGAAAGATGAGCTGAAAACCACAATGGAAGAAAGGAAGTCTTCAGAAGCATCTCCCACTGCACAGAGAAGTAAAGATCAAAGTATAGAATGCATAAACGCTGCTCCCGATTCTCCATCCAAACAGCTTCCAGACCAGATTTCGTTCTTTAGTGGAAACCCATCAGTTGAAATAGTTCATGGTATTATGCATCTATACAAGACAAAGTAAGAAAAATCCTTTTCCTTTTGAATTGGTCTGTTTTTTTGTCTCAGGGCGGTGAAAAATTTCTTGCCCTGAAGAGCAGTGGGTATTTTAAGCTTCAGAAGGATAGTATTTTTCATATATTGTGTGTTAGAGAATTCTTAGATGTTTTACATTTGGTTAATCTTATAGATTGGGTCAAAGCTTCTTAGAAAAGAAACATGTACATACACTTGAGAAAATACCTAAGAAAATATTCCATGAGAAGGTAGGCATGTAAGATGACTGGGAAATTAAAAGGGAGGAAGATTAAAAAGGAAAAAAAAAACATTATAAATGATTTATAACATCACTGCAGTCTCAGATCCCCTCAAATGTTTACTAAAGAAGCTGTCAAGTCAGTTAATGGACTACAGTTTCATCATCTCTTTTACCCTTTTTTGTGGTCCACACAAAACTTAAAAGAAGCCAAAGGAGAGGAAGCATTTGGCTGGGTAATCTATAAGCTGGGTCATCAGCCCCTCCGATAATTGGTAGCTGATCTCTTCAAAGCCTGTCCTCCTAACATATTTGCTAGGTCCCCACCGGGAAACAGTGAATAGTCAGGTCGCCTTTTGGGATCACACCTGTTGGATTAAGTTTACAGCATTTCAAAAGCAAATTGCGTTGTGGGAGGTTTTTTCTTTTTCCTCTATTCCAGCTATTCCAACCCAACAACAATTTCTGTAATCTTCAGAGTCACACCTTCATAGTTCTGAATTCTCTCTCTTATATTTAGAACACTCCTCTTCTAGACCCCTTGAGAGAAGTACATAGTTAGAGGTGCCCATTAACTTGTAGTTTGAACCATACACTGGCTGCTTCTGTGCCTTTGTGGGAGCAGTTTTCTTTAACTTCCAGAATAGTGATTTTAAAACTTAAGGAAAAAAAAAAAAGGAAAAACAGAATAGTGCTTCTGAGTTACCTAATGAGAGATTATTATTGAAAAGCTAATGAGAGTAAAACACAAACAGCAGATTTATAACCGTAATAAGCCTTTAACTGAAGGTTGAAAATTTCAGTGGTGCGTGTCATCAGGACCACTGCACGGTGTACCTTAAGCTCCATCGCAGACATGTTGAAGGTACTCTACATTAACCTGGTTGTGTGTGTTTTCAGGTATTGTAACACTCTGTTTAAATCAATCTGTGAAATATAACAAGGTTTATTTTTTTCTATTTTCTTGGACATAAAAGTTGTCTAATTAGTGTTGTCTGAACTAACCATACCTCATCCATTCAAGACAGTCTAATTATTGTCTTATTAGTAAGATGACCGCCTTAAAAGAAGATGTGAGGCGCAGTGCCATGCTGTGTATTCTCACAGTCCCTGCTACAATGACCAGTCATGACCTTATGAAGTTTGTCGCCCCATTTAATGAAGTAATTGAACAAATGAAAATCATCAGAGACTCTACTCCAAATCAATATATGGTGCTGATAAAGTTTAGTGCACAGGTAAAAGTTAAGATATTAAAAATCTCTTTGCCACAGAAACTGTGTTTTTGAAACTGTGTGATGCTAGCTGTGTGTGATTTACATTTTGCACTTACGATTCTTGATATACCTGTCTTCTAGGGTATTGTTGTAAGTCTAGAAATCTTTCTAAATTCGTTAGCAGACACACAATGCTAATTCGTACCCATAATGTTTTTATAAAGTGGATCGGGTGTGAAATCTAGAGTTGTGTTTGGTTATCCAGTAGTAACTATTCCAGTAGAGTAGTAGTCCCCAAACTTTCTGAAATTGATGCCATGTTATTATCTGCCCTTTTAACACTGTGCCCCTGCTTCTCTCATTCTCTTTTTAAGAGACATTCTTTGGCACATTTTAGAAAATAAGATCCCTTTTATACTTTTAATTTTGGTGGTGAGGGATTTGGGGACGTTCCTTGACATATTAAAGATGCTTTAAGAGTTCTGACTGAAGAGACAGAAACAGTGAAAGGATGGTGATATTTTCAGTTTTTAAAATTACTCGCATGTTATTACAAATACTTTTTTATATAAGAAGGTTTCGACATTCGTTTCATTTCACTTGTCACATTAAGCAACATTTTCCATGTGCCTCAGTTCTAAAGATGTTAGGAAGATAGTCTCTTGGTTTTACGTATTCATTCTTAATGGTACACGTATTTCTGTATGAATATGAGAGTGAGATAAGCTTTCGCGATTACCCAGGCTGTTAAAGAGCCATCCTATCTGTAGGTTTTGATTTGTTGTTGTTTTTTTTTTTGATGGGCTGTTACATTTGTCCATTCATTAGGTTTTGAAATGCAGCTTTGTCAAAAATGACTTCTTTCTCACCTCCTTGGAGAGCAGCCTTCCTGAATGCGGCCCAGATAAACAGGTCTAGCTTGCAGATTGGCAAAGAGCGGGTGTGTCTTTGCATCATTTGCCATTGCCTCTGACTGGTTACCAAGATTCGTGGGTGAAAGGGAGCCCATGGCACGAGGCCCACTTGTCATCTCCCTCCTTGCAGAAATCTAGAATTGACAGCAAGAGCAGTCACTCATGGCCACGGGGAGGAAATTAATAGAAGTGAGAGTTGGATTATGTTTGTGCCTATTCCATGGACCACAGAAAGGGAACCCTAGTGTAGCGTTCTGTGTATAAGAGGGTACACAATTGCTATCTTTAACCTTTACAAAATACCCCACTGTTGAGGTGAGACATTTAAAATATGTTTGAACTTTCCTGCACGCAGACTTAGACTTCACAAGTTGACAATGAGAATGGAAAAGCACTTGAACAGCTGTGTTCACTGACTGTCAAGAGACCTTCCAAGGTCACTGAGGAGCTTGGCAAACAGTGGGCAAGTGGTACCTTTTAAGTCTGGTAGCACATGTAATAACAAGGATAATGACGATAATTTGCAATCTTACTGACTGCTTATGCTCTGCCACTCTCTGCTAAGTGCTTAATGTGCATTATCTCATGTACTCCTCACTACAACCCTTTGAAGTAAGTAAGTATGTTATTATCCTTGTTTTACAAATGAGGAAACTGACTGCAGAGAGGTTAGTGATTTGCCCTCAGTGACTGAGCTGGGATTTGAGCCCTCACTTTTAATCCTAGGGCATACTCTTTTTCCAGTAGGAGTGGATAAAAGTATGGGGAAGGGAGATAATCGCTTGGCAAGAAATTGTGTAATGGCAATATTTTAGTTATAGCTTCTACTCAACAATTAAGGGCAGTCAGCAAGTAACACAGGAAAAGACATTGAAACAGATTGGGGATAATGAATCATTGAACATTACATCAGAAACTAATGATGTATTTTAAGTTTGCTAATTGAACTTAAATTAAAAAAACATTGGGGGAAAATGTTTAAGAGCATATTAGACTTTTTAAATAGCTTAAACTCTGCTAAACCCACAAACTGTAGCAAGGGCCACCTTTTGTAGTATGCAGGTAATGCTGTGGCAATTTTCTGTTACTGTTCAAGGATTTTCTTTGTACTCCTGCAGTCCCTCTACCTCTGTCTTTTGACCAAGTGCAGGTTGTACAAGTTCACAGATGTTAGTTTTGAGACTATGAAACAGTGTGCGAGCTCTTCCCCATGGGGATAGAACCCTTGACCTAGGAATCATGATTTGTCTTATTTATTGCTAATGCTGGATCTTAGGGTCTGAAGCTTATCCTATCAGGGGTTTTCTGAGGTCTAAAAACACCCTCCTAGTATAAGACTTGAAGTTATTAAATTAATACTGGGCCCTAATGAAAAAAATAGGCTCCAATAGGTACCAGCTATTGAGCACTCAACTAGATGCCAGGTCTATTAAGTGCTTTTCATGCATTGGCTCCTTGAGTCCTTGCAACAATTCTGTGAGGTAGGTGTTGTTACTTTCACTTTTATAATTGAGTAAACAAGCATGGATAAGTCACTCGCCAAAGCCACACAGCTAATAAGTGTCTGAGTTAAATTTCAAACCCATGCAGCTTGACTCCATAGCCTAGGCAGCTGACTGTTTTCTCTTTCTTCTCTTTTTTTCACCAGAGAATTTTTATTAAGGGTATTCCTTCTCTGTATCTCCTATAAGCTCTGGACTTTCTGTTGGCTTCAGCTTTATGCTGTAGGTGTTCTAATGTGATCCGCTTACACAGTGGTACTGTGACCCTTAGGAAACTTAGTCTTTGGGTAAGGAATTTATAATTCATAAGGATGCAGGAAGGCAAGAGGGGGTTCAGTTTTGTACTTCTTGGGGACAAAAAAGGAGAGAGAACCTCTCAGTAGAGTGTGTGGGCTCACTTTCACTCTCATGCTTAGGACAGTCCAAGAGACCCCTTTTTTGAGAAGTAAAAACATGTTCTCGAGATTATAGTTGATTACTGTGACAGTAAAGGAACCTTGATCATAAAGGATTTTTCTTTTTCTGAGTTTATCCTGGGAAGAGGACAGTTAGAACAAAAGATTCAAAAAAAAAAAAAACCAAAAAACAAAAGCAGGGTTTCTTAAAATGGTGGGCTCTATACAATGTAAGCATTTTAAATAAAAGAGCTGTTTCTTCTGTGTTTTTTGCAGTTAGCTTCAGGCTTTTGTTCATTTCAGTGGTGGGTTGAAGTAGGAACCATGTGTATTTTGTTCTCTCCTCTGGTCCTAGCACGTAGCATAGTGCCTGGCAGATGCTGGGTGCTCAGTAAATACTCAGACAAGCTACATTTCCAATACCAAGATTTTAAAGAAAGAAATCCATGTGTTCAAAAACTGCATTTCTTTGTCATAGATAAACAACTCTCCCAAGAAAAGAACCATTTATCTGGTGTTGAGTAGATTTTGTCGTCTGCTCAGTATCACAGACTTTGTCCCTTCCTCCGAGGAAGTGTGCTCACTTAGCAAGCATTTACAGAGCTGGAGGTCTGAGGAGGGGTCTCCCTTTCCTGAGCTGGGACAGGTGCAGCCAGCTCCTCGTGGCCTTATTTCTGGGTAGTCACTTCCCTCAGGATGCAAATCCATTTGCTCACTGTGCTGCTTCCTCATCCAGAGCATTTCATTGCTCTTGGAGAACGGGGGAAGCCAATTTAGGTGGCTTAGTATTAAAGAGATTTATTGGGGCGCCTGGGTTGCACAGCGGTTGGGCGTCTGCCTTCGGCTCAGGGCGTGATCCCGGCGTTCTGGGATTGAGCCCCACATCAGGCTCCTCCCCTGTGAGCCTGCTTCTTCCTCTCCCACTCCCCCTGCTTGTGTTCCCTCTCTCTCTGGCTGTCTCTATGCTCTCTCTTTCTCTCTCTCTAAAATAATATATATATATTTTTTTTTTTTTAAAGAGAGATTTATTAACTGGCTCTTAACATTTTGAAGTTAAAATGCACTGTACCCAATACAGGTTGTTTCCTGAAAAGGAAGCTCCCATCCTCACCCTCCAAAACAAAACAAAACTGTTCAGAATTGATCATCTTCCCTCAGCTGCTTAGCTCATCTGGTCATATTAAGAAAATATAAATAATCAAGAATCCACACTTGAATTACATCATTGGAGTGAAATTAAAAGCTATGGAGAAGCTCACAAGCTTTTGCTGTAAGGTTCAGAATCCTATGGGGGTAGACAGGCAAGACTATTTTTGCCTGGTACGGACTTGAAACCCTTCCTAGAGGTTGACAGCGTGGCATGTCCTTTTGCAGAACATCCTTCCTTCCCCCCGCCCCCCCATGCAGCTTGTCTACACTGGTAGGGCCAAAGCACACAACTTCCTGTATTTGGGTTAATGTCCACGTGGGAGTGAAATCTAGACAAACCTTGGCCTCCCAGCTGCCTCTCAAAATTGCTGAGTTTAAAAACTGGAATCACGTGTTTGTAATTTTCTACTAAGGCTATACTAGAAGGTCGGATTTGCTTGTGTTCGTATTCACAAATGCACAGGTGCCTTTACAGTTTTATCTACAGGGGACTGTTTCCCCTGATCCTGTTTTCCACTCCAAGGAATAAGACCTTTAGTATTTTAAAGGCTGGTTCATCTTGGACCTCTTGATCTTGGCCAAGGATTTTGCTTTTGATACTACACACTACATTGTTTAAAACCTCCTTATCTATGATGTATTATTATTATTTGGTTTATTGAAGAAGAGGAGTTGGCTTTTCACGCCATACCAGTACCTCTAGTCCTTTATTCTCTCTAATATTGATGGTGATGTTTTTGAAAAGAAATCTTCCCTAACAATTGTCAGTTACGATTGAGTTCTAAGCTTTGCAAAAATAAGCGTTTGCTTTCAGCTGCTGAGAAAGTGCTGATTCGAGGAAAAAATATTGCTATCAAGGGAAATGATGACCCTTGCTGGTTGAATATTAAAGTTGTATTAGCTGTCCGCGTGTCGCATGTCAGCGGCTTCTGCTGCTTTAAGTGAGACTCTCGTGTCTCGGGAAACATTGTAGAGACTCGGGGTGTGGAGTTCCAGAGTTTGACACACCTAAGGAACGTGCTTCCTTAGATGGTACTTCTGGCTGTTGCTTTCTCTCCTCTGAGTATAAATTTTAAATGCTGATGCAGAGAATAATTGAAGCTATGCATCTTGAATAAAAAGCACATTTTCAGGATATTTCTCTTAATTTTTTCCTTTTCTCCATTGGTATACCTAGGCCGATGCAGATAGTTTCTATATGGCATGCAATGGCCGCCAGTTCAACTCGATAGAAGATGATGTTTGCCAGCTGGTGTATGTGGAAAGGGCTGAAGTCCTGAAATCTGAAGATGTAAGTGTGCATCATTCTTCCGGTTTTTGTGTGTGTACACACACACACACACACACACGTACACATATGTGAATGTCATAAGGTTGAATGTTAAGGTATCTGTGGAAATGTCCAGAGTATGCCAATCCATGGAGACAGAAGGCAGATTACTGGTTGCCAGGGGCTGGGGGAAGAGAAGGAGAGAAATGAGGAGTGACTGCAGTGAGTACAAGATTTCTTTTTGGGGTGACAGGGATGTTCTAGAATTACTGGTGAGGGTTGTATGACCTTGTGAATATACTGAAACCCACTGAATTGAACACTTTAAATATGGCAGATTTTATATTAAATGTTTATCTCAGTTTTTTAAAAGTATCCCAAAGTGTTTAAAAAAAATTATCTGTTATTGAAATTGAGTGTTCATCTATTCCAGGTCCATGAAACATGGCCTAGAACCTAAAAGAAGCATTTTTACTTAAATATCAACCCTTGAGCCCTCTCCTAATTTTTAATTCTGTTTGGATAACATTCTATAATTGCTCTGATTTGCCACCTTCCGTGGGACCTTTTCCTACAAAATGTGTTCGCTTAAATCGTTCTATAAAGTGTAGATTTAGCAGCTCTGTTATAGTTTTAAGGTTTTCTTTCTTTGAGAGCAGACCTAAAGGTCTTTTTACTTTGAAATCTGCTTGATGGAAATCAGTTCTGGTTTGACTGTTCTGTCATTAGATTGGGTAAAATAAAAATTGACAAATGATAAAATCCAGCTTCCTTTGTGCTAGTTTTAGAGATTCTCTTCTCTAAATGAGCATGGCTTCATGAGAGAGTTCCTGTGAACAGCTACTCTTCGGGGACCATAGATTAATGTGACTTTTTTTTTTTTTTAAGATTTTATTTATTTATTTGACAGAGAGAGACAGTGAGAGAGGGAACACAAGCAAGGGGAGTGGGAGAGGGAGAAGCAGACTCCCTGCTAAGCAGGAAGCCCGACGCGGGGCTCGATCCCAGGACCCTGGGATCATGACCTGAGCCGAAGGCAGACGCTTAACGGCTGAGCCACCCAGGTGCCCCTAAGGTGACTTTTCTCAGCGTGTCATTATGTGCACACCTCCCCACCTTTGCTTCAGTAATTCCTGCTCATTTTACAGCTGCCAGGACTCAAGTCAGACGTCCCTGTCTTGGGGAGGGACAGGGGGTACCTTTCTTGACCACAGACCATCATGCCCCCTCTTTCACACCCTGTTATAGCTTGCTATACTTTTCCTTCATAGCACTTATGACCACTGGTCATTTAAAAAATTTGACTTTTGTCTCTCTCTAGCAGATGATAAGCTCTATGAGGATAAGGCCTGCCTTTGTTGTTTTGGACTTAGCGAATCTGTTTTGCTCACCGTTGTGCTACACCTAGAAGAGTGTCTGGCACACAAAACAAGGACTCAATAGTGTGTGTTAAATGAATGAATAAATCAGTGTTGTTGATACTATTATCACTTAGTAGGAAGTGTTAAGTTTTAACTTACTCCGTGGAAAAATCATTCTGTTCCATTCCTGTTCTGCTTTTATTCATTTGTGTTCTAATATAGTTACAGAGCCGTAGAATTAGAGCCAGGAGTCTGGTAACACTTCAGATTCTCTGCTAAGCCCTTGATAGCAGTCTCCCTTTCCAGAGTACCAGCTCCGTGAGGGCATGGATCTTTGTTGGCTTATTCACCATCCTGTCCCTAGTGCCTTGCACAGCGCCGGGAATATAGAAGGTGCTCAATCAATATTTGTTGTATGGATGAAAATCTTACCAATTTAAGTTATTTGCACAGAGCAAAAATGTTGAGAACATCCTGCCAGGAGTCAAAAAGCAGCAGGAAAACTAGTGTTAAGAACACGTATATTTGAACCATGGATGAAGAGTTAGGCTTATGTGAGGTGTTTCCCTGTAGGGCGCCAGCCTCCCCGTGATGGACCTGACCGAGCTCCCCAAGTGCACAGTGTGTCTGGAGCGCATGGACGAGTCCGTGAACGGCATCCTCACCACGTTATGTAACCACAGCTTCCACAGCCAGTGCCTGCAGCGTTGGGATGATACCACGTGAGTGTAGGAGTGAGTCCCCCACCCTGTCAAAGACCGTTATGACCCTTTGCCAGAATTGAAAATAGCCACCACCAAAAATGAACCATTCCAAGTGCTTGACTTCATACACCTGGGCGCCATGATAGTGAAGAGGTCACACGGAAGAGCCTTCCATGTTTCTTCACTTGCCTCAGTTCATGTGGGAATCAGTCAGCATTCTTAGACCACGTCCTTCTTAGTATCCTGATTCAGAATCTATGTGGGATTTCCAAAAGCAGCATGAATTGTTTGCTTCCAAGAACCAGAGAATGAGGGGGGGGAAAAAAAGAAAAGAAAAAAAAGGTAAAGCCGATCTTTGAGGCTCTTCTACCCAAATGAAATCTAGGTCTAAAATTTCATTTTTCACCTGCCCTTGATGTTTACCGTTTACTTTGGTTTTCTTACCATTTGGGCTATGGTAGCCTAATATTTCAGATTTAGCATCTTGTTGATGGCTGAGTGGCCAGTAATAATAGCAGTCGCTAAGTATGAAGCACCCATATGCCTACACTCTCCTGTTTCCTGCTGTAGTAGAGGCCTTATTTGCAGGGTGGCATTGCACAGGCAAAGAACTGAGATGAAAGCTGTACCTTGGTTTTTGTTTCTTTAAATCAAGGGTTGTTCCTCCCTTTGTAAACTGTGCTGTAGGACTTAGCTAGAAGAGTAAATCAGATGCTGGCCTGGGTCTCCCACTACAGAGCGGAAGACACAGAATCAAATAATCACACAGATAAATATGCAGTCGTGGCCATAACAGGGGTTACAAAGGAGCAGTGTGCAGCATTACAACTGGAGAACGAGGGCCCTGATATAGCCAGGGCTGCCTAAGAAGTTCAGTCTCGGGGGGATGAAGAGGCATTAGCCAGGGAAGGGGGGGACCTGAGAGAAGGCAGTATGAGGGCAGGGGTGTGCATGGGAAGGAAAGATCACATGTCAAAGCCCAGAAATTAGAAAGGTGAACATACATCCACAGGAATCCGTTGTCTACCCCCAAGTGACCAGAAGAATGCCAGCTTTCACAGAGCAGGGACCTTGTCTGGCTTGCTCACTACTGTGCCCTCACACTTAGCAGGAGACCTGGCACGTAGTAGGAGCTCAGAAAACATTCCTGAGCAGACAAATAAACCCTGGGTTTTCTCTAGCCTGTTTAGCTTGATGAGAATCTTTCCCCAGTTCTAGAGTGTCTTCAGTCAGTTCTGGGGTATCATGTGGGGGCTCGTCAAAGAATTGTCCAGGTTTAAATTTGCCTTGAATAAAGCCACACTCTGATGTAGGCATTCCATAAAGTGTTTATCTGTGTCTTGTGTCCGTCTTCTACAGCGTTTACGTTTTGGACACTTCTTTGTTCCCTGCCACTCCAGTTTTACTCTCAGTGCAGGTTAACTGCCCCAGAAGCATAGCATTTTTAAAGCTGGAAGTTTGCTCAGGGGACCATATTGTCCAGCCTCCTCATTTTACAGAGGAGGTAACAGACCCAGAAATGAAAAAATAGCATGTTCAAAGTGTCCTGCAGAGAAGGCCAGAACTGGGACTAGAATTCAACCCTCTATATGGACAAACCTGGCGGCTAGCGTCAGAAACACAGTTCCTTCCACAAATATGTTTTGAGCCTCAGTTACATGCACTGTATAGTGCTGGGTGCTGATGGGAGAGAATCAAACATAGATCCTCCCCAAGGAAGTTCGGTCAGCTAAGGGAGCTTACATAGGTGCATACAATTCAAAGTAGAAATCGGAGGGAAATAGAGATGGCTTCCCCATTGGGGGTAGTCAAGAAGGGCTGCATGGAGGAGGCAGCATTGGTATGCAGTCTTGAAGGGTAGTTTTTTGACAGATGAGATCTCGGAGGACATTCTGGGACGTTTTCCCCAAATACTCCTCAGGAAAATAAGATGACAACTCGAAAGTTATTTTTAAGGAGAAGGAAGCATTTAATAAACTGTTAATTATCTCTTAATCAATGAGATGGTATGTCATAGAATACACATGTATAGTACAAATAAGGTGATTTTTGTAATTTTTTCCCTTTTTTCTTTTTTATTCTAAGGATCATACTTACATTTCAGAAAGATCATTCTGGCATAATGTAGGAAATAATGATTTCAGAATTCGTGTTTTGTGTTTTTTTTCCAACCACTACCACACAGCTGCCACACAGACCAAAGGAATGACGCAGAGCTGGTTCGTACTTTCGACAAGACAGCTTGCTGCTCACTACAGCTGCCATTCCTGTTGTGTCTTCCAGTTTGTCTTCCAGCTTCTCTCTTTTTTAAGTTTTTAATTAAATTCCAGTTAACATACAGTTTTACGTTAGTTTCAGGTGTACAATAGAGTGATTCAGCACTTCCATACATCACCCTGTGCTCATCACAAGAGCCCCCCGTCATCCCATCACCTAAGTCACCCCTCCCCCACCCCCTCCCCTCTCTTACCATCAGTGTGTTCTCTTTAGGTAGGAGTCCGTTTCTTGGTTTGTCTGTCTCTCTGTCTCTTTCTCTCCCCTTTGCTTGTTTGTTTTGTTTCTTAAATTTCGCATATGAGTGAAATCATATGGTATTGGTCTTTGACTGACTTATTTCACTTAGCATTATACTCACTAGCGCCATCCACATTGTTGCAAACGGCAAGATTTCATTCTTTTCGATCCCTGAGTAATATTCCATTGTATATATATGGCCCATCTTCTTTACCCGTTCATCTGTTAATGAACACTGCTTCCATAATTTGGCTATTATTGATAATGCTGTTGTCGACATCAGGGTGTGTGTCTGGCTTCTCTTTTGATAATAAACAAAGAGACCAGATCATTTAGCTCTCCCTTAGGAAATACAGATCGAGCCTCCTTATCTGTGATAAGAACTTCATGTTCTTCCTGCTAATTTTCTTTTCTTGGTTGTACTTACTCAGTTGGGTAACAAATGGATACTAGTTCTGTCTTAAGCATTCTTTCTACTTGGTGCCAGTTCATAATTAGCTTCAATTATAACCTACTTTCTATCATTTTTGCCCATCTGACAGAAATATTCATGACTGGTACTTAGTGTTACTTTGTCTTGAGTATAACAGAAAGGCATTAATGGATTTTTTAATGGCTTTTCCCCCCCAGCTTTATCGAAGTATAATTGATCACCAAAAAATTGTATGTATTTAGGGGTGCCTGGCTGTCTCAGTCTGTAGAGTAAGCCCCACGTTGGGGGTAGAGATTACTTAAAAATAAAATCTTAAAAAAACCGTATATATTTAAAATGTACAACCCGATGACTCAATATACATACACATTATGAAATGTTCACCACCAAGCCAATTAACATCTTACCTCACACCTTTACCATTTTCCTTTTGTGTGTGTGTGTGTGTGTGTGTGTGTGTGTTAAGAACAGCCAAAGTCTCTCTTCTTAGCAAATTTCCAAAACAATATATTATTGTCAGCTCTAGTCACACTGAGGAACACCAGTTCTCCAGAACTGATCCATCTTGCATAATTGAAACCTTGTAACCCTTGACCAACATCTCCCGATTGCCACCTCCCCCAGACCCTGGTATTCATCTACCTTTCTACTCTGTTTCTGTGAATTTGCCTTCAGTGCCGTTTTAACTGACTTTTTGTAAATTGAAACTTGAGTACTTGGCACTGGTATCTTCTCCCACATGTTCATTGTATGGTAACATGCCATGTGTGTTCCAACATTAACTTCTTTTTGGTGAAATTTATTACAGATTTTAGTTTTAACTCTTGGGAGCAGAGTACATTTTGAGTGATTTAGATCTTTGGGAAATGGGAATAAGGTAGATTGTTGAAAGTAAAAATACCTTATGGATAACCGGACATAAAATTAATAACTTATATCAAGTCCCTAATTCTAACCTGTACATATTTAGTTCTTTGATTAAGCTTTAGACAGAAGAATGGAAGAAGGCATGAAGCAGATCAAGACTCCTTCGTTTTCTTCTTCCTTTATCAAGATTTTGGATTTTTTCATTTCATTTTGATAATAACTTGCAAGTGTTATCACTAGTTAGGATAAACACAGTGTGTGTAAGAGACCGAAGATGGAAAATGCAGTTTCTGACTTTTGGTTCTGTAGCAGCCGTCTCTTGTGCTTCATCTGTACCATTCTCCTTTGGTGTCCTGGGCAGGTGTCCTGTGTGCCGGTACTGCCAGACGCCAGAGCCAGTAGAAGAGAATAAGTGTTTCGAGTGTGGTGTGCAGGAGGTAAGTACTGCTGGCTGCTGGAAAAGAGCGCAGCTTTCACGGTCTGGGGTTGGCTTCTGCCCTTTGTGGCTGAAATTGTTTTCGATTCTTTTTTTTCTTTTTTGTCTAGGGTCAGGCAAGAAGTATAAATAAATCATTTTACACTCCTAAGCAAAATACTCTGTTTTTTATTTATTTTTTGAAAACGACTAGACTTTGGCTGATAAATTGTGAATATTTGTCTTGCTGTTTACCTAGAGTTCCTTAAAACCCAGAACGGGAAAATGATTGACCCATAAAAGCATCCTTGCTTTTTGGGTTTTTAAACATATGTTTATTCAAAACTCCTGTAGAAACAACTCAGCTTCAAGCTGTGTCAGGCTCCCTCCCACTCTGAGTGAGCCAGGTCTTGCATTTTTGTATAACTAATGAAGATGTTACCTTCTCTGTGGCAGAACCTGTGGATTTGTTTAATATGTGGCCACATAGGATGTGGACGGTACGTAAGCCGACATGCTTATAAGCACTTTGAGGAAACGCAGCACACGTACGCCATGCAGCTCACCAACCATCGAGTCTGGGACTACGCCGGAGGTGAACACTGTGCCCATTTTCTAATTCGGATCCATTCTGCATGATCTCTCCCTGGGAACCTCTCCGCTTTCCCTCCCAGCTTGAAGTCTTCCCGACAGCTGTGGCAAACTCAAATTCTCGTGGTGCCCCGTAGGGCACTATTTCCTACGAATGGCCTGAATTGCACATTATAAAGAGAGTTAACACTTCCATACTTGCCCTCTCACTCTTGCTTAAAGTCAGATGACTTAGCCCACTTGTACAGAAGTATTGTAAGGCTTTTAATTCAGAACACGTAAAAACAAAACCTTTGTCAAAGTTAAAAGTGTATGCAGACTCTTTTCATTGTGAAGAAACAAGCCAAACAAGCCTTGATTGGTGCATTTATCCTTTTCTTTAGATAACTATGTTCATCGACTGGTTGCAAGTAAAACAGATGGAAAAATAGTACAGTATGAATGTGAGGGTGATACTTGCCAGGAAGAGAAAATAGATGCCTTACAGTTAGAGGTAAGATACTTTATTAGTAATTACTAAGTACCTGCTTTTTACTGTCCTAACTTAAAAAATGGCTTGGGCTTTTAATTTTGTCATTTCCTCTGTATGTGAACTTTTTAAAAAAGTTTTGTCATTGCTACCTGTCTGATGATCTTCTGTGAAAGTCTAAGTCTCACCATACCTCATTATTTTGAATGTGGTGTTCCTCATTGTCTCAAGCTCAATATTAAGGGGGTCCTCTAGCTGCAATAAAATTGAAAGTTAAGAATCTGCCTGATGGCATCCCAGTAGCAGCTGGACAGTGAGCAGTTCAGAATAAGGAAACCCCAGTAGCATCTTTCCATGCCTGGGAAACTTTTTTGTATATCTTAGACGTTTTATGAATTAGACACTTACATACTCAAAGTATGTATTTTATGAATTTCATGCTTATATACACGAAGCCATTTGGGGGTATGCATATAGTTGAAGAAATAACAAAAGTAGCACAATCTGATTTTTCACTGTAGCAATAAATCCCATCTACTATAAAATTGTTGTACTGTAAATTTTACATTAATGAAGGAGAAGTTTAACACGAGTCTTGTTTTCGTTTTTGTTTTTTAAGATTTTTAAGAATTTATTTGACAGAGAACTAGCGAGCACAAGCAGGGGGAGTGGCAGAGGGAGAGGGAGAAGCAGGCTTCCTGCTGAGCAGGGAGCCCAACTCGGAGCTTGATCCCAGGACCCAGGGATCATGACTTGAGCCGAAGGCAGTCGATTGAGATTGAGCCCTGAGTCAGGCTCTACGCTTAGCATGGAGTTTACTTGCCCCCTCTCCCTCTGCTCCTCCCCCTGCTTGTGCATGCTCGCGCACGCTCTCTCTCTCTCTCACTCTGTCTCTTTCAAATAAATAAATAAATAAATAAAGTCTTTAAAAAAACAAACAACTTAACCTTGGGAGGAAATGGATATTTGAAAATCGCTCAGCTCCAGACTTACATGGTCTGATAGATTCAGTAGAATGACCTAAAATAAAGCTGATGTTTTTACTATTAAATGTATTGATACAAAAAATAAGTTTAAACCTTTTACATTAAGTTTTTAGAATAAGCAACCCTTCCACATTAACTCTAAGTACATTCATTCAGCAAATATTTATCAAGGGCTGCTGTCTGTCGGCCGCTCNTCCTGGTGCTGGGAGTGCAGCATTGATCAGCCCCCCTGCCCATTCCAGTGGCACACACAAGTTCCCCCACCTGGCTTTTCTCTCTCTGACACCTTCATTCTCTTCTCTAGCTTACAAACACATTCAGATCTCTGTTAGTCTTTTAGAATGGTCTTTCTGAAATGCAAATGTGATGTTGCCACTCCATGGCCCACATTTCTTAATATAATACCCCAGAGCCTTCCATAAGTTTCCATACCTTGCACCGTCGCCTAATTGATGTTACTCCTTCATCCTGAAGAGATCCTGAATGTCCACAGCTTACATCTGGGTCCACTAGTTCTCTGGAATCAGATCTCTGTCTTTACCTGTCTCCTCCTGTCTATCAGAAGCCCTCCCAAATCTCTCCTTCTCTCAGAAGTCCTGCCAGACCCTACTGTCATAAGCCATTTATCCTTTCTCTGTAGTTAAAGGATACTGTTCATTCATTCATGCGGTCAGGTAGCAAACGTTTCTTGACATCCAGCATGTGCCAGGCACTGGGGCTACAGAAATAAAGATAGAACCCTCACTTCCAACAAGTTGGTAGTGTAGTCGGGGAGACCTGGTGATTAAGTCCTGCTAATGATAGGCACTATACCAGGGGAGCTGAAAGGACTGCTTAACCCAAGGCTGGGAGGGACAGGGACAGCTTCCTGGAGGGGGTTGAGCTGATTTGAGTTATACTTTGATTTAAACACCTGTGGTTCTTAAAGTTAGCTTGAGCAATAACTTATTTGTTAATGTACATTTCTTTGCTTGCTTGTCCAGACTAGATGGTAAGCCCAGGACAGGAGTGTGATTGACATCTCTTTATTCCCCTGGTTTGTTGAGTAGAGTGTAATCAAGATGTAATACATACCCTGATGATTATACCTACTCTTCTGTGGGTGATTAAAAGTTGGGTTTTAATTGAATTTAAGAAACTACAGTGATTGATATTTTGGTGTCTATTCTCTATGTTTCTAGTATTCGTATTTACTAACAAGCCAGCTGGAATCTCAGCGAATCTACTGGGAAAACAAGATAGTTCGGATAGAGAAGGACACAGCAGAGGAAGTAAGTTTCTGGTTTGGTGCTGCTGACGTGCCATATGGCAGGGCTATCTGATGTTGCGTTGGGAGAAGGCAGGATACAAGAAAAGAGGAATGCTGGGATCTTCCTTAGTCTGATACAGAGATAAAGAATTGTTTTGTCTCTAAAAAGAAACCTTTGTTATACGTCAGTTATGGCTCACTAAAGTCGGGACGGGGCGGGGGGATGCAGTGCACAGAGAGAAGAAAGAAAAGAATTTGGAATCAGTTGGCTCATGCCAGTAATCTAACTTTAGATCAGAATTCCAGAGAGAAGTGGTTAAAAACATGAATCATCATTATATTACAGACTTAGCCCCTGAAGGCAGTATCAGGCAACAAGAAATTCTAGACCACAATAAGAATGAAATTAGTCAAAAAGAGGAAAAGGAAGAGACAAAAATATGCTGTTGCAAATGCAGCCAACTGAGCATTATTTAAGGAGAGGGAAGCCAACATGTATTCTCACCTAGAATCAGTAAATCAGGACAAGTGGATTAAATTGTATGCTGAGCTCGACATTACACCAAATATGAGGAAGAAATGAAGTATCTGCTATATACCCTAAAAAAAGAAGACTTGGATTTAAAGACTTGAGTATTTTGGTACTTTTGATTGGGGAGAGATTTGTTAACTTCGATCAGGTTTTCTAGTGCCTTGTGCAATTCCATTAAAAAAACAGAAGTATGTACACGAGGGCCTGTAATTTGAGTCAGCCAGTTGGTTTGTCAGCTTGAGAACAGCTGCTTTGAGGAGCTGCGTGTGGGCTTCTGCGGCAGCAAGATGGTGCCGAGCTCTTCGAAATCACAGAGAAGAAACGGAGGCAGAGGTGCGAGAGCTTCAGTGGTTCCCATGGTTCCTTGTTTATCTAGGGCAGAGGTTTTTGGATTTTAACAAAATCCTTTAAAGAAGATGCCAGTTCAGTACTCCAGCAGGTGAAAGAGAAAAGTGGAAACGCAGATGGAGGGCGCAGAGCCTTGCTTGCTTTTCCCATTGTCTCCAGCTTGTGCAAGGAACCCTGACAGTTCCAAAGAAGGGAGTTTGGAAACTAGTGAGCTCCCGAGGGTTCATGTATAATGGGGGCTCCAGGAACCTTTCTCAGGTTCTAGGGACAGTGTTCATAATTCACTGATCCTCTTAGTTTTAAATACAGGCTTTTAAATTTTTTTAAATGATTATTTTAGTAACTTTGCGAGTCTCCAGCAATAAGTAGACCTGCAGACAGGGACTGCAGAGGCAGGCTTGGGTCTCGTCTGTGTGGTAGCTAGGATTACCCTGGAATTAAGCAGGCAGGGCCAGGCTTACACACGTGCCAGGCCCTTTGGCCCCAGTTCCTGGATAGGCCTACAAATGAGGAGAAATCAGGCTTCTAAAATTAAGGCTTAACGCCAGCTTTAACATGATCTTTAGTTAAAAGTTCTTGATGTAGTTCATACAAGAACCTTCCAAGTGATGAAAGTGCCTTTCCAGAGGCACTCAGGGTCACTTGATGGACTAGTTCTGAATAGGGCTTGATTGGAGTACGGATGGGAAGGACATGCCTCCGACAGCACTCAGGAGGCAGAGCACGGGTCGCTGCCACTTGGTGTCAAGTTATGAAGTCCCAGGGACGAACGCTGGCAACTCTACACAGCCTCAGTGATCAGGTTTTGCACAGGGGATATGCCTAAAGTGCTTTGCGCAGACCCTTGAGAGCCAAGCTTAGGGTCCTCTCCACCTTTTAAGATTCTTTAGGATTAACTGCATTCCCTAACAAATGCCTATGAAAAGCAAGCCAAGGGGCAGGAAAGCTAAACACTGGAACTTGTGCTTCCTTTTACGTAGGGGTAAGATGGAGGCCAGGGCAGCCCTATGTAAAAGCTGGAAGGGCTTGAAAAGGAAGTTTTGTTTTCTAATAACAAATGTCGCTTATCCATAAGTTAATGGGTGATGCAGGGTTTTTATTCCTGCCACTGTCCTTCTTTTTGACTGGTCCTCTGTCCATTGGCACCTCCAGCAGGAGAGCATGTGCAGAGAGAAACAGTATCAGACCATGCGTTTCACTCACGGATATTCTTGTGCGTGGGCCTCTTTGTGGACTTGTTACAACACTGTTCCTGCCCCCACCCCCCACCGTGCCTTAGGTAGTGCAATTACTGTAGCGTGTGAGTGTCTGCTGTAGAAGCTCATGCCCTCTGGAAGGTTCTTGTTTTAGTGGGGCAATGTAGGAAGAACATAGAGCAGGCAGTCAGGACAGGTGAATTCCCCTACAGATCCGTCTTTTCTCATCGGACCTGGAGCTCCACGTAAATCAGTATTTTTCCAGCTGTGGATTGTGAAATGAGTTTGGTGGAGCACAGCTGGCCCTTTTATTTTACAGGATAGGAGGGATATAAAATGTCAGAGCGCATTATCGTTTAATACTGTTTTGTGAAGCTCTTGGTGTCAGTTGTGCGTGTACCTATACTGAGTGTTTCTTACTGCGGACTCATGGTCAGAAATGTTTTAAAAAGGCACTGATTTAAACCATCGTAACATTTGTCTACAGCAATATTAAAGAGCGTTTTGGGGTTACTTGACTATTTTTCATCTTGATTTAAGTGCGTTTGGCCTAAGTATCTTCAGTGAGCAGAACACATGCAGTTTGATCCCTTTTGATAGTCATTTTTGTCCTTTCCAATTTCCCTAAAGTAACAGGAGTCAGTTTAGGAGAAAACGTATAAAGCATCTCATGGTCTTTTATTTTAAAACAATACTGAGGAGGAAATAAATACCAAACTAGAATTAGAACAATTAAAAATATATATTTTTTTTAGAATTTTATTTATTTAGTTGACAGAAAGCGCAAGCGAGCATGAGCAGGGGGAGAGGCAGAGGGAGAGGGAGAAGCAGGCTCCCCACTGAGCAGGGAGCCCAACTCGCGGCTCGATCCCAGGACCCTGGAACCATGACCTGAGCCAGAGGCAGACGGTCAATCAACTGAGCCCCCCAAGCACCCCGAATTAGAGCAATTTTGAAGCTATTTTTATTTTTATGACATAGAGGAATCTTCCTCTAATTGTGTGTTCTTCCAACTTAACGGAAGTTGGCTATAAAGTTAATTTCTACAGTTATTTTCTTATTTAAAAAACAACAGTGCTGTTAGAAATCTGTTAGGCAGGCCGTATGGCAAGTTTTTAAAAGAAAGTATTAAAAGCAGTGGCCCTTTTTCTAACATGACGGACATTGCTGAGAGTTTACATCTGCCCAAGGGTCATTTTTCCTTGGCTGTACAGCTGTGGCCTGCAGTGTGGTACAGGGAGGTTTAGAACTTGGCTCTGGACCCACATTTGGTGTCCAGTCCTGGACCCACCATGCTCTGTCTAGTTGGGTGACCTTGGGCAGATCGCGTCACCTTTCTGTAAGCCTGTTTCTGTAAAAGGTTGCCACATCGAAGTCTCCGGCTTCTTACAAGGTATAAAGGAGATACTGCTTACAAAACACCTGGCTGGTATGGGGGCTGTAGGATTTAAATTCTCAGTCCCTTTCAGTTCCTGTTATTACTGCCTCCTGGTCCACCCGGCCTCACTACTTCTTCCCACCTCAACTTCGCCCTGTGTCCTTACACCAGTAGAGCTGAGGCATTTCTCAGTTGCGTGGATCGTCACACCTGAGTGAATCCAACGTCTGCTTAGCTAGACTACAAAAGACTCTTGGTTTCCAAAGCAGAATACACTAGAATTTTAAAATTCTCTTCAGTTTCTAAGACAATGTGACATGAATTCATTCTCTCTATATTGCGCTTATAAGTTAACTCAAAACAGGAACCGCTTATGTCCCACGTGGCTTTGTGGTACATGAGAAAATTAATACAGTTTTGGGTGGGGGGGACCCAAACAGTTAAAATCAGTTACCACCATTTTCTTGGATTAGATTAGATTAGTTTGTTAGATTATTTGGATAGCAATTTTTGGAATGTGATCTCAGGAGGAAAAAAAAAAAGTGATGAATTAAGAGAGGGTGCTCTGGTCTGGCCTCCGACAGACCGTCTCCTGCTCTGCCGTCTGAAGCTCTTCCTTTACTCCCGAGTCTTCCGCTTGGCACGCAGTGGTTCCCGATCACCCTGGGACAGAGGAACAGTAAAGCAGAAAGGGTTTCTCAAAATGTTTATTTCCATTACAGAGATTCTTTCAAATGATTGTCTCACCTTTTCTTAGTTTGGTTTGTCCAAGTTACAGACAGGTGACTGAAGAGACAATGGTGAAGTGAGCCCCGAGACCCCTCAACTATGCCTCTGTGAAGTGAAACTGACCTCTGTTTGCTCTTCCAGATTAACAACATGAAGACCAAATTTAAAGAAACCATTGAGAAATGTGATAATCTGGAGCACAGACTAAATGATCTCCTAAAAGAAAAGCAGTCTGTGGAAAGAAAGTAGGTGTAATTGGTCTCTTTTAATTAGCTCTTTCATTATAACAGGCTCATAAACAGGTAATCTCCTTCATTCCGGTGGAAACACTTTTCAAGTGTGTCTATCACTAGGTTTTCAGGGGCCCCCCTGTATATGGAGCAAACTTAACTGTGACTTCCCATTTATTAAAAACTACAGCGTTTCGTGCCAGACGGACGCCGTGTGGAATGCAGCGCTCTCCCCTTGACGTCTGAGCTGATTGTACGCGCGAATATCTTTCATTTTTGCCTCTAGAAAGCAACTGCCTTATGCTCCGAGCTGCAGCTTCTCTGAGCCGCGTGGCTGAGAACTGGCAGCTAGGAGAGTGACTGGCTAAGCCGAGATGGCGTGTACCCTGGCCTTAGAGAGGAGTTAGCAGGCTCGTTGAGTGCGGGGCGAGAAGCTCAAGAACAGTGGCAAGCACGTGCTCCGCTACCGTTCTGTGGGGGGGTAGTTGCTGCTGATTGAAATGACCTTTCTAGCTTACGTGTACTCAGAAATAACTGATTCTTTACCTCTGGACAAATGGACAAAAAATGAATTTAAGGAGGATAGCTTTAAAAGTTATTTTTTATTTTTTTGTTGTTTTGTTTTGTTTAATAAACCTTTATTCTGGAAGAAATTCAGATTTACAGAGGCTACCAAGATAGTGCAAAGAGTTTCCATTTACCCTTCACTGGTTTTCCCCCTTGTCAAAAGTAGGAGTTAAGAGTTTTTGGTTTTTGTTTTTTTTGCGTTGTGGCAAAATCTATATAACGTAATTTGTCATTTTAACTGTATGTGTATAATTCAATGACATTAAGTGGCATTCACAACATCCTGCTACTGTCACCACTGTTTCAAAATTTTTTCATCACACACAACACTCTTCACCAAAGGTTTTTTGTTTTGTTTTGTTTTCTTTTAAATATTTTATTTGTAAGTAATCTCTGCACCCAACATGGGGCTCAGACTTACAACTTGAGATCAAGAGTTGCGTGCTCTACCGACTGAGCCAGCCAGGTGCCCAGAGGATTTTTTTTTTAACTTCTGTAAAAACAACACTACGACATTAAGAGAAATTAAAATATTCTCCTATACTTTCAGCTCCCTAACAAACTGTATGAAAGAATTAAAACTGGAAGGTCTTTTCCACCCTGTAGATCATGCTGTCTATCTAGAGGTTACCGTTATGAATGAATAGTACCAGGGGATATTTACTCTTCCACATCTTTTGCTGTACCTGTATTAACATCTCACAAACATAATCTTTTTTCTTAAAAAAAAAAAAAAAATTAGGCATTCTGTTTGGTAAAATACTCTGTTTTGGAGATTTTTTTTTTCATATTGCTACATCTAGATCTATCTTGATCTTCATAAAGACTGCACAGTATTCCATTGTCTGGCGATCCCATGATAATTTTAACCAGTTCCCTATTGATGGATGTTTAAATTGTCTCAGGTCTTAGACTACTGTAAACTCTATTGCAATGAGTATTTTTCTCCTGATTTCTTTCAGCATGGTCTGAAATATATTCTGTAGGATATAATCTGTAGGATAAATTTCTAATAGGTGTGACAGAGGGCATGTGAAATTTTGATTTTTATAGGTATTGCCAAGTTGACTTCCAAGGAGTTTGTAGCAGTTCACGCCCCAGTGCCAATGCGTGGAAGTTCCTCTTTCCCCACGTCTGAGCTCTTTGGCATTCTGATACATAAAAATGGTATCTCAAATGGTGTTTTAATTTCTAATTCTTTACTTATGAGTAAGATTGAGCATCAAGAATAGGGCACTCCCTGTTCTTGAAAACTCTCCTCCAGCGAACGCAGGGGGGTCAGAGCACTTGACTCTCCGAGAATGTCACTATTCCTCATAACTTCTTTATCGTAGGCTGTTATCTCTAAGCCACCTATTTAACCACAGACTGCAATACAGAGAAGCAGTAGGAGTTTTACCATGAATCACAGAATCGTTTCTGCAATTGAAAAATTTCTGATGCTTAGAAATATTGTCCCAAAGCCACGCTGTTAACGCGAGCAAAATCCTTGCTTTGTAAAGCTGTTGCAGTGGCAGCACACCAGTCTCCTTCCACCGCAGGAGGGAGGAGTCCAGTCCCTAAATGGATTCTGAGATCACAGCGCCTCTGTTCAATCCCAGAGCAGAAAGGGGACAGTGTCAGCAAATGAAAAACATGCTTTTGTCTTCCTTTGTTTTGCAAAAGGTGCACTCAGCTAAACACGAAAGTGGCCAAACTCACCACAGAGCTCAAAGAGGAGCAGGAAATGAACAAGTGTTTGCGAGCCAACCAAGTCCTCCTGCAGAACAAACTGAAGGAGGAGGAGAGGGTGTTGAAGGAGACCTGCGACCAGAAGGATCTGCAGATCACCGAGATCCAGGAGCAGCTGCGTGACGTCATGTTCTACCTGGAGGCTCAGCAGAAGATCAACCACCTGCCTGCTGAGACCCGGCAGGAAATCCAGGAGGGACAGATCAACATCGCCATGGCCTCGGCCTCCAGCCCCCCCTCTTCGGGGGGCAGTGGGAAGCTGCCCTCCAGGAAAGGCCGCAGCAAGAGGGGCAAGTGACCTCTGGGAAGTAGATGTCCCTGAGACTGTTTTCCCTGGCACGGCGAGGGTGTGCTGGGGCTTCAGCTACATGTGAGGGTGGACCTGGAATAAGTACAAGTGGGGACGGAGCCGCCGTTGTTTGGATCTTTTCTTTGCTGCGTGTGCTGTAGCAACCGTAGGGCCGGTGGCGAGGAGAGCTGATGGAAATGGGCCGGGTCTTTAAAAGGTGGCTGCTGTTTTCCACCGTAATAGTTCACTAACCTCAGACATTCTCTAATGACCATTTTGCCTTCCTACTTGATAGAAGCCCCAGCTCTGCTGTGCATTCTTCCATCGTATTTATTGAGTCGGTGTATTTCACGTTCAGTTCTGGGGTCTATTCAAGACATCGAATTTTTTTTTTTTTTTTTTGTAACCTCAATGGTCACGTTACCTGAGGTCATAGCAGCTGCTTTAAAGAGAGGTTTGCACTGGCCACTGAGGATTTATGAAAATTTCCTAGTGTTAGTCTCCTATCATTGTCATCCCTCCCTGCATCTGGGAATTGAAGAATTGGTTGAAGGTCACATGAAAAGAGGCTGGGCCCGTAAACCTTCAGTCACTAGCATGTCACCAGCCGCCATCTCTTGCTCCGGGGCTAGCCAGGAAAAACAAACAACCCGCACAGGCTGAGCTGACCCAGTGTAGGGAAGATGGTGGCGCTTCTACTTTGTTTTCGATGACTCCACAGCACATTGTGAACCTCAAGTAAGGAGGAGGCCAAAGGGTTGCTCCAAGACCCAGCTCTCGGAGTGGATTTCCTAGCATCTAGCAAGAATCAGCAGGCAGATTTATCATCCGTGTGAAAACGCAGAGTGAGGCCTCTGACTAGCTGATTGTGTATTTTGCTGGGATCAGTATTTTCTGAATGTTTACAGAAGATCGGGCTGCATGTTCAGGTTGCGGCTAGAGGGAGCTTGGGCAGATTTTCAATGATGCTTTTAAGATACAACCAAAGGCTGTTTTTAAATCCGAAAATGAGAATTTTAACAGAGCCCTTTTAAAACAGTCATGCAATGCTTGTTGTGAGCCAACAGAGGGGCTGTGTACTTTCTCGAGAAACCTTAACGTCAAGTAATTCATAATACGCAGTAATTAAGCAAACTTAATGTAAGACCCGTGTTGGAATTTAAGCTTCCAAAGGAGGTAGCCGGATAGGTTAACAAGATGTGCCATTAAATGATGGGGTTTGTTTTCTGCTTTAGAATTAGCCAGAGTTTTCAAATGATCATATTTTAGAATTGTTTTTTAGCCTATGATTAGGCTTCATCCATCCCCTTTGGCCTAAACGTCTTACATGTTACTTGTTAGCACACAAACTGTATTGTTAATCACCATCCATTTTTGTGGGATATGCTGTAGCATTTCCCAAAAAACCTTACCTGTAACTTTGCAAAACGAATGTACTCAGATTCTCAATTTTTACTTAGGGCAGACCAACTCTACAAGTCCCCCTTGGACTTATATATACAGATATCTTAAAGCAAGAGCGGGAATGTAAAGCATAACCTAATTCTCTTTCCTATAGAGATTCTATTTTATTTAAAGTCTATTTTTACACTAGTTAGAATCCTGCTTTTTTGGCCAAGTACTTGTCTTGCATGTCTGACCTTGCAGAAGCTGGGGTGGATTGTAGCATACTAATTAGGAGAATTAGAAGTAGTTGACAAAGCTTGCTCGCTCCTCATTTTCCCATGATCACCTCCATCAAGCAGCCCTACCACCAGCTGGGAGAACAGAGCTCTTCAGTACAGGTGGGCTAAGTGTTCTGAAAGGCTGTGCCCTGAGGAATGAGCAAATAGGCAAATGTTTCCTAACTACTTGAAGGTTTAAAATTTTTTTTCCAGAAATAAAGAATCTTATCAAGGTACATTAAGAAAATGTTTTTGAAAAGGGTCAAAGAGTGATGTTTGAATTTGACAAAATTACATAAGATAGAGACTGTTCGTGTTTTCTTGAGGATAGAAATGAACCACTTAATATATCCGTACTACCTTGAACAATGAAATTGCATTAAAATAACCAAACTTTGAAATGATTTTGCCCTGTGTGAAATTTGTGTCTCTCTGATTGACATTTGCTTGGGAGCTTGTATCTATAACCTAAGAAAGTGTCCGTGACCTTGGATTTAAAAGACGCATTAAAAATCATCCCCTCAACAATAGAGTGAGCAGCTAGATTATTCATGTTTCCACCCCTTTGCTCCAACTTCCCAAACTAATAAAAAGAATAAGGAAAATTATTGGAATTTGGAGGCTTGGGATAGGCTGAGACTCAGCACACAACTCTTTTTGCAAACGGAAAGCAATTTATACACCAGAGACTTTTTCCCAGGCCCTATCGCCAGCTGAGATTGTTTCTTCTTTGAAACTGTCCCAGATGTGACTGGTTAGGATACACTGGGAAAGACAAAGCCCTGAAGCAATTCCCAGCTCGATGCTTGCTCAGGGACGTTGTCCTCAGCAGAGGGCTAGGAAACGAAACAGCCAGCCAGGAGAGTGTAGAGAGCTTGGCAAATCACAAATGAACAACCTTCTGTCATCACTTGGAAACCCCTCTCCTGGTACAGTCGGGATACACAAGTTACAAATACTATCCTTAAAATTTGGCTGCTGTGCACTCTGCCACGTTGCTTGGGCTGGTGGCAGACGGGCTCACGTGATGAAGTCAATGGGCTTATCTAAAAAAGGAAAGTTGCTCTCACTTTTGAGGAAAGTGATTTCGTCTTCTCCAGGATAAAGCTGAATTAACTGCCGCAGTGAATTCTGCTGCGTTAATTTCTTTCTTGGCAGTGGAAGGGAAGTTTTTCTGGAGTCTCTCACGACCCAGCTCCTGCTCCTTCATGGTGCTGGGGGATGTCTACACTGCTCAAAGACCTGGCTCTCACCTTAAGCGAGTTTAGGAAGCCACCAAGAGCCACCAAGCCTCTGACAGGCTTCTGCTTCTGGCCAGCCCTTTTCACTCTTGTCTTGAAGTTTCTTGAAGTAGGAGTCCTAGAATATCTGCATGGTATCTACACCAACAGATGTAGCTTTTTTTTTTTTAAGATCTGCGAGAGAGCATGCGTGCAGGCCGGGGGGAGGGGCAGGGAGTGAATCCTCAAGCAGACTCCCTGATGAGCAGATTCCCAGGACCTGAGTTCATGACCTGAGCCGAAACCGAGAGCCAGACACCACCTACTGAGCCACCCAGGCCCCCCAAGATGTAGCTTTTAAAGTTAAAAATTTTTAAGTGACGGGAAGGAGTAAAGTAGTAATAGGGAAAAAAGCCTTTCCCTTCAGGAACCGCCCCGCCCCTAGAGCCGAATCCTGTGCAACGTGAGGTTCATTCCCCACCCCACCCCCCAACATTGCACTGCCCTCAGCCTGGAGCAAACACATTTTTGCGTTGGTACATTAGGAGACCTCAGGGAAGTTATATAAAGCTGCTTTTATTTCTTATCCTCATTGAGGGGAGCTATGGGGAGAGCTTGTGGCCTCTTCATCCTGACTAATGTCATAATCAACTCCTTTATGACTTCATCTTTTAAAGGTAATGGTAACCATTTACCACTTCCTGGTGACCCTTTTTACCCTGCCTCCCTGGGCCTCGTGCCCTCCCCGAATGCTCAGGCACTTGACAATATTAGGTTCTGTTAGACATTCGTTTTGAAAGCTGCACTCCCAGAAGCCAAAGCTATCTCAGCATCATTTTAGCTAGTATATTTTCACGAACATGGAGCAGTCTCTACTGTAATTCTGGAAGCTTAGGCGAGCACGAAGGGCTCTGCAGTCGGTTCTTAATCTGGATTTTGCATTCTTACTGCACTGAAGAAGGCCAGGGAGAGATGACCAATCTGTTGTTTTACACAAGATGAGTGTAGTCTTTAGGGCCCAATGTCGAATTGCTTCAGGTCAGAAACTTCTCACTGGAATCATCTGGAAAATGTGGTTTTGGTACTTGGCACGGAGCTGCGCGGGTGCAGATAACGTTTATTACTCCGAGGCTAATTACCAAGTGCACTAAGTGAACTAAAGCCGCTTTGCTTTTTTTTCAGATCACGTTCTAAATCCCCTGACCCAAAACTCCTTTCAGATCCAGCCTCGAATAAGACTGATGGTGAAATTCTTCCCGAAAGATAAAAGGGGAACATAAATGCTGAATACGAGAAACACTACTGACCTGGCCTCTGTGGAGATGTCTTTCACCATCTCTTGTCTGGAAGGAGCAGTCGGTCCCAGACCAAATCTGCCTCTATGTCCATTTCCTTATTTAAACAGGAAGGGTGCGCCAAGACCCCTCCAGCCAAATCGATTTGTGATTGCAGATTCTCAATCCCTTGGGTATGGCCCAATGGGCCAAGAGTCCAGACTTTCCCTAGAGGGCTGGGCACAGTCAAGTGCCATTAAAAGAATGATGTGTCTCCACCACTTGAGAAACTAGACGGTTCACTTTCATCACTAACATAATGGTTAGCCCCAAAAGACTTTGGTGCTCACTGAAAAGAAGGAACACGAACTCATTTCGGGGGCAGAAGAGCAAGATCACAGAGAAGGACCGAGAAGTGAAGGAGAGTCCATGGAAAATTTTAGGAGGAACAAGAGAGCGGCTCTCCTGGAAACACTCCAGCGGAGAGCAAACAAACTGTGACTTATCACACACAGCCAGAGGGTCCTCCAGCAGCATTTTCCAGGAATTATCTTTTGTGAAAGACTTAGCCTTAAGTCGTGGCCATGCCCACTCACACAGTCTAACTGATGAGTTTGTGCTCACACGGAAACTATGAGCCCAAAACCGTTTGCAGAAGAGACAGCAGTAGAAAAGCCACGTCACAACCCCCTCCCGCCCCCACCTCCTGGCCCCACCTGTCCTTGCGGAAAAAAATTAAAATCCTCTTTTCAAAATGCATGCCTCCAGAAAACAGCTTCATTGCATTTGTTTCCATGCCGCGGAAAATCGACACTAACTGGCTTTGATCCCAAACAGGGCCAACTGCAGAACGCTGAGGTTCTGCACCCGGGAGCTCAGAGGCCTCCTCCATCCACCCTCCCCCCAAGCACATTCGTCTTCAATTATGTGGGAACATGCCTGGGCCGGGGGCTGCTGCCAGAACTCTCCTGGCCCCAATGGAGGAGGCCCCGTGCTGCGGCCCAGAATTTTGCCGAAAAGTCCATGCAGGATCTCTCAGTTGCTGCCAATCGTGCACTCTCCCTTTGGCGAGATTCCTAGCTCTGTTTGGCCAGAGTAACGCTAAAGCTCTCCCTTCTCACTTTCTTCCTCTATGCTCGGTTCTCCTCTCCCCGCGGCCCCCTTCCCCCTCACTCTTATAAATAAGAATGTTCTGCTGCTTTTCAGAACCAGAATAATCCCAAGAAAGACAGCCTACCCCTAGCCCCTCCTCTCTCCTCTCCCAGCCGGAGCCCTCCTCGGGAGAGGGCTTTTTGGTGAACTCTTAAAAACAGTTTTCACCTGCGGAGATAACATTCTTGTGAGAAGGGAGGTAATTGACGCTAAGAAGCCCGATTGAGTTACTGTTAGCCCGTGTGAACCCAAGTTGACTTGGAACCACCTAGAAGAACAAACCCAGGAGAGACCCGTTTTCCAGCACCAGTTACCCCCAAGGAGGCAATCCAGAGAGGCAGACCCAGAACCTCTGTTTTCTTTGTAGGACCCAAAGCCGAGGGAGAATTAGAAGCGCAGAATTCGAGACCTCTTCTCCACATGCTGAGCGTTCAGGGTGGGAGCAAGCTCTGCCCTGTTTGGACGGGTCTGATTCCAAGGGCTTGAAGCTCACGTTTGTTGAATTGCTGCCGACCGAACCACAGTTCTTACGCTGAGTACTTTCCACGCACTGTTCCGTTCAGTCCTCCACGCCAGCCGGTGAGTAGGTAGAACTACCCCGCGGTACAAACCGAGAAACCGAGGCCCAGCAGGGGACAACTCAGGACTGGCTGAGGTCGCATCGTGGATCCCTGGTAAGGGCTGAGGTCGCATCGTGGATCCCTGGTTAGGGCAGTGCTCAGTCTCAGCATTACCTGAGTCCAAAATCTGGGCTCCTGGCCACTCCGCTCAACTAGCCCCTCTACCCTTGGGACGTGGGGACAGAAAGGACACAGCTCCCAAGTCCCCATTTTGTGGTTGCTTTGGGAAAGGAGCAGAGTACTGACGAGGCCACTTTGGTGTGAGTAAAACGGTCCCATACACCCACCTTTTGCAAGCCTCCCCCGCTCCTCATGGAACTTTCTAACATCTGTCTCCTCTCCCACTCCAGCGGGGCCTGAGCCAGAGCTGATAAAGAAGGAGGAAGAAAACCACGCCAGTGGTCCCCCCTCCACCCAAAAGCCGACTTTGGGGAATCACTTCATTCCGATTGCCTGTTGTGGCCCCTTCGCCCCAGGGAGGCTTGGGGCCCAGTCCACACCAACCACTTAAGCTGACATCTCGGTTCTTTTATACAGAGCTTCATGGAAGCCTGGGTGCTTCCCCAGCTGGAAAAGTTGCTTCCGGAACCAAAACTATCTAGACTCTAAGGAGTCCTTTCTTTGAGAGCATAGACTCAGTTACTGCCCCCAGAGGCGCACACAGGAATAAACAGACTAACTGGAAACTTGAGGTTCTGGAAGGATCAGCTTAGCTTGTGGCTTCAGTTTATTACAGAATAAGTGGAGAGAAAGTCTAGAACAAATTTTTTATAAACTCCCAGGGGCTGTTACAAAGTGGTGTTAACCTGGCAGGTATAGACTGGTCTGTGTGTGTCCGCGTGTAAAGGTCATCCAAAACCTTTTTCTTTTTCTTCTTCTTTTTTTAATATTATAACAAGTCAAATTTAATTTAGAATACAGATGCAATACCTATTATCCTACTTACAATTATATATTTTAAGTGCTATAAGATAATTGCAAGAGCACTGTATTTTGGGATATACACATATATTATTTCTATGTTTTTTATTTTTGAGATATAATTAGCATATAACAGAATGCAGGTCTCAAGTGTTCAGTTGCATGAGTTTTGACAGTTGTCCACGTCCGTGTAATCACCACCCAAATCAAGATGTAGAACATTTCCATCTCCCCCCAAAAATAGGATGTTTTATTTTTAAAGCAGGAAAATATAGAGAGGGAAAGTAAAAGTGGTCTTATCTCAACAGAGGAAACCATTAACACTTTGGGGTGTTTCTTCCAATGTTTTCTAGGCATATTGTTTCTATATGGTTTATTTGTTCTCTCAGTCATTACTTGAGGGCCTACTAAGTGCCAGACTCCATCAGGATTCTGGGTCTATAAGCGGATACTACAGTCCCAGTCCTTGCTCCTTTACAAACAAACGAAATTGTATGAAATTTCAGAAAACGATAAGTGCTAGGAAGGAATAGTGTCAGGGGCAGGAGGGAAGGGCTGCATTACGTAGGGTGGCTACAGATGCCTCCATGCTTGATTATGTGCAAAACAAGTCTTGCTTCGGACTTCCAGCCTCCAGAACTATAATAGAATCAACTTCTATTTGTTCTAAACCCCCCAGTTTGTGGTACTTTGTTACCCTGGGACACTGACATGCAGGTCTTTGCTTCCATTCCCTCCGACAGCTTGACAACTGCTCCCTTCCCCGGCCATTTCCTATTCCCGCACTCCACCTAAGCGCGGTGTCCTCCTGAAGGCCCGCCTGGTGTCCGGGACGAGCCTGGCCTCCCCAGGCTGTGGTTTCTCTGTACACCAGCAGTCATGAGTCATTCCTGGTCATCTCCACCAGCCCTCTGAAGGCGAGGGGTTCTCAGGAATAAATCCCAGCCTCCCTCTTCCTTTCCCTCTCTCTCTAGGTGAGCTCACCAGGTCCTGTGGCTTGAAAGACCATCTCGACGCCACGAAGTCCCATCCCCAGGTGGCGGACTGTGGCCTGGACCCTGCTCCGAGCTCCAGATTCACAGAAGCGTCTGCTTGCTCAACGTCTCTGTCGGGATGCCGCACACACAGGTACCTTAACGCGCTTGAAAGGAACGCTTCCGTTCTCCCCCACAAACCTGGCTCTACCTGCAGCTCGGGTCTTTTGTCTCAGAATAAGACTCATCCTCTTCCAGCGAGGAACTCAAGCCAGAAGCTGGGCATCACCCTTGACTCTGCCTTCTTTCCCCTCCCCAGCCATTGGCAGGCCTCCCAGATCTTTGCAGAACCCACTCTGTCCAAGCCACTGTCTTCACTCCTCTGGACAGTTGCAGTGGCTTCCTTGCTGGTCTTTCCACCGTTACTCCCGCCCCTTTCCACATCATTCTCGATACCCTCACTTATGACAGTTAGAAAGCCCATCCTTGATTTTCCCAGATCTTAGAGTAAAATCCAAAGCCTTGCCTCGGCCTACAAGATCTTGCGTGACCTGGCCCTGACCTACCTTTCCAGTCTCATCTCGCAGCTCTCTCCCTCCCTCTCACTACCTCCCAGCTCCCTTGACACTTATACAGTGTGTTCGTCTGCTAACACAGCCGTAACAAAGTGCCACAAACCGAATGGCTTAAACAACAGAAATGCGTTGTCTTGCGGTCTGGAGGCGAAAAGCCAAAGATCAAGGTCACTACAGGGGTGGGTCCATCTGAGGCCGTGCGGGAAGGATGTGCTCAAGGGCTCTCCATGCAAACGGAGATCTGCAAGTCTGCCTCCAAGCCTGGACAGGCAGTGCGGTGCCGAGGTCTGTGCCCGGGGCCTGGGTTCAAACCGCAGCTCTGCTACGGCCTGGCTGAGTGGTCTAGGGAAAGTTATGTGACATCTCTGAGCAGTGATTTCATCTCCGGAATGGAGAGAGTAGTAATATCTGCCCCTCAGAAGATTTGTGGGAGGATTAAAGGAACTGGTGCTTAGCTCAGCTCAGTGGACACAAATTGTGGTCTCTGTGTTAGCGTTTTCGCCACCCCCAGTCTCCCCCAACCTGTGTTCGTGGCCCCTGTGCTTACACATTTTGAAGGTGGGGACCGTTTTCCTTCATCCGCTCAAGGCCTGGCCCAGAGAAGCCCCTCAACACTGGCGTGTTGGAAGGGATGAGGAAGGAGGGAATGGACAAAGGCCTGGGCAGAGTAAAACCAAGCATGCTCCACGTGGTAGGAGGCAGGCAAGGGGCAACCTCATCCGTACGATGCCAGCACCCAGCAGCTCCCCCGGCATGGCCGGGGCTTTAATAAACACTTGCCGAGTGAATGGGACAGGCAACAGGAAAAATGTACAAAATGTCTGAGGGGCTCAGGAGAGGGCAGGGTGATTGTGACTGAGCGTGCCAGGAATGGCTTTAGGGACAAGGTGGCAATCGAGATGGACCTTGGAAGGACAGAGTGGGCTGGCCTGCCCTGTGGCCTCTGTCTTTGCAGCACTAAAGCGAGTCTGGAGAAAACAGCCTTGAGCAAATTCTGCCAGTTAGAGGAATGTATCTGTGAGATGCTTTGAGGTACGAGTAACAGAACCCCAGCCGAAGAGGCATGGCTCACACGATGAGGTGGGTCCGGGTCTGGGCAGGTGAAATGAGCGGCTCAGCAGCCTCACCAAAGACCTGGTCCAGAAGCCCTCCAAGAGACTTTCCCTCACTTTCCATGAGGCCAACCGTGGTTCATCTCCCAAGACTGGGGATAGACCTCACCACCCCAGAAACTCAAAGAGGGTGACTATCTGGACAATTGCGCTGCTCTCTTAGCAAACAGATGAAATCATGATTGGTTGGAGCCAATCATAGGATGGGTATGGACAGGGATGGTCATGTGATGAGATTATGGCCAATGAGATGGAGAGGGAAGTCTGCTGGGGGTTTCTGGAAATGATTTTACCCCCTGAAATAAAAAAGGTGAAAGTGAGGCAGTTCCTTTTGTTCATGGCTCCTATCTTCCTTCTTTCCTTCCTTCTCAGAATGCCACTGTGTGAGGCTATGATGCTTGGTGTCACAGCAGCCATTCTGTGACCCAGAGGGACAATGTTACAGACATGCTAAGGATGGCAGAGCAGAAAGTGAGAAAGAACCGGGTTCTTGATGACGTAGTTGAATCACTGAACCAACACTGGAATTGTTTGCCTGCAGACAGCTAATTCATGCAATAAAGAAACCTTTATCACTTCAGTCCCATTAGTAGGGTATTGTATTACTTACAGACTAAAGCATTCCTAATTGATAGAGTCCCTAACTCTGTCTAACTTACTTCCCTCTCTACGTTTCACATTCCTTCTTTGCTGGCAATAAATTTGGAGCTGCCAGCCATCTTTTCTGCCATGTGGGAAGAGATCACTTGAGAATAAGATCAATACAGCAAAAAGGAGAGGGGAGAAGTGGAGAGGGACTGGATCCAGCTATGCCAGAAATGAGCCCTATCCCTGGACTTTGCAGTTACATAAGCCAATAAATTCCATCCTCCCTCTCCCCCACCTTTTTTTCCCCCCTTAATCCAGGTTCTTTTGATTTTCTGTCAATGAAAGAGTCTTGACTAATATACTGTGCCCCAAAGTGCCATTTCGGGGTCTTCCCCCACGTCACAGACCATCACAAAGTATTTGTCAAGGAAATGAATTCACTACTTTACCTTCTCTTTCCTGCATCCCAGACTCGGAGAAGCTACCCAGCCCCCTGCAGTCGTGGTGCTGGGTGTCTGCAGTGCACAGCGTGTTCAGCCACAAAGTCTTACAAAGTGAAGGCCTGTGTTAGTCAAGATCCTTCAGGCACAAGTCAGGAATCCAACCCCGACTGATAGAAGCAGATAAGAGGAATTGCTTAGCTCTCGTTAAGGGAAGCTCGGGGGTGCGGCTGGCCTTGGGGACTGTGGTCCCACACTTGGCCAGCTCACTAACCACCGAGAGCTCGGTTTTCCTTCCGACTGACCTCACTTTCCCGTCCACACGCAGGCTTCCTCCAGGTGGAGACGGATGAGGGGGGCAGGACCCCACACGGCACCGGGTACTGCTCACACTGGCTCACCAGCACCTTCTCTCTCCAGCCTCCCTGCAGAGTCCCATAACTTCATTTACTTTAGCCCCATCTGGGCCACATGCCCTGCCTGGGGTAACCTCTCTGACTCTGACTGACCATACCCTAGGCCATGTGCCCTGTGGCCTTGAGGGCAATGGGACCATGACCACCTTGTGTGGGGAAGAGAAAGCTCCCCAAAGAAAGGAAGGGAGCTATTATGCAAATGAGGGGGGTCGGGAAGGCAGGGCCTGGTGGATGGAACTACTGACATCTTTCATAAAGCCATCCCACTACAAACTGGGACTTAAAAAAATCTTAATGGATTTCACGAACTGCTTTGGACTCACTAAATACTTCTTCTGCACCTGTTAAGTGCCAGGAGCTGTGTTAGGAGCTGGGGCAATAAAGGTGACCGAGCAAAAGTCCCTACTCCTACAGATGTCCCAATCAAGTAAGTGACCAGTTATGTAAACCGATACCGTGGTTCGTGGTTCGCTGTCGTAAACTGTTGTGCTCTGGGAACGCCAGAAAAGGTGCACTTCATTCTCCCCCGTTGTGGGGATTAAGGAAAGCTACAAAAGAGAAGTGCCATTTGAGCTAAGCCTTGAAATTCAAGTATGGAGATTGGCAGGTGGAAAGGGGTGGGCCAGTCCTTCAGCAGAGGAAACAGCAGGAGCCAGGAACGGAGGGGAGGAAATGCCTGGTGGAGCCCAAGAGCTTCAGGGGAGCCCCAGCTGGCTAAAGCGGGGGTGTCGTGTGTTCGGGTACAGGGGTGGCCAAAGATGGCCACATCCTCATCCCCCACACCCATGAGTACTACCTGATATAGCAAAACCGACTCTGCAGATGGGATTAAGTTAATGATCTTAAGATGGGGAGGTTGTCCTGAATTATCCAGGTGAGACCTAAATGCAGTCACAAAGGTCCTTATCAGAGGGAGGCAGGAGACCAGAGCAGTAGGAGATCGTGTGACAACAAAAGCAGAGGAAGAAAAGGCAAAAAAGCCAGGGAATGTGAACGTCATGCAGAAGAAAAGATAAGGAACACGTTCTCCCCTAGAGCCTCCAGAAGGAATGAGGCACGTTAGCACCTTGGAGTTAGCCCCACGAGACTCACTGTGGACTTCCAACCTCCATAACCGTGTGATGATAAATTGGTGCGCTTTTAATCCACCAAATTTGTGGCCATTTGTTACAGAAGCGATAGGACACTAATACAGGCAGGGTGGTCGATGGCAAGAGAATAGGATCAGGTTACGAGGACCTTGTCTATCACTCCGAGAAATTTGTCCTGGCCAGTCCGCGTGTTCTAACACCCTGGCCACAGTAATAGGTGAATAAAAGAACATGTGACCCAGTTCTGCCCAGTGAGCACTGGCCCTACGAATTTTGCGGTAATGCTGTCTTCGGGGATTGCCAAACTGGCCAGAATGGAAACTTGGAGCTGTAGGGGGCCATCTTTGCTACCACTAAGGAGGACTTGCCTGGGGATGTAGTGCCCAGAATGTATTAGACTTGGGGACCCAGTCCCCCTCCTTGCCTGGAGGATAGCTGAGCTAAGAGATGGAGAAGGACGGGGTCCCCAAGTCTAATACATTCTTCAGCCAATTTGTATAATAAGCCTTTTGTGCCACTTGAAATGGAGACTCATGGGGAGGAGTGGGGATGATTTTTTTTTTCTCTTTAAGTAGTCTACACACCCAACATGGGGCTTGAACTCAGGACCCTGAGATCAAGAGTCACACACTCTTCGGACTGAGCCAGCCAGGCTCTGAAAAACCCCTGAGTGGGTTTTTATTGGACAGGGATGACACCTGTTCTCCTCAAGCTCACTCACAATCTCACATTGGCCGCCATCAGTTCCTCCCTGGCAGGAGACTTTGGTTCTTGCTACTGGGCGTCTCCATAAACTGCCTGAGTGTCCTCATGACAGGGCAGCTGGCTTCTGCCAGAGTGAGCTCTCTCAGGAAGAGAAAGCAAGGGTGCCCGCCCAAGGTGAAAGCCGAAGGCTTTTTGGTAACCTAATCTTGGAGGTGACAGAGCATCGTTTCGGCCATATTCAGTATGTTGAAGCGAGTCATGAAGTCCAACCCAGTCACAAGGGGGCTAGAGTTACGCTTCCCTTTTTTTTTTTTTAATTTTAAGTAAACTCCACGCCACACATGGGACTTGAACTCACGACCCAGAGATCAAGAGCGGCATGCTGTACCCACTGAGCCAGCCAGGCACCCCCAGCTTCAACTTCTCAAAGGGAGGCATATCAGAGGATGTGTGGGGCGTCGTTTTTAAACCACCATACCGCCAAACCTCCCCCCATCTCTCATTCATGAGATTTGGGTCACATGGTTGTACCTGAACCAGTCACTGGTAAGGGGAATGGATTCTCCTAAGATTAGTCGCTGCTGGGGGCTGGGCTCAGTTTCCTCGGGGCTCAGGGCTGCTTGGGGGAAGGGTTTGGTATTGGGGGAGAAAGGAAAGAGTGGGTGTCAGTGTGGACACAGCAGTGAGTGTCTCACAGGCAGTACACTGGGGTAACTGGGAAGGCGGGGAGAGGTTTCAACGGGAGAGGAGCTAAATTTGATACTTAATTTAGTCCCAGATTCTTGAGTGGTATATATTTACCAGAAGAAGAAGGAGAATAAGATGAATGGCGTTTCCTTTCTGACTTGGAACCCTGTTTTGTCCCCTCTGCCCTAGAAATTTTGTAATTTGTGTTCTCTACAGAGACACAATAATCCTTTTTATCACTGGAGTCTTTGCAAAAATGCTAACTATTTCATAATGAAAGTCAAGGTTGTGCTAATTAAAGGATCTAACATGAAGCCCAAACAGTTTTTTCTGATTGAAGTGAAATTCACATAACAGAAAATTAACCATTTTAAAGTGAACCTTCAGTGGCATTTAGTGCATTCACAGTGCAGTGCACACACCGCCTCTGTCGAGTTCCAGAACGTTCACACGCTCTTCCAGCCCCAAAGCAACCCCGGGCCTATTAGCAGTCACTCCCCATTCTCCCCTTCCCCCAGCCCCTGGCAAGCGCCAGTCTGCTTTCTCTCTCTATGGATTTGCCTGTTCTGGGCGTTTCATATACATGGAATCATCTAATACGTGGCCTTTAGCATCTGGTTTCTTTCACTTCACGTCGCATCATGTTTTCGAGGCTCATTCATGATGGTATGGATCAGAACCTTAGTCCTTTTTATGACTGAATGATATTCCATCGTATGGATATACATTTTGTTCATCCCTCAGCCAGTTACGGACATTTGGGGTGTTTCCCCCTTTTGGCTACTGCAGGGAGTGCTGTTATGAACGTGTACGTACATATATTATTTTGAGTTCCTGTTTTCAATTTTTTGGGGGGTGTACCCCTAGAAATAAAGTTGCTGGGTCATATGGTACTTCTGTGTTTAACTCCTGATGAACCAGCAAACTGTTTTCTTTCCCCTTTTTTTTTTTTTTAAGATTTTATTTATTTACTTGGAGAGAGAAAGAGAGCACGCACAAACAGGGGGAGCAGCAGGCAGAGGGAGAAGCAGACTCCCTGCTGAGCAGGGAGCCCGATGTGGGGCTTGATTTCAGAACCCTGTGATCATGACTTGAGCCAAAGGCAGACGCTTAACGACTGAGCCACCCAGGCGCCCCTCCAGGAGTGGATTAAAAACAAATTATTAGTAATCTCTATACCCAACATGCGGCTTGAACTCATGACCCTGAGATCGAGGGTCACATGCTCTTCTGACAGAGCCAGGCAGAAGCCCCCAGGAGTGGATTTAAAAAACAACATATAGGGGCACCTGGTGGCTCAGTCAGCCAAGTGTCTGACTCTTGGTTTCGGCTGGCGTTATGATCTCAGGTCTTGAGATCAAGCCCCACGTAGGGCTCCATGCCCAGTGTGGGGTCTGCTTGAGATTCTCTCTCCCTCTCCTTCTCCCTCTGCCAGTCCATCTGCCAAACCGACCCCCCCACCGTTGGTTAAGCAACTGACTCATGATTTCAGCTCAAGCCTTGATGTCAGGGTCGTGGGTTCAAGCCCCACACTGGGCTCCGTGCTGGGTGTGGAGCCTACTTAAAAACAAAAAACAAACATAAACAAAAAACAAAAACAAAAACAAGCGTCTGTTAAGTGTCAGGCAGTGTTCTAGGCTTTATAACTGTAAGCAATAAAATTCCTGCATTTGTTGGACTTACTTCTAGGGGGAGGAAACAGGTGATAAAGAAACGACCAAATATGTATCTAGTAGTGATAAGTGGTATGAAGAAAAATCAAGCAGATTATGGGCGTACAGAGTGATGAGGTAGGGTGCTGTTGTACACAACAGGGTGCTTAAGGAAGCCTACTCAGCTCAGAAGGCTCCAAAATGAGCCCAAGGATCCAAACAAGATGAAGGACTGAGCCGTGTGTATACCTGGGGAAAGGGCATCCCAGGCAGAGGGAGCAAGTGCAAAGGCCCTGAGGTGGGGGTGTGCTTGGCATGCTGGAAAACTAGGAAGGAGGCCAGTATGTGGGGGCCAGGATGAAGAAGTGGAAGAGTGGAAGGAGTAGAAGACTGAAGAGGTAGTGAAGGTCCAGGTGGTTAAGATCTTGTAAGTCAAGGAAAACATGTGGTGCCTATTATTAAGATGTGAGAGCGCTAGGAGTATTTTTTAGCAGGGGACCCACAGACTATGACTTGTATGTTTTTAAACTACATGTTGTTTGGAAAATAGACCCAGCGGGGTAGGAGTATAAGCATGGAGACACATGAGGAGTGTTGGGCAGGCATGGGAGAGAGAATGTGGCCGGGATGGTGACGTGTGAGTCCCCGTGTGGTTAGGAGCAAGGTTAGGAAAGCGAGCCGGGACCCTGAGAGAGTTCAGGCCAGAGAGCCAGGCGGCAGGAGTGTCTCCGGAGGGAGGAAGTGAGGAAGTCTGCTACCAAGGCCAGAAAGTGGTCTTCTCCAGTGGGACAGCCATGGCATCCATTGAGGAACATGTTTCTTTGAAGGGGTGGGGCTCAGGAGAGGAGGGGAGTGGAGGAAGGGGAGGCGGGGCAGGCAACTCTCTGCTCAGCGGAGGGCAGTGCTGGAAGGCGGTGAGCATCAGTAGAGGATGACTTATGTAAAGGTGAGAGGCTATTGTCGAGTTTACTCTAAAAAAAACCCCAAAATAAATTTAAAACATTAAAAATTAAATTAAAAAAAAAAGAAAAGAAAGAAATATTTTGGGGCCCCTGGCTGGCTCAGTTGCTGTAGCATGCAACTCTTGATCTCCAGGTGGTGAGTTCAAGCCCCATGCTGGTGTAGAGTTTATTTTTTAAAAAATAAAAAATGATGAAAATTTTAAAGAGATGAGAGGTCTTATAGCATGTTGGTTTGCTGAAGAGAATGAGCCAGAAGAGAGTAGAGCACTAGGGATGTCCCTCAGTAGGAGAGAGACGATAAGATCTAGATGGAACGGCGGACCCTTCTACAAGCGCACATGTTTCTGTGGATGAGTCTGCTACTGCTACTGAACTTTGAATTTGAACCCCTTAGGGTTTATCTAATAATCTAAGAACATCTCCCTTGTTCTCTTAGCTCCAAAACCATCTGGCAATAGTTTGTTATTTTTTACTACTTTTTTATTACAGTAAAATATGCATAAAATTTATCATTTTAACCATTTTTTTTAAAAGATGTATTTATTTGAGAGCTCACGAGCAGAGGGGAGGGGCAGAGGGAGAGAGAACCTCAAGCAGATTCCCCGCTGAGCGTGGAGCTCGGCATGGGGCTCGATCCTACGACCCTGAGATCATGACCTGAGCCAAAATCAAGAGTCAGGTGCCTAACCGACTGAACCACCCAGGTGTCCCCATTTTAACCCTTCTTAAGCGTGCAGGTCATTGGCCTGAATTACAGGCACAGTGTTCTGCAACCATCACGACTATTTCTAACGCTTTTTCATCAGCTCAATAAATCTCAACTCTTGTTATTGAGTGAATTCCCAGTACACGATGGTGGTGTTGGTTGGTGCTCTCGCTGCAGTGGAAAAGGCAGGTTATGATAACTGTGTGTTTCTGGTCACTCTGCTCCGATATTAGTGAGAAGTCCATAAAGAAGGTAGAGGTGGGAGTGGGGAAGGCCCGGCGGAAGCGCCCTGGGATGTCAGTATTCCAAAGAAGAATTGACGATGTGTGACTGTCCTTGCACGATCTTCCGTGCAGTGCACAGAGGCTGTTCCCTGAGCCATAGCAACTCATGAACACCGGGCTTTGCTAGGAGTTGAGAAGTTATGAATCCACCTTCTCAGTTCCCGGCTACGCAGGCTTTCCCAAGAGGCCAAGTTGGCTCCAGCCCAGCCTCGTCATTGTAGGTGGGCCTCTCATTTCTGCCACTTCTGTCTCTCTGCAGAAAGTAGCACAAAACACTCAGCGCTCCAAATGCCAGGACCCCTACGGCCTCTTTAGGCGGGAGGTGAAAAAGGCCAGAAGGGAAGGGCCTGAGGGAGACACAGAGGCACAGACCCCCACACATACCCATCACGACTCCCTTCCCCACAGCCTCTTGCCTTTCTTTCCCTCTGGGCCAATACAGAAGGGTAAGCTCAGCCTACTCTTATTTGTCATGTAGAAGGGCATGGAGATGAGTGGGAACGGGTCCATTACTTGGTTACTAGGGGTCAGTCTACAGAAAACACCTTCCAGAGCTTGGCATGAAAGAGCCTACGTTTAAACGTAGCCCCTCCATTCAATTGAAACTTATTCAGCCTTAGAAGGGAAGGAGATTCTGCAATAAAGCTACGACACGGATGAACCTTGAAGACATTACGGTGAGTGAAGGTAGCCAGACACAGAAGGACAAATATTGTATGATTCCACTTCTGTGAGGTACTTCAAGTAGTCAAATTCATAGAGACAGAAAGTAGAAGGATGCTTACTAGGGGCTGGGGGGTGGAAGGGGGAAGGAGGAAATGGGTAATTAGTGTTTAATAGGGACTGAGTTTCATTTTGGAAGATGAGAAAGTTCTGGAGGTGGATGGTGGTGTTGGCTGCCCAACAATGTGAATGTACTTGACAGCACTAAACTGCACACTTAAAAATGGTTACGATGGTAAATTTTATGTCGTGTGTATTTTGCCACAAGGAAAAGAAAGAGCCCAAGTGGCAGAAAGTAGATTGGTGGTTGCCAGGGGCTGAGGAAGGGGGAATGGGGATTGATTGCCAATGGTTATGGGATTTCCTTTTGGGATGATGGAATGTTCTAAAATTATACTGCGGTGACAGTTGCACAATTCTGCAAATATACTAAAAACCACTGAATTGCACACATTTGAAATGGGTGAATTACAGAGAATGGGAATTAGATCTCAACAAAGCTGTTAAAAGAATAGTCCAAGTTGGACATCTTGGGAAAAGTACTAAATTAACAGATTCTTTTCCTTCATTTGCTTTCATTCTCCCTCTCCTTCCTTCTTTCTTGGTCTTCATTTGTTTGGACATTTTCAAGCACCTACTGTATGCCTTTCCCCTTTTTCCATCTAGCATCGTTGAGCATTCTGCTGACCTTTAATGCCCTTTTCCCCTGCGGGAAAGGAAAGGCTATTAAAGTCAGGCTGGAATAAATGGTGTATTTGTAAAGTGGTACAATAATATTGCCCAATAAAAATGAGATCAAAGGGTTTAACCAGTTCTATGAGGCAGAAAAGTTGAAAATCATAGTCTCGCAGACCATACCAAAAATCTGGATGAAAGCTGAAAGTTCCAGCCCGGAGCCTAACCATCTTATCTCTACAAGCAGGGGTGGGGCCATTCAGCATGCGGCCTATTCTTTAGTTTTCCTGTAATATAACCTCTGAAAGTTCCCTTCCCGGTGTCTGGCTGGCTTAGTCAGTGGAGTGTGTTGACTCTTGATCTCCAGGTTGTGGGTTCGAGTCCCACGTTGCATGTAGAGAGTGCTTAAAAAAAATCTTAAAAAAAAAAGTTCTCTTGCAAGTTGAGAACATCTAGGGCAGCCCTCATGGTCCATGAAGGACAATGAGGATGTCTTTCCCAAGGTCATATGATTACACTCAGGGTCCTCCAGAGAAACATTACCAATAGGAGATAGATAGATAGATAGATAGATAGATAGATAGATAGAGATATAAATTATAAATTTCTGCATAAATAGATCTATTATAAGGAATTGGCTCGTGTACTTACAGGGGCTCAGAAGTCCCACAGTCTGCCACCTGCAAGCTGGAGACCCAGGAAAGCTGATGTGGTAGTCCAATTCCAAGTCCAAATGCCTGAGAACAAGGGGCGTTGATGGTGTTAGATCCCAGTCTGGGGGCAGAAGACTGATGACCCAACTCAAGCAGTCAGGCAGAGGACTCTCCCTTCTTCTGCATTTTTGTTCTAGTCAGGTCCTCAATGAATTGGATGGTACCCACACACATTGGGGAAGGCAATCTGCTTTACTCAATCTACCAACATAAGTGATAATCTTTTCTGGAAGGCCCCTCAGAGACACGCCCGGAAATAATGTTTCACCAGATCTATCTGGGCATCCCATGGCCCAGTCAAGTTGACCTATAACATTCACCACCACAGTCAGTTTTGCAGAAAATACATGTGGTGCTCTTTTCATCAGGATGCTTCTAGCAGTCCTGAGCGAGATGACCAAGAATCTGGAGGTTTGAAAGTCATCAGATTGTTAAAGGTAGGCTTCTAAGCTTTCTTTGGAATACTGGGAGTCCTCTTGTTGAAGAAAAACAAAAGTTTAAATAGATTTTTCTAATTACCCCATCCCTGATTGTGATAGATTCCAAAAAGGGGCCACAAAATCTTTCCTCCCTGCATGCCTATCCTTTGCAAAGTAATTTTGCAGCTTGTTGCATCAAGAGATGGAGTCTATGTCCCCACCCCTCAAATCCGGGGTTGGCTTTGACTGTGACAGTAGAAAATGTGACACAAGAAGAGACATGAAAAGTGCCCGTGTGTTAGGGCTTGCCTTTTCTTGCTGCTCTCTGGGCCGTTGGGACAACCGCCATGTGAATGAACCCAGGGCAGCCTGCAGGATCATTAGAGATATGCGGCCAAGTTGTATTGATCAACCCCAGCTGATCCAGAGCCAACTGCCAGACATGTCAGTGAGGCCATTCTAGACCATCCACCTCCAATCAAGCCAGCCCAGAAGAGTTGTTCAGCCAACCTATAGCATTTTAAGGAAAAAAAAAAAGTTTTGATGTTTTAAGCCACTACGTTGGCGGTGGCGGGCGGGGGGGGGGGAGTTTGTTACACAGCAAATGCTAATCGATACACAAATATTTAGGATGTTCTTTAAAAAAAACTTAACAGCTTTAAAAAATGACGTGTTGAGATGATTATTAGAAATTGCAGTAACAGGGGAACCTGGATAACTCAATCGGTTAGGCGGCCGGCTCTTGGTTTTGGCTCAGGTCATGATCTCAGGGTCATGGGATCACGCCATGGGTCAGGCTCCACACTCAGTGGGGAGTCTGCTGGGGTTTCTCTCCCTCCGCAAACCCTCAACTCACGGGCACATGCACATACCTGCTCTTTCTCAAATAAATAAATAAATGGTTAAAAAAAAAAAAAGGAGAGGAATTGCAGTAACAGGATTCCTGAGTCATTTTCAGGATACCAGAAGCCTATCCTTTGCTTATTTGACGGATGAACACTTGTCCGGCGTGGACACGCTGAGGACAGAAATGAGCTGCACGTGCGATGGAAGAGAACAGGAGTCCCGATCACTGGAGGGTGAATCCAGCTCTCATAGGGCGTCAGCAGTCACCTCCGCGAGCCTGCCGAAGTCTGGGGATTAAGCGTAGTTCCCCAGGAGGCCCCTTGTGGTTTCCTGGCTTCGGCAGCTCTGATGAACTAGCCTGGCGCTTTCCCGAATGCCAGTATCACAGGCTATCAACTGGAAGAGAAGTAAGCTTTATCCAGAAGTGAATGTGAACTCTGCCCAAATCACGCGCGATGGAAACACATGGGGAAAGCAGGCTAGTTATCAACTGTCCCTCTCACTGCCTGGAAGTGCTTGGGTCATTAGGGGGTGGCCTTGGATGTTGGCCCCACCATTCTGGCCTGTGGCTTGTAGTCATTAGCAGGTCTAAATAGGAAGCATATGCCATTTCAGGCCCAAGTAAGCAAACGTGTATAAACTGAGAACTAGTCTGTCCAATCAAGTGAGCTCAGGTTTGTTGAGAGCCTACAACAGACCGACTCTGGAGGTGGCGGGGGGACAGATCTACCTGCTGCCCTGGCTTCTCTGTTTGGCTGATCTAGCATTTCAGCACAAAACAATACAAAGTAGGCAGAAAGGGAAGGTGTGTGTGCGTGTGTGTGTGTGTGTGTGTGTGTGTGTGTGTGTGTGTGAGAAAAGCTCCTGAAACTGGCCTCTTCTCTTTCTATAGGGTCAGGATTTACTGCCTAGAGTTTGCAAAGGACTGTTTGTGGTGGAATAAAACAAAATTACAGTGGTAGGGACAGTAATTGATCCTACTTTGGGAAACAGGGAAGGGAAGTAGGTGAGGGAGTCAGTGGCGAGTGACCTTGGGTGGCTCAGGCCACTTCTCCAGTGTCTCCGTCTCTACGATGGTGTGAGCACCAAAGGAAATCCTACACAGAAACCATGAAGCATTATATAAACAGTAGTTACTCTTACCGATGCCCTAACATTCTATTTTTTTAAATAAAAGGTAATATGTGCACATGGTAAAATAAATTTTCTTTTTTTAAAAAAAGATTTTTTAAAATTTATTTGTCAGAGAGAGAGGGAGAGAGAGACAGAGAGCGAGCACAAGCAGGGGGAGCAGCAGGCAGAGGGAGAAGCAGGCTCCCCGCTGAGCAAGGAGCCCGAAGCAGAGCTTGATCCCAGAACCCTGGGATCTTGACCTGAGTCGAAGGCAGTCGCTTCACCTACTGAGCCACCTAGGCGTCCCGATAAAATAAATTTTCAAAAATAAAATTTCAAATAGTACAAAAGTACATAGTAAAAATGTTTTCCTCCTCCCCAGCCCCCGAGTATCAGGTTTGTTTTTTCTTTTTTGTGCTCCATCTCATCTAGATAGATATATATATGCTTTACTGAAATATAATTGGCAGATAAAAATGTATATATTTAAAGTATACAACATGATGATTTGATCTATGTAGACATTATGAAGTGGTCCCGACAATCCAGTGGATTTATTTCTGTCGCCTCCCATGGTTATCTTTTTTTTCCTTTTTTTAAACAGTGGGTTTTAAAGATCCTCTCCGATCAGTGTGAATGAAGGTCTACCTCTTTCCCACTGAAGAGCTGAGAATATCCCGTTGCATTTGGGATGCCCCACAAGGTATTTAACCGCTCCCTGCTGGTGGGGCTTCTATTCTCCATTCCAAACAACATGGCAGTGATTACCCTTGTGTATTCGGCTTCTCACCTTGGCTGGGCCAAAGGAAAGGTGCAGTTTCAGTTTTGATGGGCTCAGCCTGCTGTAGATGGTGACTTTTACATCTGTCACCTCTTTCTCCAGTCGGGCAGCAGGCCGTCGTGGGTGGTGCCAGGTCACTAGAACCTTGCATTTGATGAAACCAAGAAGAGAAGTTTGCTTTTCCCAGAGCCCACTTAGGCTTTCACTGTTTTACATCACAAAGTGGTTTAGAGACCAGATGTTGGAGACAGACTGCCTGGGTTCAAATCCTAGCTCTAACACTTGTTTAATTTAATTTAATTTAATTTAATTTAATTTAATTTAATTTAATTTAATATTTTTAAAGATTTTATTTAGGGACGCCTGGGTGGCTCAGTCGGTGAAGCGGCTGCCTTCGATTCAGGTCTTGATCCCGGGGTTCTGGGATCAAGTTCTGCTTCGGGCTCCTTCCTCAGCAGGGAGCCTGCTTCTCCCTCTGCCTGCCACTCTCCCTGCTTGTGCTTTCTCTCTGTCTCTCTCTCCCTCTCTCTCTGACAAATAAATAAATAAAATCTTTAAAAATAAAAAAATTTTTTAAATGAAAGTTTTATTTATTTGAGGGCGCCTGGGTGGCTCAGTTGGTTAAGCGTCTGCCTTCGGCTCACGTCGTGATCCCGGGGCCCTGGGATCGAGTCCCCCATCGGGCTCCCTGCTCTGTGGGGAACCTGCTTCTCCCTCTGCCTCTGCCTCTCTCTCTCTCTATCATGAATAGATAAATAAAATCTTTAAAAAAAAGATTACAAAAAAATAAAAAATTCAAAAAATGAAGATTTTATTTATTTGGGGGTAGCACAAGCAAGGGGAAGTGCAGAGGGACAAGCTGACTCCGCAAGGAGCGGGGAGCCGGGAGCACTCAATCCCAGGACCCCGCAATCATGACTTGTGAGCTCTAATATTTAATGAACGTGATCTTAGGCAAAGTGACTTAACCTGTTTGTGCGTCAGTCTCCCCACCTGTTACAAGGGAATAATAATCCTATCTACTTCATAGGGTTATGCAGCTTTTCTCAACCAACCTTGGCACTATTGACATTTAGGGCTGGATGAGTCTTTGTGGTGGGGGAGGGGCAGTCCTGTGCATTGTGGGTGTTTAGCCGCATCTCTGGCCTCCCTCCCGAGATGCCAGTAGCATTTCCTCTTCCATTGTGACAACCAACAATATCTCTAGACATTTCCAAAGGCCCCCTGGGGGGCAGCGCAAAATTCTCCCCTTCCATTGAGAATCAGTGGGTATTGTGAGGATTAAATGAGTGAATTATTATGTAGAAAGCACTTAGAACAGAGCTGGTCCATAGTGAATGCTGTATAGTAAGGGCCCGCAATTATTATCATTCTCATTCTCTAGTCCTGGCCTACCTTATGGAAAATGAATAGTTTTGACAAGATAGGGACTTAAGCAAGACTGTGAGTATTGTGAAGCCCATAGCTGATTCCACTCTGGAACAAGAATCCAAGTCCTTCTTCTAAGATGATAGGTCAGCAGTGCCAGTATTAATTATAGTCTGATCCCTCAGGGGGCTTCCACTGTAGGGTTCCCAGTATCTTGTAGCAAACTTAACACCATTCCGTGCTAATGGCCGTTTCAGCCGTCCCTGCTGCCGCGCACATCCATTTTAAATCCCCTCCTGCATTCTCCACATGGTGCATCTCTGGCTTTCCGTAAGTCCGCGGCCCCTGGAACAACAGGCTGCCCACAACATTCACCCAAAATAGGGGGCGAGTGAAAACCAAAAGAGAGAATGAGGAAAAAACAAAAGGCCGTGTTTCTTTAAATTTCTGGCTCTGCGCAGCACAAGCATTTCCAATGAAAAATAACGAATTCTTTCTTGTGTGTCTATTTCAGTTGGCATCCAGCTTTTGCTTCATGAATAATGTCACCGCATCGTTATTCTGTCCCACAAGGTAAAACAAAATGAGCAACTTAACAACCAGAAGTGTGCTTGTGTGAAGGAAAGGCTCATTTAGAAGCTTTTCAGATAATGTGGCTGTTGCTCCCGACTATTTTGCCACCCCCCCCCAAGTTTTTTCAAACCTATGGGAAAGTTGTTACTTTGCACACAAGGTGTATAAATAATGCCCTCCTGGAGGGGCTCCACACCATACACGTTTTCTTTTTTATTGCTTTTAGTCTTTTGGGATTCCTGGAGTGTCTACAAATAGATTAGCCTCTAAGAATTCTGAGTAACCATGGTTAGAAAAAAAACACTTGTTTAATTAGCCATGGTCCTATTTTTGAAATTACATCTGCTCTTTTTTTTTTTTTTAAATGAGGATTGATCTATGCGAAAACTTGAAGAGGATGGATTTGGGGGGGTGCATGTTAGTTTTGATTTGAATTAATTTTCATGCTTTTGAAAGTGAAATCAAGAGTATTGAGTGAATAATGTATCGTCATACATTAAACATGATCAAATGAAGAGAGTTGAAAAGAAATGATTGGAGAAAAGTGAATTGGAAATACTGGATCATCTGATGTGTGCTCCGTAGCAGATCACCCTTTGCACTTCGGCTTTGCACGGCTACATCCGGTTTCCAGCCCCAAATCCTCAGGCTTGATTAATCATTGAAGTAATAAAAATTAAAGGGCCATGTGGCTTGCGGAAGGGTCATTGAAAATCAGAAAGCAAGTGTGGAATTCACAGGACTAGGTTCCCGAGTTTGAAAGTCTTTCTCTAGATGCTTCCTCATTTGACACTTTCCTCATTTCTGAAATCGTGTTTGAAATGGCCACAATGATTTTTGAAATTTAAATTTTAGCAATATTTCTCAATGTCAGAACTCTTTCAGAACAATGTTCATCATTGCCTTTGATGACAACTCGCCAGTGACACTGGTCGATTTGGTTTAAATGGCTGCCTGAAAATCATGTAGGAAGCATTCGAAAATTTGAATTCTTTTGGATATAATATTTCTGATTTCCGCATTTGTTGTTAAAGAATTCTTTTTTTATCTTAAAGATTTTATCTTTTTTAAAAGGAAGATTTTATTTATTTATTTGAGAGAGAGAGAGAACACATGTGGGGGGAGGGGCAGAGAAGTGGGAGAAGCAGACTCCGCACTGAGCAGGGAGCCAGCCGCAGGCCCCCCAGGATCATGACCTGAGCCGAAGTCAGACGCTTGATCCAACGAACCACCCAAGAGCCCCTTTAAGATTTTATCTTTAGGTAATCTCTACACCCAACTCGGGGGCTCGAACTCACAACCCCAAGATCAAGAGTCACATGCTCCACCAATTGAGCCAGCCAGGAGCCCCTTTAAAGAATTCTGAATGCACATGGAAATCATAGGAAATGCACTTTTTGGTTCATCTGTATTGGTTGTCTTTTGCTGCATGACAGATTATTCCAGAATTTACTGACTGAAACAACAAAAGGGCTGGGAATCTGGTGTGGCTAAGCCGAGCATCTCTAGCTCAGGGTCTCTAACAAAGGCTATTAAGATGCTTTGATCAGGGCTGTAGCCACTTCAAGCCTTACCTGGGGGATGTTTCCAAGCTCAAGCACGTGGCTTTGACAGCCATCAGGTCCTCACTGCTGTGCAGGTGGACAACAATTCCTTGTCATGGAGGCCTCTCCATAAGGTCACTGACCACATGGGGGCTAGCTTCCTTCAAACAAATGAGAAAAGGCCATCTAAAATAAAAGCCACAGTCTTTTTATAACCTAATTTTGGAAGTGGAAATCCATAATTTTTTCAAACTTTTTGTTGGAAGGAAGCCCCCTAGGTCCAGCTCATATTCAATTGGTGGGAATTTCACTGGGTTTGACCACCAGGAGAACAGGATCACATGGGTGGTCTTTTTTTTTTTTAGATTTTATTTATTTTTTTGAGAGAGAGAGAGCATGAGAGCACAAGCAGGGGCGGGGAGGGGAAGGCAGAAGGAGAGGGAGAATCAGACTTCCCGCTGAGCAGGGAGTCTGACTCGGGCCTGGATCCCAGGACCCTGAGATCATGACCTGAGCCGAAACCGAGAGCCAGACACTCCACCTAACTGAGCCACCCAGGTGCCTGCACATGTGTGGTCTTACAGGCTGCCTACCACACCATTTAAAAAAAAAAAAGATTATTTATTTTAAAGAGAGAGAGAGCTCGAAAACACGTGTGTGTGAGTGGGAGAGAGGGGCAGAGAGAATCGCAGGCTGACTTCCCTGATGCAGGGCTCGATCCCAGGATTCTCAGATCATGACTCGAGCTGAAATCAAGAGCTGGACGCTTAACCAACTGAGCCACCCAGGCGCCCCACACACCATTTTGTCTTAAGGTGCATTATCCTGACATTTACATTTAAAGCTAGAGCACTCTGATGTCACAGTTGCTATTAAATAGCCACATCTTTAGATGTCTAGAATGGCGGTGAAGGGTTTGCAATAAAACGTATTTCTAGGTTTTGGGTGGTGATCTTCCTTGGACAAAGAAAAAAGGGTGTGTGTACAGAACAGACTCCATCATAGAGGTTCTCTTTGTTTCCATTTTAATCTAAAAGCAGAAATTTTAATGATAAACCCTCAAACATTCCAGGTGTGGATGTAAAATGGCAGTCACTTTAGAAAAGAGTTTGATAGTATCTTTCTTTAAAGATTTTATTTATTAATTTGAGAGAGAGAGAGAGAGTGCACAAGCTGGGAGAGAGGCAGAGGGTGAGGGAGAGGAGAAGCAGACTCCCCGCTGAGCTGGGAGCCTGACATGGGGGACATGGGGCTCGATCCTGTGACCTGGAGATCATGACCTGGGCCGAAGGCAGACACTTAACCATCTGAGCCACCAAGGCGCCCTGATAGTATCTTTAAAAAGTTAAATATAAATTTACCACACCAGCCCAACATTCCATTACTAGGCATCTGCTCAAGAGAAATGAAAACATATATCCACATGAAGACATGTTTACAAAAATGTTCATAACAGCATTATTCATAATAGCCCCAAACTTGAAACAATCTAAAGGCCCACCAACTGGTGAGTAGATACACAAAATGTGATATAACCATACAATGGAATACTACTCAGTGATAGTAAGTAATGAAACATCGATACATGCTTTGCCATAGATAAACCTCCAAAACATTAACATATGCTAAGTGAAAGAAGGCAAACACCACATATTGTTAGATTCCATTTATATGAAATGTCTACAATAGATAAATCCATTGAAAGTAGATTAGTGGTTGCTGGGGCTGAGAATGGGAACCAGGAGTAACTACAGATGGGTATAAGGATCCTTTTGGGGTGATGGAAATGTTCTGAAATTAATGGTGATGGTTGCATAACTCTGTGAATTTACTGAGAATCATTGAATTGTATACAAAATGGGCAAATTTTATAATACATAAATTATATCTCAATAAATTATTAAATACATTTTAAATGATAGTGGGTAAAAGCTTTCTCAGCCTAAACAAAATCAAGTTCAGCTGTCAGCTTCAGGTTTTCTTATTCCACATCTCTTTTATCTCCCACCTGTCTGTAGTTTGTCCTAGGATTGAATTCTGGGATCACGGGTATGCTTAACTATCAAATCATTAAACCAGAGAAAGCTGACTGTATTTCTATTATGGTCCTTCTTTTTTTAAGATTTTATTTATTTATTTGAGAGAAAGGGAGAGAACAAGAAGGGGGAGGGATGGAGGGAGAGGGAAACGGTTCTCACTCCTGGCTGAACAGGAAGCCCCATGCAGAGCTGGATTCCCACCCTGAGATCATGACCTGAGCTAAAGGCAGAGGCTTAATTGAGCCACTCAGGCACCCCTCTCATCTGGTTTTTTAATTTCAATTTCCCTTGGGTTAATTTTTAAAGGATTTTGCAACTGTTGGTTTAAAATAATACTTTTCTTTTTCTTCTCAACCTTCTTTTTACCTCAGCTGGGAGATAAAGCTGACTTCCTACTTTTCACGTATTTGCAGAATATAATGATAATTTTTGCCTGGACTGTCTAGGAGATTAATTTCAATTTGGCTACTGGAGACTTGTGGTTTAATCATTCTCCAATTTTTTTAAATGTCTTTACCTTTTTCTGACAATTTTGGTTAGATTCCTTAAGTAATTTTACTTAATAAAAGAAAAAACAAAACCTAAAGAACAAAACTCGATTCTTCACTCAAAAAAAAAAAAAATCTACTAGCTTCCAGTTTAATTGCAACACTTAAAAAACGAACTACTGTGCTGGCTAGCAATCTAAGTTAAAGTAAAACTTCTAAAGGGGCCAAGGTCTAAAGTTCACACATTCTTGTGAGGTCTGTTCTGTCTCCAGCAAGGGAGACCCCATTATCCATAGCTCTACCAATCACGTACATTTCCTTTTGAGTCTCATGAATGAGGAAAAAAGAAGTTCAAGTGAGGGAAAATGGGTTCAAATGAAGGTCAGATACCCAAAAGAGTTTTCTGGCTGTGTGTTGCTGGGGTGGAAAAAAGTGGGGAAAAGGTAACCAGATGTAGGTGGCCCCGGGAGGTTGCTCGACTCCAACCTTGTTAGTCTTGGCAGGGAAAAGACTGCCTTTATTTCAGACATCCACTGACGCGGTGAGAGCCTACTGTGTGCCAGGTGCTGGGGATACAAAGACAACTACGGGATGCTTGTGTTCTAGATGCTTCTTACGTAGCAAGACAGAGTCTCCGCCCTGAAGGGACTCGCAGTCCACGTTCGAGGTTGCATCAGGTGGGGGTAAACACGGACTCTCCCAGTAGTCTGAGGACGCCGAAGGATTTTTGGGGGGCGGGGAAGAAACGCTTCCCTCCCGTCCTCTAGACTAGGCCGGCCCTGAGGGCGAAGACAGACACGCCCTCCCGAAGGGCAGACCCGCCTCGAGGAGGGCGGATCCGGGCAGGGCCGCCGGCCGGGCCCTCAGCCGACCCCCGCGAACGCAGCCCAGCGCGGCGCCCGCTCCTCACGTGTCCCTCCCGGCCCCGGGGTCGTCTCACGTTCTGCTTCCGTCCGACCCTTCCGACTTCCGGTAAAGAGTCCCCGTTTCGCACCACCGCGCCCACCCGGCATCGCCACGCGGCGCCTCTGTGTGCCCGACCCCCGATGCGCTCGGCGGCCGCAGCTCCTCGGGGCCCCGCAGCAGCCATCGAGCCACGCCGCTTCGCGGCGGCCAGGTGGCCCGGGAGGCGCTCGCTCCCGCGGCCGGCGCGGCGGGGCGGGCGGGGCGGCGGCGGCGCGGCTCCGGGCCCGTATCCCTCCGCCGCCCCTCCCCCGCCCGGCCCCGGCCCCCCTCCCTCCGGGCAGCGCTCGCCTCCCTCCGCCTCAGACTGTTTTGGTAGCAACGGCAACGGCGGCGGCGCGTCCCTGCCCGGCTCCCGGCGGCTCCTCGGTTTCGGCGGGCCTCCCCGCCCCTTCGTCGTTCTCTTTCTCCCCCTCGCCGGTCCGGGCGCCCCCCCTGCCGCGCCATCCCGCGCTTCCCCTCTCGGCGCCCGTGCGTCCCCGCCGCGCTCCGGTGTCTCCTCGGCGCGCCCGGCTCCCGGCTGTCCCCGCCCGGCGTGCGGGCCGGTGTATGGGCCCTTCACCATGTCGCTGAAGCCCCAGCAACAACAACAGCAGCAGCAGCAGCAGCCGCCCGCGGCCGCCAATGCCCGTAAGCCCGGCGGCAGCGGCGGCCTTCTCACGTCGCCCGCCGCTGCGCCGTCCTCAGTCTCGTCGTCCTCAGCCGTGGCTTCCTCCTCCTCCGCGGTGGCGGCGGCGAGCGCAGGAGGCGGGCGGCCCGGCCTGGGCAGGTGGGTGTCGCGCCCCAGCCCCCTCCGCTCCGGGCCTGGACGAGCTCAGGCCTCGCGTCCCCTCCCCCGCGGCCCACACCGTCGTCCCCGCCCCGTGACCGGCCTGGCTTGGTGGGGTGGGCTGGGGGCCCGCAGTGGGGGTGGGGCTCCCGCTCCCCTCTAGAGCCCGGGGGTTTGGGTGGGGGGCGCTGCGGGATCCCTCGGGGAATGTCAGATTGTGTCCAGCCTTCTGCAACATCCCTCCCCCCTCCCCCAAACGGTCAAGATGGAAGGACTGGGCAGCCTCCCCCTCTCCATTTAAGTGTTCGGGAGGGATTCATAGGTCTCACCATTTGTCAGCCCCTGTTCCTCTTTTAACCCCAACATGGAGGGGATGCTTGGGCAGCGTCCCCTCCCCCCCCCTTTTAAATGTGAACGTGGTATGGTCTTTAGGTTTTGGTTCAATCTCCCGAAACTTGCCAACTCCCCCTTTGGGGAATAACGAGGGAGGGGGAAAGTTAGGGCAGCGTACCCCCCTCCGTTAAAGGGGCAGCCACGGGGCTCATCTGGAATCCTTAGGGTTTGTCTAGTGTGCGTGACGACCCCATTCCCCTGCCTTGGGAAAGGTTGAAGAACCGGATTGGGGTAGGTGGGTAGTGGCCCCCCGCTTTCCTCCCCATTTTAATCTGAGGCGGCGGCGGGGGCTCCAGAACTCCTGGAATCGTCGGGCTCTGTGCAGAGTCTCCCGCAGCGTTCCGCCCTCCCCCACCTGAGGAAGGGGTGGGGAGTGCCCGGCCCCCTCCCGGCCTCCCTCCTTCCCCCGCAAGGCCTCTCTGCCGCGGGTGGTGGCCGATCCGCAATGCTGTTCTGAGGCCGCCGAGGAGAAGGCGCCTTTGAATAGTGGTGGGCGAGGGCCGGACCCAGGCGTGCGTCAGAAGTCCAGGCCAGATTGGGGATATAGGGGGATGGTGGTGGCAGGGAGCGGGCAGCTGCGCATTTTCCCCAACCCCCGCCCCAATTTTTAAAATTTCGAGGGGGGAGGGATTGCAGCAGGGGATATGGTGGGGTTCCTGAAGGCAGAAATGCGGGTGTTTACTTGCGTCGTCTCCTCCTCTTCCCCCATAAGCCTAGGTTTGTGCTAGGGACTGGGGGCCCTGTGTTGTGTCAGCTACCCGGGTCTGACTTTGGAGGGTGTGTTTGTGCGGGAAGGCCTGTTGGGGGTGTGTGTGTAGGGGGGGTGGTTGTCAGTTCGTATTTCACGAACTAAGAAAATGCTTAGTGTTCAAACGGGGCAGCAAATGTCAATAGACTCCATTCCATTGTGGCCAGTGTCCTTAACTTGGGGAGTGCCGCCAGAGCTCACCAAGGGCACGCAAGTCCCTTTCCCCTGTGCCCCGAGCCCATCCGTGTTCAGCACTGCCTTGCCTCCCTTAGGCCTAGGCGGGGTTGGCAGAGTCCATGACGAGGGTCCTCCTGAAATAGACATCCTGGGCTTTGGAAGGTGGGATACGGGGATTTTTCTTTTTTTTCATGCACTGAGTTTTCTTTTTGAAAACAGGTTTTCAGCAGTCCATTTCCAAAGAATTTTCATTTATGGCAGGAGAAGTTACCCGTCAAGACGAATCAGAGCTGATTTTTAAGGAATTCTGCTGCTTTCAAGGGGGGAAGGGCGAACATTGTTTTTTTTTTACTTCTACCCTACCTCTCCTCCACAGTTGCCCCTTCTCTGAGCCACCCACAAACGTTAACCTTACCCCAGCTAGTTCAGATAAAAGTGCTTATTTTCCCAGCTTTTTCCACTTAGGATTCTGTAACTTCATTTTCCCTTTTTCAGTGGCACCCACAGTGAAAAATGGAAAAATTTTGTACATGATTTTTATAGAAAAGGATCTTCGGTTTTTTTTTTCCCTTAAGTATCATAGGAATTTTGCAGATATATTCAACTTGTTCAAATAATTAGAAATTAAAACTCAGGCTTTTAAGTTGCCTCGGCTCTCCTTAGGCTTAAAAATTATAATAAAGAATTTGTTCCAGAGTGGCTTGAGTGATCAGAAATATTTGGAATGTTTTAGTACCAAACATCTTTTTCTGTTCTTTGAGGCTTTACAAACATTTAAGGTTAATTTAAATTCTTCCTTGCTTTAGGTTATTTCTTTTGAGACATAAATTCTGGCCTTTGTTCTTTTTGATACATGCGAAGTTCTGTTTATTGAATTCATATAATGTGTACCTTCTATTCTTATATAGATCTTTAATGTACTTGTAGAGTTCTTTGGATTTTGAACCACTGCTACTGGATTCTTTGTAAACTGGTTACAATTTCTAGAGTCTCCTCACATATGTTTGTGTGTATCAGCAGTTAAAATAAGTCTCTGAGGCCAAGGGTGAAGAAAGAAAATGCAGCATTGGGTTTGATGTGTTTAGTGATAGTAAAATATTCTTGAAAGTCTAGAAATTCACATGTCTTCTTTAAATAACATTTCATCATGTTTGACTTTTTTTAAAATAGTGGTTATTCATGGCTTTCAGAAATTTATCCTGCCTTAAATTATCATATATGTTTTAGAAGATGACTGTTTTCTCTTAGAACAACATACCCATAATATTAAAGTCTGTTAATCAAAATCTTTTTTTTGCCTTTTACCTTTTCATTTTATGTAACTTTAATGATTGTGTGTGTTATTTTGTGATTTTTTTTTTCCTCTTTAGCATTGTATTTTACATTTTTTTTTGGGTTTTTGGTTAACCATTCAACTATTGTTGGGATTTGGGTTTCCACATTTTTACTATTATAGATAGTGGTGCAGTAAACATCTTTATACTAATAGCTTTCGGCTTTAGTCTAATTATTGCCTTAGAGAAAGTTCCCAGGAGTGGTTTTACCGGGTCAAAGGGCTTTAAGATTTTTATGGCTCTTACTAGCTGTGCCATATTACTCTTCAGAAGACTTGTTTTAGTTTCCATTGCCAAGAAGGTGGCTCTTCTATAGAATGGTTTCTTTGTCAAACACTGTGGGGGATTTTCAAGGGAAAAGTTGCACTTACTGTCAAGTGAATGCATTATTAAGTGCTTTTGTTAGCTACCTGATTATTTATACTTGAGTTTGAATTTGGTTTCTCTGAGGACTTAATGAAATAATATAAGGGAAGATGCTTTGAAAACAGTAACTGTTAACACTAATGAGGATACATGGTTTAACTATTGTGCTCATACTTCTACAAAGTAGAGGAATGAAAGTCCTGAGAAACTTGTTCTGAAGCTTTTGTTGTTGTTGTTAATCTCCCTCATTCATCTAAAAGTATTTTTTTATTAGCCGTTAGCTTGTGACCAAGTCATTTTTGTTAACTTTTATATAATTTCATGGCACTGTTGGGAATTATCACTAGCTCTTCCCCTCCCACATTCCCTTTTCTATCTAAAAAAATAATGGGTTTACCCATTCTGTTACCTATTCCTAATCCTAAATAATACAGCATTAGAATTTCTTTGGATACAGGATTAAATGTGAGTAAAAACTTCTTATTTTAGTCATTTTCAGCTTAGTACTTTTACTGCTTCTTAAGGAATTGCAACTTGGAAATTATGCTGCGGTTTAGTGTAAGTTTTCACTTAAATATCTGCGAGACATTTATCTCTCTAAATTAAATATCTTCTGGAAGAGCCTGAAACATCGACACCATTGAACATATAAATTTATTGAAAATCTATGTATAGGCAGTTACAAGGGCTTGGATGTACCAATGAATAAAACGAAGATAGCTGCTCTCCTGGTGTTTCCATTCTAAAATGATTAACCAGACAATAAATGAGACATTAAATTAGCAAACTATATATAATATTAAGTAAAAGCTATGGGATTAGAGGAGAGCAGATTAAGGGTATAATACGGGAATGTGGGGGAAGGGAGTAGGTTGCAGTTTTAAATGGATTGGGGAGGCTTCTTTGAGGTAACATTTGAGCAAAGTTTTGATGGTGAGGTAGTTAGCCATTTGCTTTTCTCTAGATTAATTAGTCATATGGCCTCATTTGTAATTTATAAGGTTTAAACTCTGTCATCCTTTGTTAATTTATTCTTTTATGTGGGTATTGATAATAACCACATTTGCAGTTGGACCAAAAAAGTTAATTGACATTGAGGTCATCAGAGGTAAGCTGTAGATGGCTATTAAAAGCTGTACATTTTTTTCTGTTGGACTTATATATTGTAACCTAATTGCCTTAATTTTCATTCTAAGTACCTAGAGAAAATAGGTTTTTTTGAATTGGGCAAAAACCTACATCAAATCTTTGTCAAAAAAGTAATCCTGTAGTTGCTTAAAGATTTTGCATTTTGAAAAGTCAAAACATTAATGGTGTCAGTCATGGAATTCCTTTTTTGGTTAAATGTAAGTTTGTATTTTCCATGTCTAATTAGATGGTTAAAATTTTACAAATTTAACACAGGGAATGTTAACTCATAGCTATTTAATAGCCATATGTTTCAACTTGAAGGAGAATCTTTTTTTTTTTTTTTTTTGGTCCTGTGTAGCTACAGCTGTGTTAGAATTTACTTTCACGTGGCAAAGTGTGTTTTTATACCTTGAAACAGATTCTGAGTTCTTAGAAGATTTTTTTCCTGGAATTGTAATTTTCTGTTTTGGATTGATAGTGATAGTGTTTTGATATATAAGGAGTTGAGCCTGAACAACACTCTGTTTTTGTAGCTATTTCAAATGATTGTGCTAACTTCAGCTGCAGTATAGTTCATTAACAGGCCTACCTGCTACTGTATCAAGTGAAAGTACTTGTTTTGTTTTTGAAGCACATCTGGGTCATTTATGACTGTTACCATACCGGGATTTTACGAGGTTAATACAGTGGTCTTTTTCATATTTTAGCAAGAGTGTTACTAAAATAAAAGGTGCTCTTTCCTCTTGAGGTCTTTTTGCCTGCTTAGATGTTAGACTTCAAAAACAGGGATGTTTTTATCAGAAAATTTACTCATCAGTGAATGTGAAGCTGGTATCATCTTTGAAAGGTTGTAGCATCTAATCCAGAATCTGTAACGTAGGCACTTTTGAACGTGTAACCTTTACTAGCGTTACTTATGATGCGTTGAGCTGTATCTTGATGTGTTTTTTGCTATCCTTAAAGTATGTTTTTCTACTGAAAAAGAATTTCTTCTGCTTTTGAAGATAAATGTTCTACATAGAATAGTAGTAGTCTCCCTTGAGGTGCTTGCCAAACAAAGCAGATTTGCAATTTTGTAGGCAGTGGTGTCATAAACCACTTTCCTGTTATTTAAAACACCAATTAATTCAAGAGATTTTTTTGTCTATTTTATATATAATATATGTAATATATATATAAGTTTTCAGGCTTTGTGACACGAAGATATGTATAGAACGTGGTTGTGGATTTTCACGGATCTTAAGCTGCTTGTGGTACAGTGGAGGTAAAAGATGTACTTGAGGGGCGCCTGGGTGGCTCAGTCGTTAAGCGTCTGCCTTCGGCTCAGGGCGTGATCCCGGCGTTATGGGATTGAGCCCCACATCAGGCTCCACCACTGGGAGCCTGCTTCTTCCTCTCCCACTCCCCCTGCTTGTGTTCCCTCTCTCGCTGGCTCTCTCTGTCGAATAAATAAATAAAATCTTAAAAAAAAAATGTACTTGAACCAGTGTCCAGAACAGATTTCTTCTTTTTTTTTTTTTTTTACCTTTGTTATTTTTTTGAGTATAGTTGACACATAATATTACATTAGTTTGAGGTGTACAACTTAGTGATTGGACAAGTTTATGCATTATGCTATGTTTACCACAAGTATAGCTATCATCTGTCCCAATACATCACTATTAAAATATCATTGATTATATTCCTTCTGCTCTACTTTTTATTCTCGTGACTGACTTTATCTCCCTCTCCCCTTAACCCAGTTTGCTCCCCCACCCTCCACAACCATCAGTTTGTTCTCTGTATTTATAGTTCTGATTCTGCTTTTTGTTTATTCTTTTTTTTTTTTTTTAAGATTTCATGTAAGAGTAGAATCATGGTATTTGTCTTTCTCAGTCTGACTTACTTTCACTTAGCATAATACCCTGTAAGTCCATCCATGTTGACTCAACAGAACAGATTTATTCTTCAAATTAATAGAGGGGGTTCCTGGGTGGCTCAGTTGGTTAAATGTGTGCCTTCGTCTCAGGTCATGATTCCAGGGTCCTGGGATCGAGCCCTGAGTAGGGCTCCCTGCTCGGCGGGGAGTCTGCTTCTCGTTCTGCTCCTCCCCCTCGCTTGAGCGCATGCTCTCTCTTGTGCTCACTCGCTCTCGTACGCACGCAAAAATGAATAAATCTTTTTAAAAAATAAAATTTAATAGAGAAACTGTCTTTGTACAGGTACTGTGAAAGTTCTGTCTCATAATTTGAAAAACAGTTTTAAATACTCATTTAGAAAAGAGTACAGAGGACCAAAAAACAAAGCCAAAGCTCCTTTAAAATCATCCATAATCTTTCCTTTGATATAACGACTGTTGGAAGTTTGGAGCTTGTCTTTTCAGACTCTTTGTGAACATATATAGAATAAACAAAAAGGAATCATATGGTACATACTCTTTCGGCTTCAAGAGTATATATTTTAAAATATTTTCCTCCTTAAACTGTAGACTTTCAGAGCAGGAAGAAATAACAAAATCTTATCTTAAAATAGAAGGGAAAATACCCTAAGCTTTGAGAAGTTAGGGGACTTGCCCAAAGCAACTTATTTGTAGAATTTTATAATATTTCTCTCTTTATTTTTATTTATTTATTTTTTAAGATTTTATTTATTTGACAGCCAGTGAGAGAGGGAACACAAGCAGGGGGAATGGGAGAGGAAGAAGCGGGTTCCCAGCAGAGCAGGGAGCCTGATGCAGGGCTCGATCCCAGGACTCCAGGATCACACCCCAAGCTGAAGGCAGATGCTTAACGACTGAGCCACCCAGGCGCCCCAATATTTCTCTCTTTAAATAAATGCAAACGTAGACATAAAAAAGGTTATGCTGTGTATTTTAAAGAATATAACAACCACAGACAGTCCTTGACCTTCAGGGTATCTTTTTGTAACCTTGAGTTTGACTCAGTAAAATAGGTCTAGTTCTTTATCTTTTTGAAGATACAAGTAATTTTGTACATATGTGGCATGAAATATACTTAAATGTTAAGTCCTTGATTTTATTATTTTTAATAGTTTAGTATTGTTATGAATTTGGAGTTTCTTATGAAAATTTGCCACAACTATTAACCTTAGATTTTATTTGCTGAAAATTATTTGCAGTTGTTGTCATGTGAAAATCAGAAATTACTTTTAATTTAAAAATATTCTAATGTAGATTGCTTATATTATGAGCCTTGAAGTGGCCATAAAATAGCAATTTCATGCCATGATTAATAGCTAACTGCATTTTGGGAACTGGATAAAATGGCATTTTATAATGGCTTCTTTGTAATTCCCATCAGTTTGTGGTATGAAACTTGTCTGCAATGTACTTATAAATGAATGTGGCTGATTTTTATTAAGCGTATAAGAACTTCAGAATGTTGTACTTGAAAGTATCACTTCGAGCGGCTTTATCTAACAGTTATTTGGTCAGATATTTTTGCTTGCCACTTTATGTTCTTACTGTGTTTTATGAATCATTAAACATCTTAGTAATCTTGTGAATAGTCAGAATTAATCTTGATTATAGTTTTGTTTAAAAAGAAGGAAAAGGCTTGTTTTGAACCAAATTGTGCATTTTTCCTTTGGGGCTCAAAAATCATTTTTGTGGACATTGTGTAGTTAACCTATTTTCATTCCTGAAACACACTTGAAAATACCTGGTTTTACATTGAAGTTTGTGTAGATTACAGAAAGGGGGAGCTCTTCAGGGCCGCTTTCAGAGTTTATTGCTTTTACTTTACACGTGATTTTACATAATGCATTTTTGATTCACAGATTGCCAGCAGTAGGAAAGTAAAACTTTTACTTAATTGTTAAGGAGTTTATTTATTTATTTGAGAGAAAGAGACAGAGCATGAGAGAGAGGGAGGGAGAGGGACAAGCAGACTCTGAGTGCACCCTGAGATCGTGACCTGAGCTGAAATCAAGAGTCAGACCGCTTGGGGTGCCTGGGTGGCACAGCGGTTGGGCGTTTGCCTTTGGCTCAGGGCGTGATCCCGGCGTTGTGGGATCGAGCCCCACATCGGGCTCCTCTGCTATGAGCCTGCTTCTTCCTCTCCCACTCCCCCTGCTTGTGTTCCCTCTCTCGCTGGCTGTCTCTATCTCTGTCGAATAAATAAAATCTTTAAAAAAAAAAAAAAAGACCGCTTAACAGACTGAGCCACCCAGGTGCCCCAGAAAGGTAAAACTTTTAGAGACAAACATATTGACGGCAATGAGAAATACTAATAGCATGACAGAAAGTTAAGAGATTGGAGAATTATAAAAAAACAGACTCAAGAACTCAAAGTATACCATTTGACTCTAAGGTGAGAGCTGCGTGCCTTGGTAGACCTGAGGCATTACTATTTTATAGCACAATATAGTTAGTTGATGTGCTCATGATAGTTACTCAACACAAAGGTAAATTGTTTTTCATATTTTTCAAAGAAGTATTTTTCAAACTGTAGGTCATGACCCCTTCATAAATTGTAAAAGTCATTTTAGTGGGTCATGACAAGCATTTTTAGAAAAATGAAAAAGAATAGAAGATACTAGAATGCATTGCATTGAGGTAAGAATTGTTTTAAAGACCTGTTTGAGTTAACATATATATACTGTGTTGTGATGTAAACTGTAATATTTTGTTGATGTAGTGAAGTCACTAATTTAGAGGCACTGAGATGCGCTAAAAGGATTGAGGAAGGGTTTTACAGTTAAGTCTCTGATAGGGTTGCCAGAGTTAGCAAATAAAAATACAGGATGCCCAGCTGAACTTGAATTTCTGATCAATGGTGACTAATATTAAAGTATAAATATGTCCCAAATTGCATGGAACAAAATTATTCATGTATTTGAAATTCAAATTTAATGGGGCATCCTTTATTTTATCTGGTAACCCCAGTATAGGCTAGAATCAGGGTTCACTCTTCGTAACTAAAATTTAAGCTCCGTGAAGGCAGAAACTTGATTTTGTTCACTGCTGTGTCCCAATCTGTTGAAACAGTCGTTGGCACTTGGGAAGAGGTAAGCTGTTTGAATAATTGTGGCAGGTCACTCACTCTTAGGCTCAGTTTCTTTGTTAAAAGGAGAAGGGGCGCCTGGGTGCCTCAGTCAGTTGAGTGTTCAACTCTTGGTTTCAGCTCAGGTCATGATCTCAGGGTTCTGGGATTGAGTTGTCGTTGTTGTCGTCTACATAGGGTGCCTAGGTGGCTCAGTCAGTTAAGCATCTGCCTTTAGCTCAGGTCGTGATCCCAGGGTCCTGGGATTGAGTCCTGCATGGGGCTCTGTGCTCAGTGGGGAGCCTGCTTGAGATTCTCTTTCCCTCTGCCCCTCCCCAACTCAGGTTCACGTGTGCCCATGCACATGTTCTCTCTCACTTTCTCAAAAAATTAAATCTATTTAAATAAATTTTTTAAAAAGATTTTATTTATTTGACAGAAAGAGAAAGAAAACAAGTGGGGGGAGCAGCACACAGAGGGAGAATCGGGCTCCCTGCTGAGTAGAGAGCCTGATGGAGGGCCTGGGATCATGACCTGTGGTGGAGGCAGCCGCTTAACCGACTGAGCCACCCAGGTGCCCCAGTTAAATCTTATTTAAAAAGGAGAATCTTTTTTTACCATCCTTAAAAAGTGAGATACTGAATTTTTTATTACATTCCATTCTTGGTACATAGTAAGCGCTCAGTATTTTAGAGTCATACAGATTTGGAGTTGGAAAGTGGCCCTGGTGGATATTTAGTTCTCATTTTTCTTTACAGGTAAGGAAACCAAGGCCACAGCTTATTTACCAGAGTTCTCTCATCACTGGCTGGATAGCTGGCTTTAGAATCTTGTTCCCTTTTCTTTCTAGGATAACATCTTTAAAAATTTATTTAAAGTCCAGTTAGTTAATCTACAGTGTAATATTAGTTTCAGGTGTACAATATAGTGATACAAATAACATTTAAAAAAAAATTTTATTAGAGCACATGTGCATGGAGTGGTAGAGCAGAGGAAGAGGGAGAAACGGACTTCCTGATCTGTGGAGCCCTGGGATCACAGCCCAAACTGAAGACAGACACTTAACCGACTGGGCCACCCAGGCGCCCCTAATATAACATATTTCTTGAGACTTGTTTTCAAAATCTGGTGTTTTTTCACTAGTCTAAGATTCACCTATCCAGAGAAAAAAATCACTTCTGCAGAGTTCCCAGATAGCAAAGGCTCTACTCTACTTTTGCTCTTTTTTGTTCTGTCACGTTTGAAGTGAAAGTGTGTCTTCAGTCCTCTTTTTTTTTTTTTTTAAAGATTTATTTATTTGAGAAAGAGAGAGCACATGAGGGGGAAGGAGCAGAGGGAGAGAGAGAATCTCAAGCATACTCTGTGCAGAGCCTGACCTGACTCGGGGCTTAATCCCACGACCCCAAAAGCATGACCTGAGCTGAAACCAGGAGTCGGACGCTTAACCGACTGAGCCACCCAGGTGCCCTCTTTAGTTTTAAAGTTCCTCTACTGTTTCTGCCAGAGATTCTTTTCCTTCTGTGACTATCCATTTCTGATGCTCATCCTACATGGCAAGTAAGTTTTACCTTATGTGCCAATTCTGATTGATTGAAGTGTTACGTAGAGGATTCTTTTTTTTAATGATTTATTTATTTGAGAGAACAAGTGGGAGAAGGGTGGAGGGAGAAGCAGACTCCCGGCTGAGCAGGGAGCCCGATGGGGGACTTGATCCCAGGACCCTGGGATCATGACCTGAGCTGAAGGCAGACACTTAACTGACTGAGCCACCCAGGCGCCCTATGTAGAGGATTCTGAGATTTCATTTGGCCTTAGGGAAGAAATGTGGATAGAGGAGGTGAGGTGAGTCTTTGTACCACGGGTACCAGAGGTAATCTGCTGACTGGAGCTTAGCAAGCTTCCCAGTTGGTCTCTCCATGTCCAGATACTTCTTCCATACTCCATGGCCATAAGAATCTCCCCCAAACATCTTTCATTTGCTCCCTTTCTACTGAGAAACTTTTAGCGGCTCTCATTACTAGCTGAATCAAATCCAGACTGTTTGGCCTGATAGCCAGGTCCCTCTGCAGACTGTGTACACTGTATTTATTCTCCAGCATAAATCAAATTACGCCAATGTAGTCCTCTCATCCTCTTAAACAGAGGTCTTTAATGGCTTAGCCCTGATCTTCTCTTGTAGTATCTTACCATATTTACCTTGGGAAAATGTGGTTTCTCCTGTGTTGCTGTAGCTTTTGGCAGGTACCCTTCCTGTGGTATTGAGTACGTAGTGCCTTGTGTTTAAGTGCGGCAGCTTCTTCTCTTACAAATTTTCTCTTTAGAATGATCTCAGATAGGAGCATAGCTACTCCCCAGAAGAAAAGTGGGTTAACTCTACCAACAGATGGGTGGGTGGGTTTTTTTTGTTGGTTGGTTGGTTGGTTGTTTATGGTCATTTCATAGTCAGCCATCCCTGTTGTTTTTAAATTCTGTGTGTTTAAGCTTAGTTTATTGTTCTTAAAGCTGTCATTTTCAACAAGTGCAGCAGCAGTATTGACAGTGCCAATCAGAAGAAAACCTTTAATTATGGGAGAAATAAGAGATTGAGGCACCTGGCTGGCTCAGTCAACAGAGCATGTGACTCTTGATGTCAGGGTCGTGAGTTCAAGCCCCACATTGGGTGTAGAGATTACTTAAATAAACTTAAGGAAACGAGAGATTTATTTATTTTTTAAAGATTTTATTTATTTATTTGACAGAGAACAAGAGAGGGAACACAAGCAGGGGGAGTGGGAGAGGGAGAAGCAGGCTTCCTGCTNAGCAGGGAGCCCTATGCGGGACTCGATCCCAGGACCCTGGGATCATGACCTGAGCTGAAGGCAGACGCTTAACAACTGAGCCACCCAGGAGCCCCGAAATGAGATTTAAAAAAGAGTAGTTGGAAAATGATGGCTGGGGACAGGACGAATTATTCTGAAGGACAGAGAACCAAAAATACCTGTTTAATCAGTGATAATCAGCTAAAGATAAAGATAATGAATGAAATGGAAAAACTTGAAAGTTTGCAGCTAACTGTGCTGATATGGGAGAAGGCTAAAGCAGTTAAAGTGCTGCTGCTGAAACTTGTGTCAGGACTTGCAGATAGTGCTTCAGGTTCACAGTCAGTGAGTACAGGGTCTCAGGGGGCTCCCATGACACTAGAGGTTTCTTAGAGAAGGTTGTCTTTTGGGAAAAGATGCCCAGTAGAATGTTGATATATTGGGTCTGTAAGCTTCAGAACCTCCTCATGGAGGTTACACATGGATGGATGATACACCAGAGACTTTAAAAAACGTATTGCTCAGTGTACTGTGATTTAGCTGAGATTGCTAGACTGTTATTCCTTATAGTGGTAGATTGCATTTTAATTAGATATTTTAGAATATGGTTTACATGAAGTTCACCCGTTTTAGTGTATAGCTCTTGAGTTTTCACATAGAGCCTTGAAGCCACCACCATAATTATAGTGTCACTCGAAAGTTTCCTTTGTGCCTCTTATCAGTCAGTCGGCTTCCTCTAACCCTGGCAATTACTGATCTTTTTCCTGTCATCGTAATTTTGTCTTTTCTGGAATGTCATATAAATGGACTCATACAGTTTACAACCTTTTGTGATTGGCCTCTCTCATGTAGAATAATGTTGAGATTCATTTGTGTTACTGCGTGTAATGGTAGTTTTTTTCCCCACGGTTTGCTCATCAAGTGTTGGACAGTTGTTTGCAGTTTTGGCTATTATGAATAAAGCTGCTATGAATATTTGTGTACAGGTTTTGTGTGGTCATGACGATTTCATTTCTCTTGGCTAAGTATGTAGAAATACGATTGCTGAGTTGTATGACAAGTGTTTACTTAGTTTTAAAAGTAATTGCCAAACTATTTGTTAAAGTCCTGTTCTATTTTGTATTCCCCTCAGCAGTGTATGAGATTTTTTAATTGCTCTAATTCCTTGGCAACACTTGGTATGTTAATCTTTAATTTCAGCCAGTCTAGTGGTATTTCATTGTGGTTTGGATTCACATTTCCTTAATGCCTAATAATACTGAACTTCTTTTGACATGCTTGTTTGCCATTCATATATCATCTTTGGTGAAAAGGAACTATTTGGGCTTTAACTTGTTTGGAAGTAAAAGAGCTTCTGCATTTGCACTGCCTTCTAGGTTTAGAGCATCTTGAGGACAGGGACAAGTGCCTTGTACAACTGTAAATTCCTTATTGACTGTATGAGCCTGCGTTTCATTGTTAAGCAGACGAGTTTACTCTGTCAAGGAAAAGCTGTCGTTTCAAAAAGGAACATGGCATTTATTTTATAGGCATACCTTAGTTAAACTATTCTTTTGAATATCTCATTTGCCAGGCCCTGGGGATACCGTAGTAATCAAGCCAGATGAGGTCTTTTCTTCCTGGAGCTTACTTCCTAGTGGGGGAGACAAGGCAGAAAGTTCAAACCCCCTCCTCATGATATGTTTGAGTTGCTAATGCTTACCTCTTGTAAAATATTGGAAAGAAGTCTTAGATAAGGGGAAGAAAACATGCTGTTTTCATCAGAAGATAGGCCCTCTTATGAGTAGTCTAGTATTTTTTTTTAGTAGTCTAATATTTTTAAATTTAAATTTTCTTTTTTTAAAGATTTCATTTATTTGAGAGAGAGTGAGAGCACCAGTTGGGTGAGTGGCAGAGGCAGAAGGATAGGGAGAGAGAAGCAGACTGCCCCAGAGCAGGGAGCTTGATGAGGGGCTTGATCCCAGGACCCCGGGATCATGACCTGAGCCGAAGGCAGATGCTTAATGGACTGAGCCACCCAGGCGCCCCTAGTATTTTTTAAAATTAAGTAAGCTTTGTGTCCAATGTGGGGCTTGAACTCATAACCCTGAGATCAAGAGTCCAGGGTCTATGGACTGAGCCAGCCAGGGGCCCTGAGTAGTCTAGTATGTTGCTAATGGTTTACTCCTTCTGATGCTTTAGAGGCAGCCATTGGCTAGTCACAGAAATCAGTAGGTTTGAGAATCCTTGTGGTCTAAGTTTGTGAAAGCTGAGTAGGATTATAATTGAAAGGGAGGGGGAAAAGTTACTGAGTGGAACCCACCTTGAGCTTCCTTTTCTGCTTGGGTATATACATTTAATATAAATGTATACATGTATACATAAACATATATATATATATATATATTTTTTTTTAATTTGGTTATCACGCAATGCTATTAGATAATCTGTTGCCCTGTCCCATTTTTACCTGTGAGGAGGCTAAGACCCAGAGAAGCTAAGTAGCTGTTTAAATTTACTCAGCTAGAAAGTGGCAAAAATGGGAGGACTTAATATTGTTGTATTAGGATCTCTGAAAAAGTATGCAAGTGAGAACAGAAGAAAACTGGTGATGGATTTTTTTTTTTAAGATTTTATTTATTTATTTGACAGAGAGAGACAGCCATCAAGAGAGGGAACACAAGCAAGGGGAGTGGAAGAGGGAGAAGCAGGCTCCCAGCAGAGGAGTCTGATGCGGGGCTGGATCCCAGAACGCCGGGATCACGCCTTGAGCCGGAGGCAGATGCTTAATGACTGAGCCACCCAGGTGCCCCGATGGATTTTTTTTTTTTTTAAGATTTTATTTATTTGACAGAGAACGAGCACAAGCAGGGGGAGCAGCAGGCGAGGCAGAGGGAGAAGCAGGCTCCCACTGAGCAGGGAGCCCGATGTGGGGCTCCATCCCAGGACCCTGGGATCATGGCCTGAAGTGGAGGGAGATGCTTAACCAACTGAGCCACCCAGGAGCCCCTGGTGATGGATTTAAGGAAAATTACAATTAGTTTCTTATTTCAGTTGACCAGTAATTTGAGTCACTAGCTTCACTGGATGAAGGAATGTACTTCGGAGGCTCCTTAGGATGAACAGGTGGAGAAGAAAATGAGGAATTTGCATTTGTGACAGATACAGAATTTAGTTATTTATAGTCTGTAAATGTTATAGGAAGTCTGCATATTTTTAACCCAATCTAAAAGGTTAGTGAATAAGAACCCCTATTGATAAACTGTTTTTGCTATATGAAACGTGTTAGGAAAAAACTAGCATTTCTGAGTAAGTGGTAGTAGTAACCATTTTTTTCTGAAAATAGTTTAGGTATCTGTGATGTAGGAAAACAGTTTATGGAGAACTTTCTGTGTATATAATGATAGCATTTATCGTGTGTTTCAGGAACTGTGCCAAGTGCCTTACTTATATATCCTTTAATCCTTACAACAGCCCAGCCTGTCAGGTTGGTAGTGGCATGTCCATTTTACAGATGAGGAAGTGGTGGTTCAGGGAAATTAAGGAGCTTGCCCAAGGTCAAAGAGCTAGGAAGTGATGAAGCTGAGATTCTAACCCTGTGAGACTTCAGAGCTTTCGCTTTTAATAACTGTGCTCCACGGCTTCTAGTATAGCTCTGTGACAAAACTGATAAAAATCAGTGAAGACAATTCAGTCATTATTGTAGCCATAAAATGGCTTCAGTTATCCATGCCTTAGTCGTGGCAGTTCTATTTATTTATAAATGAGTCTGCATCTAAAAGTTCATGATTTTTATTTTAAAACTTGGAAACAGTGTTATAAATGGTGGTTAGTTTTCGGCACCTGCCTATTTTACCAGATGTCAGTTGTAACCCTTAATTAGTTTGAACTAAGTATTATATATATATCATGGGTTGAGAAGGCATTTGTGGTTTGAATTAAGAACCCAAACACCACTTACGATGTTTCTGTAGGAAAATTAGTGCAGAACCCACTTTTCCACTCTCCCTGTCTTAGTCATGTTAGAGGCTGCATAGCCCTGGGGCTGGGACACACTGAATAAGACTTACCACACATTAGTCTAGCAGAGAGAAAGGATTAATAGTTGAGGAAATGATTGCTGCCCCATGTGACTTTAGGGAAATGAGTGCTGCAGTTATGTGTATGGACCAGTCATTTTAGGCAGTCATACATTTTATTCTTAATTACTGCAACACATTAATTTTGTCCACCAGGTTAACCTAGCCTACCTTTTGCTATTAGACTGAAACTCTACTTTTGTTCGGAAATCACCCTGTTCCCAAGTCCAAGGTTCTCTTCACCTTTAAGGCTTTCCATGATCTAACCTAGTGGTTGGCAAATTTTTTAGTAAAGAGGCACATGAGTTAGGCTTTGCATGCCACATACAGTCTTTTTTGCATATATATACACATGTGTGTGTGTATATATATTTTTTAACCCTGGGACATATAAAAACAGGACATTTGTTGACCTTTTATAAAACCCCATTTTATCTCTTTGGTCCTGTTTTCCATCAACTCTTCAAAACACGACCCATTTAAATCAGCATGGTCTCCTTTCTTACCAGCTCTGCAGGTACGGAGCTCAGCCTTCATTCCTTGCCTGCTCTTCCATCATTTTTCTGCTTTTCCACATCCTCGTATTTATCCTCATCCTTATCCTTAGATCCTTTAGATCTAGCCTAAGTCTTCCATTGAAACAAATTCTCATTTATTTTTCTTTTTATTAATACCGGTAGAACTTAGCTTGTCTCATATGTTAGTTTTCTTAATTGAGAACATTTTCCATGTTTTTCTGTAGTAGCTTGCTATGAAATACCAGAATAAAGATTGACATTTCCCCTCAAACTATTTTATGGAGAATGCCTAAAATTACTTTTTCTTTTCACAGATTAGTGTTCCTTCTATTTGGCATCCTATTCCCTTCCCACAAATCTGAATTTTAAAATTGGAAGCTTGTGTTTCAGATCATCATGACTCATCCTCTTTATTTTACACAGGAGGCACTTTAAGTGACTTGTCCAAAGTCATACAACAATTTATTTAGCACCCCAGCTCCTTTCTTATTTTGTAACGTAAGGCCGGCTATTTCATTTGTGCTTGAGTTTCTTCCTTTGTGAAATGGGGATGACGAGTATTAAATGAGTTGTGCGTGTAAAGTGCTTAAATCAATGCCTGGCATGTAGTAAGTGCTCAGTAACTTTTAGCTGTTATTAGCATTTTTGGAAATTGGTAGAAACTACACGAGCGAGTTAAGGCTGAAAAGTGCTTGTTGGCAGGTCTCGGGTAGTGCTGGATGAGTATGCAGTTCAGCATTTTGTTGAGCTTGTATGTATACTGTTCATTAATTCGGTACAAGTTTGAATCTGTGAGACTGGGACAGTTGAAAAGTGAAAGATTCTTGAATCACTATTTTGTACACCTGAAACTAACCGTATGTTAACTAACTGGAATCAAAATAAAAGATGAATGAAACATCTCTGCTTCCAGGTTACTCAGTGTAGTAGGGAAGGCAGGCATGCAGCTAGTGTAAACTGGTAGCACTGAGGAGGGAGTGAATGACTGCTGTGGGTGGGCGGTGAGGAAAAAAACTTTGAAAAAAAGCAGGAGGGTTGTAATGGATCTTGAGGAATGTTGAGGAATGATGAGCAGTTTTCAGTGAGGCCATGGAAGACAAGAGGAAGTTCCAGGCAAGGAAGTTTGTGCTAAAGCAGAAGATGCTATCAACGTGGTACGTGTAGAAAGATGTGGTTCACAGTGTGGCAGAAGAAATGGAGGGGAGGCACTTAATGAAAGCAGGGAGACAGATTTGAAAGCCCTTAGAGAAGGAATAAAGTGAGTTTGAAATAAATACTAAGAATTTTTTTTTAAAGATTTTATTTATTTATTCAACAGAGATAGAGACAGCCAGCGAGAGAGGGAACACAAGCAGGGGGAGTGGGAGAGGAAGAAGCAGGCTCATAGCGGAGGAGCCTGATGTGGGGCTCGATCCCAGAACGCCGGGATCACGCCCTGAGCCGAAGGCAGACGCTCAACCGCTGTGTCACCCAGGTGCCCCTAGAATTTTTTAAATAGAAAATTTCAATATATAAAAATAGAACAGTTTAAGTGAGCCCTATGTAGCTGTCACTCTGCTTTCACCTGTACTCCCCTCTTACTCATCATCACTTGTTGTCTTTTGAAGGGGATTAAAGTTGTTTTGAGGCCCCAGGAAAGATTAATGACCAGTGGGTAAAACCACTGGTACAGAGACTTGAGTTTACTATATGGAAGCACTTTTGGTGCATTAGTCAGAGGGGATCATGAATGCTTGGAAGGTTGACAGGGCCTATTGCTGAAGAAGCTCAAGGAGAAGACTGGAACTGTACTATTCAGTATGGTGGCTACTGTCCGCATATGGCTATTTAAATTTACAATTAAGTTAATTAAAATTAAAATTCAGTTCTCAGTCACAGTAGCCATATTGTGTGTTCAGCTATCACGTGTACCCCCCGGCTACCGTATGGGGCAACACAGATATAGAACTTTTTTCTTTTTTTAATCATTATAAAAAGTTCTGTTGGGTAGCACTGGAGTTGGACCCTGAAATTCCTTTTTATCTGAGTCCTCTGGAGCTTCTGGTGTGTCTAGGTTGTATCTAATTGTGCATGGCTTCATGTTATGGTCAAGCCCCTTATCCCTTCCTCTAAGTAAAACTTCATTTGAAGAGATTTTTTTTTTTAAAGATTTTATTTATTTGAGAGAGAGAGAATGGGCAACACAAGTGGCAGAGTGAGAGGGAGAAGCAGGCTCCCTGCTGAGCAGGGAGCCTGATGTGGGGCTCAGTCCCAGGACCCTGGGATCATGACCTGAGCTGAAGGCCCATGCTTAACCGGCTGAGCCACCCAGGTGCCCTAAAGAGATATGTTTTTACAGCTGTAGTTTGTGCTGTAGTATGAGGGAAATAATTGTATTAAGCCAACAATTATTAAGCATTTATTTAATGTGTCAGGCGTTGTTCTTAAGCCGGGCTGTCTATATGAATATAATTTAATTTTTTATAACCTTATGTGAAAATACTGGTTTTTGTTTTTGTTTCTTTTCTTTTTGAGAAGGTACTATTTTTATCACCATTTTATAAATTTGAGATTGAGACACAAAGAGCTGAAGTTACGAGGTTAAGGTCACAGAGCTAGAAGTGATAGGGTCAGAATTTGAATCCTAGCAGTTTGCGGAGAAGTTAAATTAGTTCTTATGGGGGTGGTAGTTGTTTTGAAACATTGATTCTAGATGATTCTATGACTGGATTAATCTGACAGTTGTTTTGTGTGAATTTAGAGTTGCCAGTCCACCTTAGTTTGCTAAAAAGAAAAAAAAAACCTAGCTTTACTTGTCTTTTCAGTGAGGAAATAGTTATTCAGTAAGTACTAGTTATAGAATTTCCCTTTCTAATAAAAAAACTGAAATGGGAAGAACAAAATGACTCACCTAAGTGAGTTAACTGTAAGAACTGGAATTAGATTTCTAGGTTTTAGTTGTCCTTTCTCTTGACAACTGTAATTTTTCTGTACCATAAAAAGAAATTAAACTAGTCGATACTTGTCATAATTCACATAAACTGTACTGTATACTTAATTTATTCAACAATTTAGAATATTTGCTGTGTGCCAGTCTCTGTTAAGCCATGGGCACACAGTGGTGAAGGAGGCTTCTAGAAGTGTTTGCCCTTATGGAATTTATATTCTGGGAGTGGGAAGTGGACAGAGACAGAAAGTAAATAGATGAACACATAATAGAATTTCAGATATTAAGGTCTATTATGCACTAAATATTAGTTACTAATAAGTACTAAAACAGGGTGTTATAATGTTGGGGAACTACTTTTTTTTTTTTTTTTTAAAGATTTTATTTATTTATTTGACAGAGATAGACAGCCAGCGAGAGAGGGAACACAAGCAGGGGGAGTGGGAGAGGAAGAAGCAGGCTCATAGCGGAGGAGCCTGATGTGGGGTTGATCCCATAACGCCGGGATCACGCCCTGAGCCGAAGGCAGACGCTTAACCGCTGTGCCACCCAGGCGCCCCGGGGAACTACTTTTGATAATACGGTCAGGCAGGCCTTTCTGAGGAGGGGACATTTAAATTGAGATCTAAATAACAAGCAGTGGCCATATGAATACCTGAGGAGAAGAGCATTATTACAACTTTGCTGGAAAGGGGTTGGAGGTATGTAGTATTCTTTCTTGCTGTGCCAAAGAATATTAGTTATATCTAGACAATAATTTCTGGTTCTGGAAATCTGGGTCAATGAAATATTATTTTGTTTTTTTTTTTTGTTTTTTTTTTTTTAAGATTTTATTTATTTATTTGACAGAGATAGAGGCAGCCAGCGAGAGAGGGAACACAAGCAGGGGGAGTGGGAGAGGAAGAAGCAGGCTCATAGTGGAGGAGCCCGATGTGGGGCTCGATCCCACAACGCCAGGATCACGCCCTGAGCCAAAGGCAGACGCTTAACCGCTGTGCCACCCAGGCGCCCCACAATGAAATATTATTTTGATTGTATAAGTGTTATTCAGGCCTGTTGAAATAGTTGTAGAAACTAGCGAATGACATGTATAGATAACAGTGTTGAAAGATGGTAATGAATGAGCAGAATGGTAAAAGAAATGAAATAAAAAGTTCTATAATTATATTGTGGATGGCAATACCAAGAGAAATTGCATACTTTCCCCCTAGAATTTTGAACTGATAAAGGAAGGAGTTTTATTCTTAGCTAGATTTTTAAATGTGTTTCAGTTATCAGGAGTGTTCTGGGGGTTGCCTGGCTGGCTCAGTCAGTAGAGTGTACAACTCTTGATCTCAGGGTCGTGAGTTCAAGCCCACACTGGGCCTAGAGCTTACTTATTGGGGAAAAAAAAATCAGAAATTTTTTGTTGCAAAGGACATCAATAAACCAATAGCAAAAAACCCCCAAAAACAAAAACATGAAAAAAAACCCAGAAATATGAAGGGACTATGGATAAATTATAGAAGAGATCTCAGCTATTCCCTAACCCAGGAAACCAAAAGCACTATGAAAACAGAGTGCAGTGCTTAAAAACAGAGGGCATACCATACCAAAACCCAGAGGTCTACTCTACTGCCTTTTGACAGCTCAGTTTCAAATCCCAGGCCAGCCACTTACAGTGACCTCAGAATGGTTATTTAACCACTCCAGTCCCCAATTTTCTTATCTGTAAAGTGTTAATAAGAAAAGTCATAGGGTTAGGGGTGCTTGGGTGACTCAGTTGGTTGAGCTCAGCTTAAGACATGATCTCAGGGTGGGGAGATGGAGCCCTGCATCAGGTTCCATGCTCGGTGGGGAGCCTGCTTCTTCCTCTCCCTCTGCTGCTCCCCCTGCTTATGCTTGCTCTCTTTCTCTGTCAAATAAATAAATAAAATCGTTGAAAAAAATTCTCTATCCCTTTCCCTCTGCCCCTCCCCTCACTTACATGCTCTCGCTCTCACTCTCCAGATCTTTAAAAAAAAAGTCACAGGGTTGTGAGGATCACAGGGTAATGTACATATACATACATATACGCGCGCACACACACACACACACACACACACACTCTAATTTAGACAAAAGTTACAGTGTACACTTACAAAGTGGGGCTTATTTTATGTCAAACTTCATTAAAGGTGTAAAAGTCTGGCACAGAGGAAGCAAACACTAGGTTTTTTTTTTTTTTTAACTTTTTATTTCACAAATATTTATTGAATCAGCAAGATGAATACAGCCTTGCCTTCAGGCAGCTTACACTTGAGAGGTTATGTCTAGGACAGAAAGTTTAGAATGTATATTTTCATATGTACGTTTTATCTGTTCCCTTCATCACTTGAATAAGGAAAAACATATACAAACAACCCAAGAGCACTCCTTTTTTTTTTTTTTTTTTAAGTAGTCTCCGTGCCCAACGTGGGGCTCAATCATTTCCTGATTTTGATGAAGTTCCATTTATATTTTCATTCATTGTTTGTGGTTTTAGAGTCCTATCTAAGAATCCATTGCCAGGATGCCTGGGTGGCTGAGTTGGTTAAGCTACTGCCTTCCACTTAGGTCATGATGGAATCCAGCTCCATGTCACTCCCTGTTCAGCGGAGGAGTCTGCTTTTTCCCCTCCTCCTGTTCATGCACGTGCTCTCTCTCTCTGTCTGGGGCTCTCTCTTTCAAATTAATAAAATCTTTTTTAAAAAAAGCAAGCAAAAACAAAGAATCCCTTGTCAAATCCAAGGTCTTGAAGATTTACCCCTATTTTTTTTTCTTCTGAGAGTTTTTGTAGTTTAGCCTTTACATTTAGGTATTTGATCCATTTTGAATTTTTATATATGGTATAAGCTAGAGGTCCGACTACATTCTTTTGCATATGGATATCTAGTTGTGCCAGCGCTATTTGTTGAAAAGACTATTATTTCCCCAGTAAGTTGTCTTGGCTCTTCTTAAAAATCATTTGACCATAACTAAGAATTTATTTCTGGACTGTGAATGCTGTTTCTTTGTTCTTTTATCTGTCCTTATGTCGGCAGCATACTTTCTTGGTTACTGTAGGTTCCCATATTATTTTAAAGCAATTCCTGACATGTCATTTCTTCTGTAAATATTTCAGTATATCTCTAAGAGAATGGAAGTTTTAAGAACATTATCACGTGTAGCGACACCTTGGCTGGCTTAGTCAGTAGAGTGTGTGACTCTTAATCTCAGGGCCAGGAGTTCAAGCTCCACTTTGGGGGAAGAGATGACTTAAAAGAAAACATACATACATACATACATACATACATAAATAAAAACATTATTACATGTAAAAAATTAAAATTCTCAAGGATTAATGTCCAGCCAATTCAAGTTTTCCCAGTTGTGTGTCTCTTAAATAATCAGCTTTACTCTGAAGTATAACTTACATACAGTAGAATTCACCTATTTTAAGTGTGCAATATAATGAATTTTTTAAAAAAAGATTTTATTCGTTTGAGGGAGGGAGGGAGAGAGACGTAGCACAAGCAGGGGGAGCCGCAGAGGGAGAGGGAGAAGCAGACACCCCGATGAGCAGGGAGCCCGACTGGGGGCTCCATCCCAGGACCCTGGCGTCATGACCGGAGCCAAAGGCAGACACTTAACCGTCTGAGCCATGCAGGTGCCCCAATATAAGAATTTTTAACATCAGATTACTTTTGTTAAAAAATTCAACCCTTTTTAGGTATATATGTTAGGGGTTTCTTTTTTCTTTGGATCTGCCTTTAGTTTGGAGAGTGGCAGGTTTTTGGAGGTATAGTTCATATGCAGTAAACTCATCCTATTCAGTGTAAAGTTGTTTGAGTTTTAACAAATGTGTATAGTCACTCAGTCACTATCACAATTAAGATACCACCCTGTAAAGTTCCCTCTGTACTTTTACAATAGCCTTTCTTCTCCCTTAGCCCATGGTAGACATTGATCTGATTCTTTATAGATTTGTCTTTCCAGAATGTCATATAAACGGGATCATTTGTATCTGGCTTCTTTCTTTTAGCACAGTGCTTTTGACATTCATCCATGTTGTGTGTAGCACGTATCAGTAATTCGTTACTTTATTACTGCGTAGTAGCCCTCTGTTAAGGGTGTACTACCAGTGTGTTTATTCATTATCGTAATAGACATTTGAACTATTTTCAGTATTTGGCTATGTGGATAAACCAGTTTTGAATGTTCACATTCATTGGTCTTGAATAATTACCTAGGAGTGGGATTGCTAGGTTTTATTAATATGTTTAACTTTGTTTATTTTTAAAATATTTTAATTTATTTTTGCAAGAGAACAAGAACGAAGAGGGGGGAGGGGCGGGGGGAGGGGCAGAGAGAGAAGCAGATGACTCGGCAGGGAGCCCAATGCGGAACTCAGTCCGGGGACCCTGGGATCATGACCTGGGCCAAAGGCAGACGCTTCACCAGCTGAGCCACCCAGGCACCCTAGTATGTTTATAAGAAAATGCCAAACTCTTCTTCGGGAAAAGAAATCTAGATTTTGTTTTCCACCATTGGTGTGTGTGAGTTTCAGTTGCTTAGCATCCTTCCTAGTGATTAGTATTATCAGGCTTTAATTTTACCCACTAAGTCTTAATTTGGTTAAATGACTGTGTAAGTCTTCTGCCCACTTATTGGGCTATTTATCTTCTTCTTAAGTTGTAGGAGTTCTTGTATATTCTGAGTATAAGTCTATTATCAGACATATATTTTGCAAATATTTCCTTGTCTGTGGGTTGACTTAATTTTCTTAAGTCTTTCAAAGGACAGAATACTTAAAACTTTGATGAAGCCTAATTTGTCAGTTTTTTGCTTTTATGATTTGCATTTTTGTCCTATTTGAAATCTTCTAACCAAAGGTTATAAAGATTTTCTCTCCTATTTTCTTTTAAAGGTTTCATTTAATCCGTTTGTCATTAGGTCATTGATCCATTTTGAGTTGGCTTTGCTAATTTAAGCTCTTATTTCTAGTAGCTTTTTTGCAGATTCTCTTAGGATTTTTTGCATAAATGATCATGTTGTCTTTATTATGAAAGATGGTTTTCCTTTTTTCTGTCTAATCATGGTGCCTTTTATTTTTTTCTTGCCTTGATATGGCCCAAGTAAGAACCTCCAACTCAAGTGTCTCATCGTTTTATTTTTTTATAATTCTAATCAAGATTCTTAAAAGAGTCACAAGGTGGTATGTCAAGTCTGTTTTATAATCTACCATTTACCCCTTCATTATTTTATGCTAGGTGCTTTTGTTTTTTTGTTTTTTTGTTTTTTTAAAGATTTATTTATTTATTTGACAGAGAGACAGCCAGCGAGAGAGGGAACACAAGCAGGGGGAGTGGGAGAGGAAGAAGCAGGCTCCCAGCCGAGGAGCCCGATGTGGGGCTCGATCCCGGAACGCCGGGATCACGCCCTGAGCCGAAGGCAGACGCTTAACGACTGCGCTACCCAGGCGCCCCTATGCTAGGTGCTTTTGATTCAACAATCAATACAAAGTTCCTGACTTTGTGAAACTTGCTTATATTGTCATCAGATTTACATTAGTAAAATCAGATTTACATTAGTCATCAGATTTACATTAGTAAAATACCTTGATTTTTCAAAATTTGGATCCATCTCAGTTCCATTGTAAAGCTTAAAAATAATTAAGAATGAGGACACTTTGATGACATTTTTCAATTTTGTGTACATTAAACTGCCATGAAAAAAGTAATAAGCTATCAAATTTGTTTTAGAAGTAATGGTTCATGGGGGCTATGGTTTCTCTGTGAGCTATGGTTTCTCTGTGCTGATTTTGGTAGATGGTGCAAAGTTGTATAAGATTCTGTCTACCAGTCTTTGTAGTCCAGGAGCTTTGGGCCAAGGACATGAATGGATGTTGAAATCCACGAGTTTCTTTGGCCACACCGTGGGCCTTTGGAGCTACCTCCATTTCTGGTACCTCTTCTGATTTTCACAAAAGCACTGGCTGCTGATCACACTGTTTTCTCTAGTGTGGGGTTTTTACTCTCTGGAGGAGGCATCATTTTCTGATTTGCACCATTTGGTCAGGTGATGGCCCTGAGTAGTGGGCATATGATAGGTCACCAATAACTATAATACAAATCTGGTTATGTCAAATTCCAGTCTGGAGAGTTGAAGAGAGCACTGTGTATTTGATTGGGATGGTGTAATCCAAGGAAGGCTTCTTGAAAAGGTGGCATTTGAATTTGAAGGCTGTGTAGGATTGAATTTTTTTATTTTAAGAAATTAAAGACATTTTGGACAACAAAGTAGAAGTTAATAAATCACAGTTTTTTTTTTTTTTTAAGATTTTATTTGAGAGAGCGAGTGAAGAAGAAAGCACAAACGGGGGGAGGGGCAGAGGGAGAAGGAGAAGCAGACTCCCCGCTGAGCAGAGCCCAATGCAGGACTTGATCCCAGGACCCCGGGATCATGACCTGAGCCGAAGTCAGACACTAAGCGGTCCAGTCGTCCCCAGATCCCTGCTTTCAGTGATAATTGCTGGATCATATGGTAATTCTGTTTAATTTTTTGAGGAACTGCCATACTATCTTCCACGGTAGCTACACCATTTTACATTCCCACAGGTAGTGCACAAGGGTTCCAGTTTTTCTAATTGGAAAAAAAGTTTCCAATTTTTTTTGCCAACACTTGTTATTTTTTTGTCTTTTTGGTAATAGCTGTTGTAGTGGGGGTGAAGTGGTAGCTCATTGTGGTTTTGATATTTTTCCTGATGGCTGGTGATGTTGACCATCTTTTCATGTGCTTATTGGCTAATTGTATGACTTCCTTGGAGGAATATTCTTCAAGTCTTTTGTCCATTTTGAATTGGGTTGTGTGTTCTTTGTTACTGAGTTATAGGTGTTTATTCTGAAATGAACCCCTTATCAGATATATGAAGTGCACATATCTTCTTTCATTCTAGAAGTGTTGTCTTTTCTCTGATAACTCTGATAATCTTTTATACAGAAGTTTTTAATTTTGATGAAGTCCTTTTTACTGTTTTTTTTTTAATGTTATCTATGCACTTTGGTGTCACAGTTAAGAAATCATTGCCAGATTCAAAGTCATGAAGACTTGTCCCCTATGTTTTAAGAGTTTCGTAGTTTTAGCTCCTAAATTTGCATTTTGACCCATTTTGAGTTAGTTTTTGTATATAAGGTGTAAGGGTTCAGCATATATGTGAGGGGTTAATTCTGGACTCTCTATTCCATTTGATTTTATGGCCTTATGCCAGTACCACACTATTTTGATTACTGTAACTTTGTAGTAAGTTTTGAAATTGAGAAGCCACACTTTGCTTTTGATTTATGTGTGTCTTTAAATTTATAATTTTCCCTCCCTCTGCACTTTTTTTCTTCTGCCATTTATTTGTTGAAGAAGCTGTCATTTGTTATGTCAAATTTACCACATTCTGGGTTTAACTGATTCGTAACCTCATGGTATCAGTTCTTCCACACAGTGTTTCCTGTAAACTAGTAGATCTTGATTAAATCTGGGCTCCAATTGCATCGTATCAGAAACTACTTTTTTTTTTTTAACTTAATTGTAAAAAGCAGGCAGAATGATATATTGAACCCCTACACACCTGTCATCTAATTTCAGGGGTTAGCAACTCATGCCAGTCTTATTCATACTCCAACTGTTTCCTCCCTCCTGTGTTACTCTGAAGCAATATAAGCTATTATTTTAAAATTTTCTTTATATTAATTTGGCATTTTGAATCACACCTTAACTTCCTATTCAGTAACAATTGAAAGCATAGAATCCTGGATATGGTTGTTTTGTTAAATCTGATCGATCTAATCAAGTATATTTAGGACTAGAGTATGATCTTGGCTTTTTTTTTTTTTTTAGATTTTATTTATTTGACAGAGAGCCAGCACAAATGGGGAGTGGGAGAGGGAGAAACAGGCTGTCTGCTCAGCAGGGAGCCCAATGCAGGGCCTGATCCCAGGATCCTGGGATCATGACCTTAGGCGAAGGCAGACACTTAATTGACTGTGCCACCCAGGTGCCCCTGATCTTAGCTTCTTTGAAATTCAGTTGTTACTATAAGAAACATCAAGATGCTTTGTTCTGAAAAAATTAAAAGTAAAGCATAATCTAAGTGGAATCCAGAATTAAAAAAGAAATGGACTTGTAGCATAAGCTTCAGAAAACGCTACTATGATATGCTAACGTTCTCCTTGGTTATTCAACTCCCTGGTTTGGTCAGTGAAGTCTGTTGTTTCTACGCTCTGTACCACTTTATATCGCTGTGAGTCTTTTATTATTTTCTTTGTTGAATGATTTGTTCTAAGTAAACTGGATTGTCAAAACAATTGTTCTTTATTAGTCAATGATGTAATTGTATAATCAATAAAAAAAATAGTGTGACTTCTATAAAGGGTCTGTAAATTCTTTTAAATAGCTTTGTGGGGATGCCACATGAATTTAAAGGTACTTAATTGGTAGCAATGGTTTAAGTCTTAACTGTGGCATCTCAGCAACCACTAAGATAATTCTAAGCATGATTTTTAGCCATCTGGTAGCCTTTGGTTACGGACTACAAATAATTAGAAAAACCCAATAAATTCAAATGATGTTTGAAAAAAATGTTAAATTTTGGTTAGGTTTAATTGTGAAGTTAGTTTATTCCTTGTGATGCAATTTCAGAGAGGCAGAATATAACCTAGAAATGAAAAGCCTAGACTTTGGATCACCTGGTTAAAATACCAACCAACTCTGCTGCTCATTAGCCAGATGATTTTGGTCAAGATATTTAAGGTTCAGTTTCTTCACCTGTAAAGTTAGGGATGAGAGATTTGACATAGTGCTTACCATGGTATCTGGTGTGTAGTATTATAAATGGTATTATTAGTCCTCTTCCGTGGACTTCAGGAATTTCTCTGTGCTGTGTGTGAGGCAAACAGTTACAGAATCAGAATGTTAGAAATGGAAGGACTTTTCAGAGGTGCTTTGGTCTAAGATGTTATTTTCTAGGTGAGAGTGAGTGACTTGAGTTGGAGGGCAAACCAGCCCTGTCCTTGAGGTTCTAAGATCAGTGCTATTTTACTGGGAATTGGCACCATTCATACTAGGAGACGTTTTGGACCTGAATTGTGCTTCTCTTTGAATTTGTGACTTGAGTATTTTGATTATTTTATTAAAATGAGATTTCAGGGGCGCCTGAGTGGCTCAGTCGATTAAGCGTTGACTCTTGATTTCTGCTCAGGTCATGATCCTCAGGGTCATGAGATCCAGCTCTGTGTCCGGCTCCATGCTGAGTGTGGAGCCCACTTAAGATTCTCTCCCTCTCCCTCTGCCCCTCCCCTGCTCACACTTTCTCTCTCTCTAAAAAAGAGAGAGATTCCAGTCCTGTTATTCTGGAGTAATTAATGTTTATGAGGAATATAGCATTTTATGTTATTAATGTTTCATCATTTCATAAGGGGCCTAATCTATTCCAGTGGAATAAGCCTTAGGTTGTATTATGCTCTATAACTAAATTCACTTGAGTCTGCCTTTCTGGAAATAACTTGATGGCTGACTTTGGTGTACTGCATTGTTTCAGAGGTAAGGGATTGGCAGGGAAAGGTACTTGCTATATAGATCCTGACAGAGGTACTTAGAAATGAAAGTGCTTTGAATGATTTAACTTATTTTCAAATGTTTTTCTGCAGTTGTAAACATAGTGCCTATTTTTAGAGGCAAGGGAAAAACATGGGAGGTGACTTTGATGTCAGTCAATAATATGACAGTTAAATCAGGAGTAGAATTTATGTTTTATTCCTAAGTAGCTTTCTGTAACAGAGCGATAGGTTACTTTGGGAGTAAAGATTATTATGTTTAGTATTGGTTATTTTTTCCAGTAAGCTATTTTTATTTTTACTTTGTTTATTTTACTTTGATCATGTTCACATTCTTTCCTCCTTCCTCCCTCCCATGATCCATACCTATTCTGGGCCTCCGAGCCAACAAAGCACAGAGAGAACCAATTCTTAGGTAGCCTTTATACTTCATATTAGATGAGCCCTCCCCACAGATTGCCTATGCTTTATTTGAATGGAATTATAAGATACTTCAAATTTGAAATTTTTTTTAGCTCATTTAGCCTGTTGAACTTAATAGACGTTTAATTTTTTCAGAGGTCGAAACAGCAAAGGACTGCCTCAATCCACGGTGAGTAATTTTAATGTCACTTGTTTGGAAGAATTGGTAACTAAAATGTTATTTCTGAACCATAGACCAAAACCAAGGTGAAAAGAAATCCTTTTTCTTGGGTTTTATATCTTATATAATTTTTATACCTCAGTACTGTTTGGTTTAAAATTATTAGCTATATGTGATGTTTTTTGAGATGATTCTACATATAAAATGTAAAATCATCTGTAAATAGTATTTTTCATGCAAAGTAATAAGTCTTTTGTTGTTTTGTAAATGGCTAAAGGCAAATCTAAATGAACAACACCCAAAAAAGAAAGTGGAACACCAGCACTGGAGCTTGCAGAGTTCTTTGGGGTTTTGATTTTGAATTAATGCCCTCTTTTAAGTCCTTCCATTTTTCTCCCTTGGAAAGGGCCTTCTTGTTTTAAATTTTAGAACTTTATCAATAAAATTAAACTGGGCATGAAGGACAGTTCCATGTGATGGAAAAAATAAATGAGAAAGTGTCATTGATCTTTCAGACTTTGCAATCACTGGACAGATATTCTTATTTCGAATCTGGAGGAGACATGCTTATGTAGTATGTAATAAGGAGTGGTATGGTTGATGAGACCTAAGAGCACTGTCATTGATTCGTATATGCTAAGAGAAGATAGTCAAGGGTCTTTGACAAAGGTGCACACTCCTCCACCCCATTTATTTATTTGTGTACTTAACCCTATTTAGTATACAGGTCTTTGAGTTCTGATGCATACAGTTGTGTAACCACCGCCACAGTCAAGATAATGGGACTGTTCTCTCACCTTGAAAAATCACTCATGCTACTTTGTAGTGATCCCTCCTCTTTCTGCTCCCCGACCTTTGGTCTGTTCTCTGTTTCTGTGGTTTTGTCATTCCTCATGTGTGGAAGTTCACTTTTGCTTTTTGTATCACATGTAGTCAAAACATTGTTAGATGGTCTGTTTTCACTGTTGAAAACTTAAGCTTCTATTCTCTAAGGAAACAAAAGATCGAAGTAAACCAAGTCTTTCTTTAATGCATGTAAGGTATTATAAACTTAACTAAACGTTTTGTAACAAAATAAATCTTAACCTAAATATGTAAGAGGATAAATACTGATTGCTAATAATGTTTTTTTCTTACTATTTCAGATTTCTTTTGATGGAATCTATGCAAATATGAGGATGGTTCATATACTTACATCAGTTGTTGTAAGTTACCGGATTATTGGGGAGAAACTGCCTTGGGAGTGCCGTAAAGTAATTTCACGATGTTAAAATGTAGATGAAAGATTCTCAAAGTAACAATTCTTAGGTCACATTTAATCAGGTTATTTAGAAAAAAATAGATTAGAACTCCATCCAAACTATTGCGACTCACTATAAAAGAATTCTTGTCAACCCTGCTATGTATAAGATAGTAGTAGTAGTTTATTGTCTTTAGTGCATTATTTTGTCACGTAATAAAACCAGAGTCAGAAATATTTAACTTCAGTATTTAAATTCATACTGCAAACTCTGAGCAGGGCTTCCTGAGAAATTTTGAGAATTCATTGTATTGTTAATGTTTTAGAATTTTTTATTGTTCTGTCAGTGAATGCTGAATGAAGCCTGGTGAGCTATGTAAAAAGTAAAATGAAAACAATTATCCCTCCTGACTGGGTAGCACACTGTTTCTTTGATAATTAATTGTATGTTTTTAGGGATCCAAATGTGAAGTACAAGTGAAAAACGGAGGTATATATGAAGGAGTTTTTAAAACATACAGTCCTAAGGTAATTTTTACTCTTTTCCTTTTTGTTAAATGTAAAACCCCATGAATCATCAACTACTATATATTTGTGTGGCTTCCTGACACTAATAGTGTCTGATTTAGCAATTTATAGTTGTGAGGTGGGCATGTTTGTCACATTTTTCATGTTCGTTAAAGCACTTTTTAAAACCACTTTGACTGATTTTGCTCTTCAGTTTCAAATACTGATTATTTTATAGACTGGTTTGTATCATTAAACTTGCTCTGTGTGCTTATTAAAATATCTTGATCTTTTCTTTTTTTTCTTTTTCTTTTTTTTTTTTTTTTAAGATTTTATTTATTTATTTGACAGAGATAGAGACAGCCAGCGAGAGAGGGAACACAAGCAGGGGGAGTGGGAGAGGAAGAAGCAGGCTCATAGCGGAGGAGCCTGATGTGGGGCTCGATCCCAGAACGCTGGGATCACGCCCTGAGCCGAAGGCAGACGCTTAACCGCTGTGCCACCCAGGCGCCCCGAAATATCTTGATCTTTTCAAGCATTGGGGGATAGAAGAGGGATTGAGTGGTTTCATTATTTTCTTCTTTATCACCATTAATGTACTTAAAACAGACTATGGTAGCAAGGACCAGTTTAGATAAGAGGATTTTTGAATGATGAAATAGATAATAGGCTATATTTCTGAGAAAAAGGTATGATTATAAGGTTCTTTTGAGATAGGTTATTTTTGTCAAAGACATGTAAGAAATAGTACCTTGATGTGCTAAAGAGTCCCTGTCTTATTTTATAAATATTTTGAATATTTACTCATGCTTCTCGTTTTAGTGTGATTTGGTACTTGATGCGGCACATGAGAAAAGTATGGAATCCAGTTCGGGGCCAAAACGTGAAGAAATAATGGAGAGTATTTTGTTCAAGTGTTCAGATTTTGTTGTGGTACAGTTTAAAGATATGGACTCCAGTTACGCAAGAAGAGGTGAATTTTGATTTCCTAAATATGCTTCATGTTTTATAAGATTTATTTAAACAAAGACTCTCTACACCGATTATACACTTTTTTTTTTTTTTAAAGAAATGGGGTTTTTTTTTAGAACAACCTGATTAAGACAGATGGGCATTTTAATGCAGTTTTGTTGGAAAATATTTAAAACTTCAGAGGAGGAGTCCTTGGTACTTCTAGTAGGATAAATAATGAGAGTTTGTGTTCTATTAAAAAAGTTTATAAAGGATTTTCTACAGTTTCGTGGTCAAGAATGCTATAGATTATACTCAACTGAAATTTCTTGTCCTATTTGGCTTACAGTCCTTTAGTTTATAAATTTTTAGTTTTAAAATGCTTATAAATGATGCTTATCTGGTTTTATTATGCTTATAGTTCTATAAATGTTTTAGTTTTGTGACCTGAAAATAAAGCACAGGTCTAAGGGAGAAAGGCAGAGAGCTGTGGCTGGAAAAACGGTTGTCTAATGAAGATGAAAAAGGTAAAGAAGTAGAACATGCATATTTTTTTAAAAATTCAGAATATGGGCCTATGTTTTGAAAATATAAAAGGCGTGATATATTAAAATTTAGTCTGTTTCAGATGTCTACTGAGGAGGGAAATATGGGAATTGCTGTTACTTGTTTGGAGAGCATACTCTGCAGTGTTGAGTGTTCATAACATGTTGAAAGGCTCTTCTGGGCAATTTCGAACTTAAATTCTTAAATTGATTTTTTTCTGGTCAAATTCTACAGTCAAGTCTCTTGCGAATTTTAACTCACCAGTTTTTTATTTTCATTAGTCTATACCAACAGCTGTTTCTGTTGCTGTGTTCCTTTTTCTACATCATTATTTAGAAATACAAGTCACCGGAAAGTTAAAGCCTTTCTCTTGGACCCTTAACAAGGTTCTCACCTATAGTTAGCTTGTTTTCTTCAGAAGCTAGCTAGCAGTGTTAGGTACGTTTAACCGCTTTGCTGTAAAGAAGGTACTGTGTTCTGTTTTTGTACCATCTCAAATGTCTGTGTCTCTGATTCACAACTCTTTGTGTAAGAGTCCTTCAATGGCCCATACAAGGAAACAAGTCTTTTTTTAGGTGCTGCCTTTGGAGTTGATATTGTTTATGCTTAGGACCACAAAATTTATGCTTATACTGTTGAAGTATTTTACTGTTTTAAATTTTAAAATTGACCTCGGATAATAAGCTGAAAGGGAAAATACAATTTCAGTTGAATTTAGTACATAGCACTCTAGAAAAAGTATTGGTTACAACACAACAGCAAAATGTTCCTTACTCTGTTGGATACCAGGCCGTTTAGCTAACAGCCATTCATAATAGACTTTGTTTTTCATTCTTAAAGTGAGTTGACATTTCCCAGATTTGTAAAGGTAAATATTACTTGGAAATATCTGTGGTATCCCATTCTTTGTAATCCTCTTCAGAAATATTGTGTTTAAATTTTTTATTCTGTTTATTATTTTACTATGTCTTTATTTCTCAGGTAATCTGTGTTCATTGTAGAAAGCCAAGAACATACAGATCAGAGTGACAGCTTTGACAGTGTTCAGTACACTCATAATGGGCTGGATGTATTTTGCTATATACATAAAAATATAGTTTTCTTGCTGAGGACATCCCATAGTGGAGTAATTTCAGGTATTTTATTTAAAGACTGTAGTGGTTTAGTGAATTATCCAATTGTGTCCAGTGCATAGTATTCTGAAAATAGTATTAAGTCATGTGTTTAGGATTTCAGGTCTCTCTTTTTTTATTTTTTTATTTTTAAATTTTTTTTAAAGATTTTATTTTTTTATTTGACAGAGACAGCCAGCGAGAGAGGGAGCACAAGCAGGGGGAGTGGGAGAGGGAGAAGCAGGCTCCCAGCGGAGAAGCCTGATGTGGGGCTGGATCCCAGAATGCTGGGATCACGCCCTGAGCTGAAGGCAGACGCTTAACAACTGCGCCACCCAGGTGCCCCTAGGATTTCAGGTCTCTTAAGCCAGGTTTTTAATACTGTCCTGGCAGAAGTTGCCCTCTATAAGTATTATTTTGGAGATAATATAGAGAGAACTTTTTTAGAGTAATTATAATTGTTATGGTTCATTAATTACAAAAATTAATACACAATTCAGTAGCTTGGTAAAGTGAGGACACAGCCCAGGGCCCTCTAACCCCCAAATCATGTTTGTTTGTTTGTTTTAGTTTTTATTTATTTTTTTGACAGAGACAGCAAGAGAGGGAACACTAGCAGGGGGAGTGGGAGAGGCAGGCTTCCAGATGAGCAGGGAGCCCGATGCAGGACTCCATCCCAAAACCGTGGGATCATGCATGACCTGAGTGAGCAAAAGGCAGAGTCTTAACAACTGAGCCACCCAGACACCCCCCCCCAATCATGTTCTTAAACATTGTACTATTGTGACATAAATTATGTGGTCTGATTTGTTTTTGCTGTGTCAGAATAAGTCTGCATTTACCTTAAAGGATTTCCCCACAAGTAAAGCCAAAAGTAAACAAAATTCCTGTACAATATAGATATGCAAATTATTATATTATTCAAGATTCTTTTTAATTATGTTCAGTTAGCCACTGTATAATACATCATTAGTTTTTGATGTAGTGTTCAAGGGATTCATTAGTTACGTATAACACCCAGTGCTCATCACAGCATGTGCCCTACCTGTACCCACTCCATGCTGAAACCCTCAGTTTGTTTCCCGGGGTCCATAGTCTCTCATCGTTCATCTCCCCCTATGATTTCTCCCCCTTCAGATTTCCCTCCCTTCGCGTATGGTCCTAACCATGCTATTGCTTATGTTCCACATAGGAACAAAACCATATAATTGTCTTTCGCTGCCTGACTTACTTCACTTAGCATAATCCCCTCTAGTTCCATCCATGTCGATGCATATGGTGGGCGTTCATCGTTCTGATGGCTGAATAATATTCCATTGTATATATGTATCACATCTTTATCCATTCATCTGTTGAAGAGCATCTCGGCTCCTTTCACAGTTTGGCTATTGTAGACATTGCTGCTATGAACTTTGGGGTGCATGTGCCCTTTCTTATCACTACATGTGTATCTTTAAGGTAAATACCTAGTAGTGCAATTGCTGGGTCATAGGATAGCTCTATTCCTAATATCTTGAAGAACCTCCATACTGTTTTCCAGAGTGGCTGTACCAGCTTGCATTCCCACCAACAGTGTAAGAGGGTTCCCCTTTCTCCACATCCTCGCTAACATTTGTTGTTTCCTGTTTTGTTAATTTTTCCCATACTAACTGGTGTAAGGTGGTATTTTGTGGTTTTGATTTGTATTTCCCTGATGGCTGGTGATGTGGAGCATTTTTTCATGTGTCTTTTAGCCATTTATATGTTTTCTTTGGAGAAATGCCTGTTCATGTCTTCTGCCCATTTTTTGATTGGGTTATTTGTTTTTTGAGTGTTGAGTTTGAGAACTTCTTCATAGATCTTGGATATCAGCTCTTTATCTATAATGTCATTTGCGAGTATCTTCTCCTACTCCGTGGATTGCCTCTTAGTTTTGTTGACTGTTTCCTTTGCTGTGCAGAAGCTTTTTATCTTGATGAAGTCCCAGAAGTTCATTTTTGCTCTTGTTTCCCTTGCCTTTGGAGACGTGTCTTGAAAGAAATTATGTGGCCGATGTTGAAGAGGTTACTGCCTATGTTCTCTTCTAGGATTTTGGTAGATTCCTGTTACACATTGAGGTCTTTCATCCATTTTGAGCTTATCTTTGTGTATGGTGTAGNNAAATGGTCCAGTTTCATTCTATATGTAGCTGCCCAGTTTTCCCAGCACCACTTACTGAAGAGATTATCTTTTTTCTATTGGATATTTTTTCCTGATTTGTCAAAGATTAGTTTACCATAGAGTTGAGGGTCCATTTCTGGAGTCTCTTTTCTGTTCCATTGGTCTGTGTGTCTGTTTTTGTGCCAATACCATGCTGTCTTGGTGATCACAGCTTTGTAATATAGCTTGAAATCAGGCAACGGGATGCCTCCAGCTTTGTTTTTCTTTTTCGTCATTCCTCAAGATTCTTTTCTTTTTTAAATCTTTGGCTTTATTTTTGGGGAGACTTTTAAAAGTTAGGTTAGTGTGGCTTTTAACTTCTTATTGCTGACTTTATTGATTTAATAAGTTTTCCTTTTTTGTTTTAATATGTTTTAAAAGTTGTGATATTTATACGCACATGCAAGTGAATAAGAGGCCTAGAAATAATTGATCTCTTTTTATGATATGGTGAATAAGTTTCATTTGATCTCTTGAATGCTATATATGTTACCAGACTGATAATGTGGGCAAAATGGAAAGTAATTACATTTTGTAAGCTGTGGGTTCCTTTTGCACACCCATAATTAAACCATCAGATCATCACGGGAAAATTAGTGTGTGTTTTGTCCTTTATCTGAATTCCATTGCAGAAAGAGCTGGGATGCTCTCATTTTCCCAGCTTCATTTTGACACCTATTTTTTAGGGCATTCAGCTGCTTTTGTCTCTGCGTATATTATCTCTACTTACTTTTTACTTGGTTTCCTTTCTCTTTCCAGTGTTTGTCATCTGCTTTTCTCCTTCACTCTCTTTCTGCTTTTTCTGTTGCTCCTTTATTCATATTTTGCTCTTTGATTTAATACCCCAACTCAACTACATTTTAGTTCTGTGGCTTTTCTTTCATTCCTTTTTCTTTTCCCTTTCCTCTTTTTCTTTTCTTTTCCCTTTCCTTATTCCTTTCTTTTCTCCTCCCTCCCCCTCTCTTTCTTTTTTCTCTTTTTTCTTTCTTTCTAGATTTTATTCATTTATTTGAGAGAGAGAGAGAGAGAGCACAAGCAGGGAGAGGGAGAAACTGGCTCCTAGCTGAGCAGGGGCTCTCTCCCAGGACCCCGGGATCATGACCCGAGCCGGGATCCTGACCCCAGCCAAAGGCAGACGCTTAACTGACCGAACCACCCAGGCACCCCCTGTGTCTGCTTTCTTATTTCATTCTCTCCTAATTTACTCTTCTTTCTACCACCTCATTTCCTTTCCAATGTTCTCAGTCTAGAGAACAGGGGTCAGCAAACTTAAGGCCTGTGGGCAGATCCACTCATTGGTAAGTAAAGTTTTATTGTAACACAATATGCCCGTTTATGTACTGTCTATGGCCACTTTGAAGCTACGGTGATAGAATTGAGTAGTTGTAATAGAGACTATATGGTTTGCAAAGCCAAACAATATTTTCTGGTTCTTTACAGAAAAACATTGCCAACTCTCGTCCTAGATCTTTTTTCCTACTGTGTTTGGGTTGTTAGGGCTGATCAGAAATACAAACTATACTGTCTTTGGTGAAATAACATAGAACGTACTTTGTCTCTAACCCATGTTTTGACTCTAATACTGTGTAATTTCATTTATTTCTTATTTGTAACCATTGAAATTGGATTTAGTTTGAAGAGTCACTTTGCTTTCCAGCTCTTTGCCATAATAACTGAAAAATCACAAATGAGAAAATTAGTTATTGGGAATGATCTCCATCATCAACTGTCTGCCCCCTCCCCTACCTACAACTTTATTTTCCCCTTGCCATCATTACGGTCTTTACTTCGGTTTTAGTAAATGGGATGTTTCACTTCCTGTTGAATCCCAACTTCTCCGGTCATGCCCTTGACTCTATTTTACCATTCCTGGGTTTTTGCTCTTTTATGTCACCTCTGTTTCCAGAGTCTTCAACCTCTTCCTCTCCAGTTACTCTTTCCCTTTAGCCAGAAAACCTGTTCAGGTCCCTCCCCTCTTGAAAAGGATTCCTTTTTATCCTGAACTCCTTCTACTTACTATCCTGTCTTCCTTTCTTATCCAAACATCTTTTTTTTTTTTTTTTAAGATTTTATTTATTTAAGAGAGAGAGCGGGGGGGGGGCAGAGGGAGAAGCAGACCCGTAACTGACTGAGCCATCCAGGCGCCCCATTATCCAAACAACTTATTTTCTATTGACTCCTCATTGCAACATAATCTGACTTGTATGTTCGCTACTGGGGAGTTTCCAGGGCTACCAGTAACCTCTCATTGCTAGGTCCTTTGTAGTCTTTTTCAGACTTTACTGTTGCTTTTGACCCTGTTGGTTTCATCCTCCCTCAGAAGTTGCTCTTCTGTTTTTCATGTGTTTTATTCATCATTCCTTCCTTGTCCATTCTTGGGCTTCATTTCTGTTAAAGTGCTCTTAAATGTGTGTGTGTGTTCCCAGTGTTTGTTGCTTTGCCCACTGATCTTACTGCCTATCAATCATTTTATACTCTCCTAATTTCAGCAACCACATATGAGCCCACTCCCAGCATCTTTTGTATTGCCTTTTTACCATGTTGTATTATATAATTAGATGTTTCTGTCTCCCCTATTATACTTTGAGCTCCTTGTGTGTGGATACTATATATATATATATATATAATTTTTATTATATATATTTTATTATATATAATTACATGATCTTTTATATATAAATGTATATTATATATGTAATATATGTGTGTAATTTTTTTAAATCCTTGGAGCCTAGTGTAGTGTTTTCCACATAGGACAGGCACAATGTAAATGTCTTTTGGATGAATGAAGTTAGGACCTTCACATATTTTTTAAAAACTAGTATTTCATGTAAAAAGAGTGAGAAAACTAAAAGTGGTCTTCTGTATACAGCCAGCCAACAAATACTTAACTGAACCCTGGAATGTGTTCATTGCTGTGCTTGTTGCTATAGACAGTACAGAGAAATTCAAGACTTAATCTATTTTAGGTCCCTTTTGAGAACTTAGTGAAACTGTATACCCTGACCCTAGAAAAAACATGCACACTGACTTACACTGAATTCTGTAGTGTTCACAGTTCCCTAGGGAGTTCACGTACACTTGGAAATACCAAAGCACATGAAGGAATTCAAGAAAAATGGAATGTTAAAATTCCAAATAGAGTTCAGAGACATGAAGACTTGTTGTAGTAGTTGGAGGAATTTGGGGTGTGAATGTGATTAGAGGGTAGAGAGAAAATCACACAGATTATTTTATTCTGGTATGATACTCTTTTGTTCTCATGTGGTTGTCCTGTAGCTCTGATAGGGCACAGTCCTGTGAGTAACAGAGAATGATCTCTTCTTCTTCTTTTTTTTTCTTAAGACTTTATTTATTTGAGAGAGTGAGTGAGAGAGCATGAGCAGGAAGAAGGGCAGAGTGAGAGGTAACAAGGGACCGATCTTAGGACCCCAAGGTGACAACCTGAGCCGAAGGCAGATGCTTAGCTGACTGAGCCAGCCAGGTTCTCTGAGAATGATCTCTTCTGAAGGGCATATCCAAGGAAGAGACAAATCTTCACAGGCTATGACTTGGAAAACCTTGAATTCTGAGGAGTGTAAATGTGTTCTAAACTCATTCATGGGTGGTCTCGTAGTAGGGTGATCAGGCCGCAAGCCTTGCAGCTGAAGAGGCACATTCTTGGAGCTAGGAGTGCAGGCTGCAGGCTCTATAGATGGGCAGGCAGTGCTAATGTTGGACAGGCAAGCAGCTGTAAAGCTGGACAAGTGCTCATGATTAACAGTCTCCTCTTTGGAGGAGGGAGGATAAGCCCTGTGGTGGGTAGGCAGATGGGGTGATGCTTAAGCAGGTGGTCTTGGCTGGGGGATATCTAGGGGGGTGGGGTGGTGCAGAAAGCCCTGTAAAGAGGTTGGCTTGGGCCAGTGGGCTTTGGACTAGTTTTTCTAGTGAGCCAGCTGAGTAATTCTGTGTTCTAACACTCTTCTGTTAAAACTTGAGCCATCAGAAAGTTGACTGCCCAAGCTTTGCTGTGGGCTAGTAAGAGAAGGTTGTGTGTCCATGGCCAAGTAGTTAAATGGAAACTAGCATTTACAGGGCCAGTGTGGAGGTGGCACAGAGATTATTGAGATTTAAAAAAATAAACAGGTATAGTAGAACAGGTGATGAAACATTAACAGAGTAGTTGGAGGTATGCAATAGGGAAGTATTGCATGTTTATTAAAATATCTCTGATTTGTTAATTTCGTTTCTTTATATGTTTTTAGAGCATATAAAAATTCTCTGCTGTATTCTTCATGTGTATGCCAAGCTCAAAACAATAATTCATTTATTAAAAACAAAATAAAAAACAAGCAAGTGAGGGGCGCCTGGGTGGCACAGCGGTTAAGCGTCTGCCTTCAGCTCAGGGTGTGATCCCGGCGTTATGGGATCAAGCCCCACATCAGGGTCCTCTGCTATGAGCCTACTTCTTTCTCTCCCACTCCCCCTGCTTGTGTTCCCTCTCTCACTGCTGTCTCTATCTCTGTCAAATAAATAAATAAAATCTTTAAAAAAAAAAAAAAAACAAGCAAGTGAAAACCTCTAGAATAAAGTAGAATTTTATTTAGATAAACAAAATAAAAATATATAGTACTAATAGGAGTAAGGTGGTCTGACTTAAGATATATATGAAAACTGATAACTGTTGGACAGCATTAATCAGCTAGATGGTTTAAAAGGAAAACATCTTCACAAAGGAACGACTTAGAAGAGCATAGAAATAAGCATAGTTTATGTGAATAGGCTGAAGACTTTATAAAAACACTACTGAAGGGAATAAAAGTAGATTTGACTAAATGGAGAAACGTGCCATGCTTTGAATGGAACTACATAACACTAAAATTGTCCTTTTTCCTCAGAATAATCACTGAAGATAGTATCTCTATTTTTGTAGAAAATGACAAAGTGATTCTAAAATTTATAAGATAATACTTATTAACAGAAGAATTTTGGAAATTTTTTCTCCAAGAGTCATGAAGGAGGACTTGCCCTATGAAACATTAAAACGGATCAGAATTAAACCATAGTTCTCATAGTGGCAAAGAATAGAGAATCCAAAACAGATGAAATTCATATGGGTATTTTGTTAATAATATGATAAAGATAACACTTTAAATCTGCAGTAAAGGTGGATTATTTATTAAATGTTGTTGGTACAGCATTTGGGGGGAATTAGATGCCTACTTCATACCCATCACCAAAATAAACCCTAAATGGCTAAAAAGAGAAGTATTTAAAAAAAAAAAACTTACATAGAAATTCCAGAGGAAATCTATGAATTTATATCATTTTGACATGGGGAGGGAGTTTATAAGCATGACCACCAAAGCCAAAATTCATAATGTAAAAGACTGAAATACTTGAGTATAAAAAATTAGACTTAGATGTGTCCAAAAGTACCATAAATTTTAGAAGACATGCCAGAAACTGGGAAAAATTGTATAAAAGTTTTTCAAATGGCCAGTGAACATATGGAAAGGTAGTCCACCTCACTAGTAATCAAAGAAATGTAGTTTCAAAGTAATGGAATAGGATTTTTACTCTGTCAGCTTGCTGAATGATAAAAGTGAGCAAGATTAATACTAGCTCATGATAAGGAATCAGAAAACAGCTTACACTTTGCTAGTCAGGACGGTTTAAGCAAAAACAAGTAGCATTTTTGAGCTCTTCTGGTAGGTAATTCAGATGCGTCCAGGAAGACAGTTTACTTGGCCCTAGTGTATAATGCTAGTTATACCCAGTTACTGTCTGGTTTTAGTTTTATTTTTTCTCTTGCTCTGCACAGACTCAGTGAAGTCTTATGAATAGCACATATATTAAAAGTAGTAATAAAGCAGGGCAGTGAAGGTATGTGGATAAAAATTGTCTGCATTTTAATTTCTTTTCCATTTGACTGCTTTTTTACCCAGATCAGTCCTGGCAGGAGTTTTAAGGGAGCATGTGCACTTGAACAGTTGTTCTTCTAATTTACATAAGAAAAGAACAGTCTGATTTGTAAAGTGTTTTATATATTTGCCAACGAAACAGAAAGGTGTTTGCACAGCTGTAAGAATTGGAATTAATTTTATTTACTAGCTTTTTCTTAACCTAGGTCTCAACACTTTGCTATAGAATTGAGAGTAAGTTGCAAAAAGAATACTGTAAAGCAAGCCTCACAAAGTGGGTTTCCATTTTTCTCTTGTTCTGTGTTACAGTCATCTGACTTTGCTGTAAGATTCGGTGTGCGTTTGATTTTGTGGAGTCTTGGCAGTGATCTTCATTTAGATCTTTTCACAGAAATCTAGTTTGTGGGTTTAAGGTGTTTTTGTTTTTTAAGATTTTATTTATTTGAGAGAGAAAGTGAGTTGGGGAAGAGCAGGTGAGAAGGACAAGTAGACTCCATGCTGAGCGCAGAGCCCAACGTGGGTCTTAATCCCATGACCCTGAGATCATGACCTGAGCTGCAATCAGGAGTCAGATGTTCAACTGACTGAGCCACCCAGGCGCTCCTGTCGGTTTAAGTTTTTACTCCCGATACTTAGTTGATTTTTAAGTCTTATACAGCGGTATATTAAATGGTAAAATTTCTTAAAAAAAAAAAAAGTAAAGTTTCTGAAAATTTTAGTTCAACTTTTAATTTTGCTAATTTAGATTTTAAGAAAATTGCTTCTCACATGTTATATTACTTCCAGTGTTTTCATGTTATATAGTGGGTTAGTAAAAATAAGATGAAATAGTTTATCTTAAAAATATTTTGCCTGAAGTTTAAATTAGAGAATCCAATATGTACATTTTTCAGAGTTTATTAGTAAGGAAAAATAAGAACTGCTTTTTCATATTTAAGTTGGATATATTTTTCTCTGAGGGATTTTAATAATACTCTATCATAGTACTGTAAAATATAATCATTTTATATAAGAAGAATATGAGGTTTATTCATCATTAATGCATTTTGACACAATTCGGCGCTGTCTGAATAGAGCTACTGACTCCAAGCACTTCATTTAAACTTCTGGTCAAATATTGTAGCATAACAAGCATTTATAGGGCCACTTTTTGTGGAAGGCCTATATCCCGTGTACTTTATAAATGGTGCATTGATTCAGATTATCCTGTTTCCTACTTACATACTAGGTTTACCTATTGGGCTCCATAAGAGGGACAGAGACACAAATCGAATTGCAAGCTGTAATTTTAACAAGAACAGTATTTGGGGTTTGCTTTTCCACATCTGTTGATTCTTTCCAGACTTTGGTCAAAAGGGTACCTAGGCAAGAGGTCAGAAAAGAACAACAAAAAAAATAATTTGGGTGGTTTGGTTTGATTCTAACTAGAAAACCACAGAGTCTGTTTTTTAATATTTCGTTAATTTATGTTTAACACAGCAGGTGATGTGTGGACTGAAACTGAAGACTCCAGACATGATATGCTGTCCTTTTCCTTGGAACAGCATTTTGCTCAGGAAAGAATTTTTTCACATAGCTTGCCCTGTTTCAGAAAGTGCCTTATTGCTGTTTTCCCTCCACTGTATTTGCTCTTTCGAAGCTGACGTCCTTTAGATCCTTGTCTACTGTAGCTGTTCTGATAGCCTCCATCTCCGTTTTCTTGCTAAGGTTCTGTCATTTCTTCCTTGAGTGGTGAATTTACTTTGAGTTCTAGGACTCCAAATTTTTTATGGAAATCACAGTTAAAACGTAAGCACTGTTCTAGGCTGTATTATTTTGTTGTCAGAGAACAGGGAATAATGACATTTTTTTCATGGTTGCATATAGCTATCAAGAGGAAAAAATCCCCGCCCATCTTTTTTTTTTTTTCTTTCTTAAAGGCTGCATTTTGAAATTGTGTAGGCTTCATAAAAAGTATGTTGCTGTGCTTTTAAATGGATGGCATCCCTTTTGAGTCTTTCCAAGGTAGCTCATAAGCAATATAGTCTTTATTTCCAAATGACTAAATGATGTCAGATCCCAAAAGTTACTTACATCCACAATAAAATGATTAAATATAATTTTTCTTTTAAAGGGATTTAGGAATTTGAGGCTTTGTAGTCTCAAAGTTTTTATGATTTTGCCATTTGGTTGTCATTTCAAAAGAGACTACAGCCTTAGGTTATCAGTGTGATTCAGTTTCTGAGATTGATAGCACTGTGTCTAAGAAAGTCCGTATTTTATTACTAGCTTAAACAAGGCAATGTACAAAGATATTATTTAGCTTTATTTCAGGTTAATATAAAGCAGATGATTTGGGTTATATGATCACTGGTTTGTAAATTATCAATCAAATATGCATTTATAGATTTGAATGCAGAGCAATATGCCTGACAGAAGAAGCAGTCGCCAGTATTGTGAACATTGTTACTTGAAAGTTGTCAAAATGAGTGCCAGTTCAACTAAGATTAGACAAAAAAGAATTTGTGTTTCCAACTTTAAACTTTCTTCCTCTTTTTTTTAAGATTTTATTTATTTATTTATTTATTTATTTATTTATTTATTTATTTGACAGAACACAAGCAGAGGGAACGACAGGGAGAGGGAAAAGCAGGCCCCCTGCAGAGTAGGGAGCCCGCTGCGGGGCTCAATCCCAGGACCCTAAGATCATGACCTGAGCCAAAGGCAGATGCTTAACTGACTGAGCCACCCAGGTGCCCCTAAACTTTCTTCCTGTTGATAGTTGTATTATTTTGAACTATCAGTATAATAGGCATCAAGCTCCAAATCCTGAAAAGTAGAATGCTGCTGCTTATATATGCCAATATCTTGAATTGCATGCCTCCGATAAGTTCAAGGCTAAGACAGTGTAGGGATTCTAGCTAGTCTGAAGTTTCCCAGAAAATATATCTTCTGCCCCCTTAGGCCATATAGTTTGCAAAGAAGTAAAGATTTTGTCTATTGTAATACTGGCATTTTTCTTCATTGGTGATTCATAAGACAGCATTGTAGAAATAAAAGATTTCAAGTCCTGAAATCCCTCCAGCTTTTGAATTGCCTTTCAGTAAGGTAATTTGGGGGGGATGGGGGGCAAGGGGATCACTGTCACATAGTCCTCATCTTTGGGACTGTTGAGAGCAACATTGGATTTTTCTTAAAAACAGTTTTATTGATATGTAATTCACATACATATAGAGTTCATTCATTTATATTATGCAATTCAGTTTTTAGTATATTCGTAGAATCTTTCACTACAGTTAATTTTAGAATATCTTCACCCTAAAAAGAAGCCCTGCAGTCATTCACTGCTTGCTTTCAACCTCCCCAGCCTTGGACAACTACTAATCTGTCTCTGTAGGTTTGCCTGTTGTGGATATTGTATATTGATAGAATCACACAATATGTGGCCTTTTGTGACAGGCTTGTTTCACTTAGCATATATATAATGTGTTCAAGGTTCATCCATCCATCCATCAGTGCTTCTTTCCTTTTCACTGCCAAGTAATATTCTGTTGTATGGATATACTACATTTTTGGAGACTAGCATATAGTGTTATATTGCAAGTGTACATGATATTGATTCAACAATTCTATGCATTACACAGTGTTCACCATGATAGGTATAGTGTAGTCACCGTCTGTCCCCCCATACATTATTACAATATTATTGACTATATGCCCTGTGCTGTACTTCTCATCTCTGTGACTTATTTATTTTATAACTTGAAGTTTGTGTCTCTTAATCCCCTTTATCTCTTATGCGCCCCCTTCACCTCCCCTCAGGCAACCACCAGTTTGTTGTGTGTGTAGCATTATTTTTTGTTTTGTTTGTTCATTTGTTTTTTTGTATTCCACGTATAAGTGAAATCATATATTTGTTTTTTTTCTGACTGACTTCACGTAGCTTAATGTCCTTTACATCCATTCTGGATATACTACATTTTATTTATCCATTTATCAGTTGATGGATATTTCAGTTGTTTGTACTTTTTAATTGTTAAGAGTAATGCTGCTAGGATCATTCATGTGCTGGTTTTTCTTTTCAAGTAGGCTCATGCCCAGCGTGGAGCCCAGTGTAGGGCTCAAACTCATAACCCTGAGATCAAGACCTGAGCTGAGATCAAGAGTCAGATGCTTAACCGACTGAGCTGCCCAGGCGTCCCCGTGTGCTCATTTTTGTGTGGACATTATGTTTTCATTTCTGTTGGGCATATATCTAGGAGTGCAATTGTTGGGTCATATATGGTGAATCAGAGTTTAACCTTTGAGAGAACTGCTGAAATGGTTTTTTGGAGTGGCTATATCATTTTACCATCCCATCAGCAGTGTGTGAGGCCTCCAGTTTTTATGTATCTTCATCAGCAGTTGTCGTCATTTTGATGATAGCTGTGCTAGTGGGTGGTTGTGAAATAGCATCTCGGGTGGTTTGGATTTGCATTTCTGTAGTGATTAATGATGTGAATCTTTTCATGTGCTTATGTCCTTTGCCCACATTTTAAATTAGTATGTCTTATTATTGAGTTGTAAGAATTCTTTAAATATTCTGGATATCAGTCGTCCCCTTATCAGACACGATTTGCAGATATTTTTTCCGCATTGTGTGGGTTATCTTTTCACTTTTTTGCTGGTGTTCTTTAAAGCACAAAAGATTTCAATTCAGATGAATTCCAGTTTATCTATGTTTTCTTTTTTGTTGTTTTTTTCTTTTTGTGTTGTATCTTAAAATGTTGCTTACTCTGAGATTATGAAGATTTGTTCCTCTGCTTTCTTTTAAGATTTTTATAGTTTCAGCTCTCATATTTAGGTGTGTGGTCCATTTTCAGTTAAATTTTGTATAAAGTGTGAGGAAGAGCTTCAACTTAATGCTGTTACATGGGGATATCTACTTGTCCAAGTATAGTCTGTTGAAAAGACTGTTCTTTTCCCATTGAAATGTCTTAGCACCTTTGTTGACGTTCAGTTGACCATAAATGTAAAGATATATTTTTGTACTCTTAACTCTGTCCTATAGTTTATATGTCCATCCTTATGTCGGTATTATTCTATTTTGATTGTGGTACCTTTTTTGTTTTTGTTTTAAAGATTTTATTTATTTTAGAGAGAGCGTGTGGGAGGAAGCGGCGGGGCGGGGGGGGGGTGCGGGGAAGAAAAGGGAGAGGATCTCAAGCAGACTCTGGTGAGTGCAGAGCCTGATGCAGGGCTCCATCTCATGACCCATCATGACCTCAGCTGAAACCAAGAGTTGGATGCCTAACAGACTGAGCCTCCCAGGTGCCTCTTGATTATTGTACCTTTGTAGTAAGTTTTTAATTCAAGTGTTAGTGCTCCAAGTGTTCCCCACCCCCCAAGATTGTCTATTCTGGGTCCTTTGCATTTCCATGTGAATTTTAGGATCATCATGTCAGTTTCTGCAAAATGATAGCTGGGGTTTTGATAGGGATTGCATTGAATCTGGAGATCATTTTGGGGAGTGTTACCATCTTAATGATGTTAAATCTTCTAGTTCAAGCACATGGTATGTCTTTCCATTTATTTAGGTCATCTTTAATTTTCTTCAAAAATGTTTTGTAGTTATCCAGGGTATAAGTTTTACACTTCTGTTGGTAACTTTATTCCTCAGTATTCTTTTTTATTTTTTTGGTTAAAAATGTTACCCAAAATGGAATGTACTATTGTAAATGTATTTTATTTTATTTATTTTTTTAAGAGATTTCATTTATTTGAGAGAGAGAGTGAGAGAGCACGAGAGGGAGGAGGGTCGGAGGGAGAAGTAGACTCCCTGCTCAGTGGAGAGCCTGATGCGGGGCTCGATCCCAGGATCGTGACCAGAGCCGAAGGCAGACGCTTAACCAGCTGAGCCACCCAGGCACCCCTATTGTAGATGTATTTAAATTTTTTTTTTCATTTTCAGATTAGAGCAGTATTGTTTTATATTCTTTGTATCTAATATAAATCTTTCTTTTGACTCTTACTAGTAGGATAGGCACTAAACTTTGAGCTTGAAGTGAGAATATGCTTTCAGCTTGTCTGCTCTGCTACCTGTTGCTGATTTATTAATTTTCCACTGATAATACCATTTATGCATGTCTGCTTTGTAAAATTCATTTTCTGTAATAATTAGAACAACTTTGTAATTAATATATTGGCAGGGTCAGATTTTTATCATGTTTCAAAGTGAAAGTATTGTATGAAACAACTTCTGGAGATGCAAGCAAAAACTTTCTTTCCTTTGAAGCGAAAGATAAATTAGAATGGTAATTCATTCTACTATAAGAGTGGACACATAAAATAGCTATTATATAGATTGAGTCTTAGAGGCTATGTAACCCGAGCTGGATTTATTTTTTTAGTTCATAATACACTTCCAAACAAGATTCACATCTTTTTCATCCATCCTTTTTCTTTAGCTGTTTGTAGGGAAATAACATAGACACAAGGATTATTGTGGCTTCTGTTTGGGAAGAAAGATGTTGTTTTCGTTGTTTTCTTCCCTTTACCTTGCTTTGTAAAGTTTTCCTTGGTGATGTCACATCCTCGTTCTTTTCTTCCTCTCTATTTCTGTTCCTGTGGATAGTTTGTCTCCAAACATTACTGTGATCTCCTAGTTAAGTTCCCTTCAGATCCCATCGCTTCTAGTCAGTCGTGGACATTAGCACAAAGAAAATCTTTTTTTAGAGAGAGGTGAGAGGGCAGAGGAGAGGGAGAGAGAGAATTTCAAGCAGACTCCCTGCCCAGGGCAGAGCCTGATGGGGGCTCAATCTTAAGCACCCTGAAATCATGACCTGAGCCAAAATCAAGGGTAGCACGCTTCACTGACTGAGCCACCCAGACACCCCAGCACAAAGAAATTCTTAAGCATTGCTTTTATTATATCATCTCATTTCTCATTCAAAAATCCACAGTAGCCTCTCTTGCTTACCAAATAAAGTTGGGATGCCATACCTTGGCATTCAGGGCCCTTCCCAGGGTATCTTCTCTTTTTCATCCTAATCCACTTCTTGACCCAGGGTGGTGTTTTCTGTATGCTAGACATTCCTGTTTCTACCTTTGAGCTTACTAATCTTACTGCTGGATTTACTCTCTACCTTAAATACCTTCCTTCCTTCCTAGAATTTTAAATACTTTTCTAAAACCAAGTCAAACCTCCTTTCCTCCTTAGAGTCTTCCTTGACCTTCCCTGCTCACTGTGGTCTGTCTTTATTGCCTACACCAATGGCTACTAAAATTTACTACATTTTATTTTTAGCCTAGAATGGTTTGTTTTCCCCTCCCCCCAGTGAAATCTCATGCTGAATTCCAGTTACAACAAGGTAGTGGTGAGGGAGGAAAGTTGGGAGGCAGGGTGTCCTAGAACCTTAACTTACTCAGCTTTCCATTTGTCTGCTGAGGTACCCCTAAGAAGTCATATTGTTACGTGGAATGTAGTCAGAGAGCCAGTTATCTACCTCATGTCCTGAATACTCAGCATTACAAAGCAGTGTGTGACATTTTTTTTCTCCTAATGCATTATTTTCTGCAGTGTAGAAACATGTTTATAGAACTAGGGATGTGTACTCCCTGTGGTGTCTAGCAATATGTCTCACAGATAGTAGGTACCCAACACATATTTATTTTTCAATTAATATTTAAAAAATTTTATGTTTTTACATTCACTACAGTCAAATCAGGAGAGACCTGTTTTTTTTTTCTTACATACATACTGCCATAGATGATTAGAAACTGTAATTACCACTCATTTTCAGGAAACTCAAGAAAGCAGTTATTCCTAGCCAAATCTAAAAACGGCTTTCCTACAACATGCCATATCCAGAGTTTATTTTTCTTATGGAAGATTGCTTCTAGTAGGCATTTTAATATCCTTCTAAAGTATAAAAAAACAAAATCCCAAGTGTTAACTTTAAAAATAAGGCCCCAATGATGTTTATACAGTGAGAGAAGTCAGAAGCACAAGTAAGGGAGTTAAGTATAAAAGCACACCTACATATAGGCTATTTGAAATTCTTTTAAAATAATTAATTTGCCTTAGGTATTGTGTATGTTGGTAATACATGCATTTTTGGATTTATATCTAGGTATACAATGTGTTCGTTTGTGAAGAGTAGTATCAAATCAGCTTTGCCTGAATTCAGTTTGAAACCGCAAGATTTAAAGATACCATACCTTTGAGATTAATTTATTTAATTTTTGTGCTAACCAGGGTAAAAACACCCCCCTTTTTGCTTGTGGGTCACAAAACTCATTTTCTTTGTTCAGAGCCCGAGGCAAAGATAGGATTAATTGGTTCTTCTGTGAAAAAATGACATCCTTTTCTATTAAGGTAGGAAATTTTTTTTAAAGATTTTTCATCATTTTCATTATTATTATTATTATTATTATTATTATTATTATTATTATATTTTTTTTTGAGAAAGAGAACAGAAGTGGGAGAGGGAGAGAGAATCCCAAGCAGACTCCAGTGTGGAGCCCAAGGCATGCTCAGTGTGGGGCTTGATCCCATGACCCTGAGATCATAACCCGAGCTGAAACCAAGAGTTGGTCACCCAACCAACTTTGCCACTCCGGCGCCCCCAGGAAATTACTTTTAAATTACTTAAAATTCTGAATGAAATTTAGGAATGCAGGTGATTGACTTTTTGTTGTGTTGGTCTGTCCTATCTTATGGAATGTCGTTAGGTGTCACATGACCGCCACTCACCAGGGTGTTCGCCTTCGCGTTAACCTCTCCAAATGCTGGAAAGTCACAGTTCAGCCACTGTTGGCTTTTATTCTATTTACACAAAAGACTCTTTTCTTTTTTCTTTTCTTGTCTTTTTTTCTTTTCAGAGAGAGAACGGGAGATGGGTGAGGGTCAGAGGGAAAGGGAGAGAGAGAATCTCCAGTAGTCTGCGCTGACTGCAGAGCCCATTGTGGGACTCAGTCTTATGACCCTGAGATCATGACTTGAACTGAAACCAAGAGTTAGAGGCTTAACCAACTGAACCACCCAGGCACTCCCCTACACAAAAGTCTTTTAAAGGCAGGTGTTTGGTTGAGAATTTTAGCTTCTGGGACAAGAAGAGATTATAAGCAGGGATGATTCTGTCGCTTGTTTTGAGGGGTATAGGCACTGTAGAGATAGATCTGGTTTCTGATCCTACCTTACCATGTTTGAAGTCAGGAGGGGCTTTTTTTGTTGTTAATAATTTATGCTAGCTCTTCCCAGTTAATTCTCTCCCCAAAATTTTCCAGGTAAGGGAAAAACTTTGGGAGTGACTTTTATGGATCTAACCTCAAAAACTTGAATTTTGTGGTTATATAATGTCATCTCCATGGTGTATCAAATAACTGCTTGCAGCATTTTAAATATTAAATAGTTCTGCTTGATACGCCCAGAATTAAAATTAGAAAATAGTTATGGTCAGGGTGCCTGGGTGGCTCAGTCGGTTGAGCGTCTACCTTAGGCTTGGGTCATGCTTCTCCTTCTCCCTCTGCCCCTCCACCCTGCTTGTGTGCTCTCTCTCTCTCTTGCTCTATTTCAAAGAAATAATCTTAAAAAAAAAAAAAGAAAATAGGTCCAGTTATTCAAAATGGACAGAATCTGCTGCTGCATTGTTTTGTAGGCAATGCTGTTGTGTGGTGTATTTTATAACTGTGACTTCTTGGTATTTAGAACAGAAGGGTATTAACCTTTGGAATGCATTCGAGTTTCTGTAGCCAACTTAACCTTCACTCTTCTACTCACTTTCCTCTTGTCTCTTACAGGACTCCCTGACCTTTCCCTGGCCTTCTGTTTTTTAAAATGGAAAAATGGGGTCATTTATTTGATCCTCCTCTCGCCTTCCATTTTTAAACTGTCTACTGGATGTGGCTGGGGAAAATCCCATTGTGGTGCTGGTTAGTTAGGAATATAGGGTGGTCTCGTCTCTAGCTTTTGCTGGAGCTTCAGGAGAGTTCAGCAGACTTTCTTTACCTGTTGCTACAACCTTTGTGACCACCCTCTCTGGTCCCTTGCTCCCTCACCTGATTTCCTTCATCTACCATGGAATGCTCTTTTCTCCCTGCTTTTTAGAACATAAGGCAGAGTCCTTAACCTGGATCCATCAATTCCCAAATAGTTCATGGAGAGGACTCAGGGCATTGATAAACTTGGATGGGAAATAATTTTACATCTTCCATTAACCTTTGACTGAAATTTAGCATTTTGGGGCCCTTGACTAACTCAATCAGTGGAACATGTGACTCTGATCCTGGGTCCTAAGTTCAAGCCTCACTTTGGATGTAGAGATTACTTAAAAAAAAAAAAAAAAAAAGAAATTTAGCATTTCTTCCCATTAACAAACCATTAGTATTAGTATCTGTGACTTTAGCACCCCTAGAACTTAGTTAATTTCATATCGCTTATATAGATACAGATATCTTAAGATACTACTTAAGAGGGGCGGTTGGACACTCATCTCTATGGGGCCGGTCACTGCTGCCGTTCTTACCATTTTGTTGTACAAATTAACTATGAACTAATGGAGTCATAGCTCTCCTACCATGCTCCTTTTCTTACCTATGATACAGGATACAGATCTGAATTGTTACCCTTATGTGAATGAAAAAGGATGATTTAAAATCTTATTTCCAAGAGAGATCATTGATTAAAAATTAACTTCGGACATTGAGGAGAACCCAGTACTTAAGAACCATAATCTATGTTAAGGGGTTTAGCCCAGGTGGGGTTGCAAGTTACACTATAGCTTTTATTTTTTCTAGTGGATCAATAAAATTGTTATTTAAAAAAAAAAACCTTTTTTAAAATTACAGTCATTATCAGGGACCTAGGTGGCTTAGTCAGTTAAGTGTCTGCCTTCGGCTCAGGTCATGATCCCAGGGTGCTGGGATCGAGCCCTGCATGGGACTCCCTGCTCTCAGGGAGCCTGCTTCTCTCTCTCCTCCCTCTCCTCCCTGCTTGTGCTCTCTTGCTATCTCTCTCTCTCTCTCTCAAATAAATAAAATCTTAAAAAAATAAAATAAAAATTAGTCATTAAATTTGCAGTTAGATCCTACAGAGTAATGTGTTTATAAAGAAGTACGTGTGTTACTGTTGCACTGATTTGGTTTTTGAGATTTTGATAAGTGCATTTCCTTATAATTGGTTTCCTTTGATTTCCTGTGTATTTTGTGCATTGAAATCCATAGGCTCCCCCTATGCTTAGGGGGTCCATGGATAAAAGAAGAAAGGTTAAGAATCCTTAATCTTGATAGAGGTTCCCTGTGCCCCATCTCCCTACATTTCTCTCTTTATTATTTTTATTCTTTTTTAAGTAAGCTCTGCACCCACTGTGGGGCTTGAACGAACTCACGACCCCGAGATCAAGAACTGCCTACACCACTGACTGAGCCAGCCAGGCGCCCCCCCACCCCCAGCATTTCTCTTTTACTCCTTTTTCTCCCTCTTGCCTGAGAATAACACCTCCACTTGTCCCCTTGTTTTTATTGTTCCTGTCCACGCACCTTGGCCCTTACAGTGTTCATTATCCCCATCTTATTTCTATTTTTTTCTTTACTAGCCTATTTTAATAGTTTGCAGAAATATATGTAGATAAAAACTTTATAAAAAACCTTTAAAAACCTTATCTTATAAAACATAACACCTTAACCTGTAGTATGTGTAATCTTTGTATATTATTATTTGAAGATTTAGCATTTTCAGGGAACACTTTGATTGATTGATTGATTGATTGATTGTTTTGTGTGTGTGTGTTTTTAATTTGAATTCCAGTATGGCTAACATACAGTGTTGTATTAGATTCAGATGTACAATATAGTGATTCAGTAGTTCCATACATTACTCAGTGCTCATCATGATAGGTGTACTCAGTCCCCTTCAACTTTTACTTATTCCCTCACCCGCCTCTGCTCTGGTAACCATCTGTTTGTTGTCTACAGGTAAGGGGTCTGTTTCTTGGTTTGTATGTGTCTGTCTTCCCCCCCCTTTGTTCATTTGTTTTTGTTTCTTAAATTCCATATTTGAGTGAAACCGTATGGTATTCGTCTTTCTCTGACTTGTTTCACTCAGCATTGTACTCTCTAGATCCATCCACATCATTGCAAATGGTAAGATTTCATTTTTTTATGGCTGAATAATATTCTGTTGTACATATATATCACATCTTTGTCCATTCATGAATCGATAGACATTTGGGCTGCTTCCGTAATATGGCTATTGTAAATAATGCTGCAATAAATATGAAAGTGCATATGTCTTTTTGAATTAGTGTTTTCATATTCTTTGGGTAAATACCCAGTAGTGGAATTACTGGATTGTATGGTAATTCTATCTTTAATTTTTTGGGGAGCCTCCATACTGTTTTCTGTGGCTGCACCAGTTTATGTTCCCACCAACAGTGCACGAGGGTAAACAAAGAAAAGAAAAGAAAAAATTTAAAAAATGCAGTGGGGTCCCTGATTGGCTCAGACAGAACATACGACTTTTGATTTTGGGTTGTGAGTTCGAGCCCCACGTTGGGTGTAGAGATTACTTAAAAAAAACAACAACAGAAAACAAAAACCGATGCACAAGTGTTTTTCTTTCTCCACATCCTTGCCAACACTTGTTGTTTCTTTTGGTTTTAGCCATTCTGACAGGTGTGAAATGGTATCTCATTATGATTCTGATTTGCATTTCCCTGATGATGAGTGACGTTGAGCATCTTTTCATGTGTCTGTTGGTCATCTGTATGTCTTCTTTGGAGAAATGTCAGTTCATGTTTTCTGCCCATTTTATAATTGGGTTTTTTTGGTATTGTGTATGTTCTTTATTATTTTGGATACTAACCCTTTGTCATATATGTCTTTTGCAAATATCTTCTCCCATTCAGTAGGTTGTCTTTTAGTTTTGTCAGTTGTTTCCTTTGCTGTACAGAAGCTTTATTTTGAGGTAGTCCCAATAGCTTATTTTTGCTTTTGTTTCTCTTGCTTCAGGAGACATATCTAGAAGAATGTTCCTGCAGCCAGTGTCAGAGGAATTACTGCTTGTGCTCTCTTCTAGGATTTTTAGGGTTTCGGGTCTCATATTTAGGTCTTTACTCCATTTTGTATTTTTGTGTATGGTGTAAGAAAGAAGTCCAGTTTGATTTCCCATTTTGTTTCTTTATGCTGTTCTTTAATATTTTAATAATAATGCTGTTCTTTTATTTATTTTTTTAAGATTTACTTATTTATTTTAGTGAAAGGCAGCATGAACAGGAGGGGCAGAGGGAGAGGGAGAGAGAATCTCAAGCAGACACCGTGCTGCTTGCAGAGCCCCACACGGGGCTTGATCTCACAACCCTGAGATCACGACCTGAGCCAAAACCAAGAGTCAGACACTCAAAAACTGCACCACCCAGGCACCTTGAGAAAATATTTTTAAAGTTTTTGAAAAAAAGTCAGTATTCTTAATTCATCAAAACAGAACAATAACAAGTAAGTTTTTAAAAATTGATCTAGAATTTCAGTGTTTGAGAAAAAGGAGATTTATGGGCACCTAGGTGGCTCAGTCAGTTAAACATCTGCCTTGGCTCAGGTCATGATCCCAGGGTTCTGGGATTGAGTCCTGCGTCAGGCTCCCTGCTGAGCAGGGAGTCTGCTTCTCCCTCTCCATTTGCCCCTTGTGCTTGCTCTCTCTCTCACTCTTCCTCAGATAAATAAATAAAATCTTTTTAAAAAGAAAGGAGATTTAATTGAGAGAGGAAATGGACAGCTGAGGATTCTGGTGAAGACTTGTGGAAGCACATTTGAGGGTTTCTGAAGTTAAGTCTGATAATTGATTTTTTTATTTTTTATTTTTTTTATTTTTATTTTTATTTTTTTTTTAAAGATTTTATTTATTTATTCGACAGAGATAGAGACAGCCAGCGAGAGAGGGAACACAAGCAGGGGGAGTGGGAGAGGAAGAAGCAGGCTCATAGCAGAGGAGCCTGATGTGGGGCTCGATCCCATAACGCCGGGATCACGCCCTGAGCCGAAGGCAGACGCTTAACCGCTGTGCCACCCAGGCGCCCCTGATTTTTTTATTTTTAAAAATAATTTTTTTGATGATTTTTAAATTTCATCTAGTTTTATGTCATTTTGTGGGTTTAATAAATTTAAATTTATATTTAATTTATAGTATGTCACTAGCATTTTATTTCACCACTATTCTGATCCTTTAAAAAGTTCTCAGACAACTTTGAGTGATTTTTCAGAGTCATAGATGAGCATAATTGGGAGGTAAAAGAGGAAAAGCTGAGGAGCAGAACATATATCCTGTTTCCTGGGTGTGGGGCATTGGGATATGAGAGAGGGAGGGAGAGAGGGAGGGAGCTAAACACTTCTTTTGTTTACCACCAGGTGGCGCCACTGACCCAGGGTGACTAGACCTCTGCCTAGAATCAGAAGGGAAGGTTTTGAGAGCCCATCTGCTGTAGGGGTAGCATAGAGGGGTTTGCAGATCTGTGGACAGGGGGATACTTGTGTATTCTTTTCCCCTCTAGTCTAGAGATTTTGGTAAACTGAATGTTTATAAGGCAGGGAATGAAGTATATGAAGAATTAAAATTTTTATTATTTGATAATTTTTATTGTTTTTTCTTTCTCTACCTGTTATTCCTTCAGAAACAGGTAGCATTTTTCTAACAGCCTTTTTATATTCTTGCAACTTGCTTTTATTATGCTTTTGTTTCTTGCCATAGAGGATAATGGAAAATTAATATACTCTCACATGGCATTAGAAAAATCCACATGCAAAATTCCCACAATTGCAATTAGATTACAGCCAGTTGATTTTCTGAACTTTGCAGAAATCCTGGCTACAAATTGTACTATTTAATACCAGCATTGTTTTTCAAAAATTGCAAACATGAAATTTTCAGAACTTATAGTATTAGATATTGGTAACAGTGTAGAATGAAATATCCAGGTTTTGCTTCCTTCTAGCTAATAGCAATAGTACAGTGTTGCCCTGAAATACAGTATTTACCGGTATTTATAACCAGGGTTTTCCCCAGCATCCTGACTATATAGCCTCATTTTTGTGCTCACTCTCTACTTCTGCTCTTTTTTTTTTTTTTTAACTTTCTCTAAACTCTTTACTCATCTTTAAAAAGAGACTTTCTTTGGAGGAGGTTTTAAAATCAAGGAATATCATTCTTGATTAAGAGAAACACACCTTTTGTGTCCCCCCCCCCCACCATTACTGACTCAGAAGAAAGCTTTCATGCTAGGTAACAGCATGTGAGTAGTTAATTCCTTTTACAATATTGGTATTGTAAACAGAAATTTATCATAAAAATGTAGTAATGAAAAAAATAGGTTACTTAATAATGTCCTGTTAGTATAGCCTAAATCGTGATCAGGAGGGTAAAACATGGTTCGGTGAAATGTTAGAAGCTTGCTTTTCCACATTGGCTTCCAGTCAGGGATCCTTTTTGATTTTATTTAGAATAATGCTGATAAAAATATATCAATTTGAGAATAGCTTGGTTCAGTCCCTGTCTTCCCTAAATACTTTGGCACACACATACACATGTACACACACACACATGCTATAGTGAGAAAAGTCCCATTTATGTGGTTGTGTAAAAATATCTCTTGCTGCTTTGAGCTTTAATTTCTTGGATAAAGAGTATCGTCCTTAGTGCTGGGTTTCCATTTAAGTAAATACTTTATTCACTGAAGTAGTGCTTTTAAAAAAACTAATGTGATTACAACATGAATAGGATCAGCAGTATAAATTAATAATCATATTGCTTTTTGTAGAAGATGACATGACTGGTTTGGAGATTTCCTCTAGTCTAGTTTTCTGAGAAAATAGGGAATTTCAGCATCCTAATGTAAGTTATTATTGATGTTTTCTTGAAGGATTTCACATTCTTGAAAATAAAATGGCAAAACTAATTTTTACCAAGAATTTGTACAACTATAAGGTGATAGTATTGCTTGACTTAGGTGAATGTCACATAAAGCCAAAATTTAGGGCCATGAGTGGCTTCCAGCCGAATGTGGCATTATGAAGACAACAACGGTCTATTAGAACCTCTTAGGGAGCTTTTCTGAAGTGCAGTAAGCTTCCAATAGATGCTCCGTCCTACCTCCAGCTGAGCCTGCTGTTCTTGGGGATCCCCCTTGGTACACTCTTAGCTCTTAAAATTGGTAGCAATGTGAGCCGTGCTGCTCAGGTGCAGGTATGCTTTTATTTCGTGGTTTGCACGTACACATACCCATCCACCCCTAGTTTAGGATGAGAGGAGGTAAGAGCTAGTTAGTTTTGTAGGACCAAGCTGGCTTAAATTAAATTTGCTGGCTTGAATTTCTTATTTTGGTTATCACTTTGCCCACTAGGTGTTATAACACCTATCACTTCTGAAATACAAAATTATTTTTAATACAATTTAATGACCTGTGTGAATACATTAAAACAGTTCATGTGGCTTAAAATTATATGGGAAGAGCATACCTTACTGAAAGTTTTTTGAAGATTATTGTATTAGAAGCATTATATATCTGAAAGCATACCATTAGTGAATGTTATATTTTCTATATCATAATTATTTTTAGCATATCTCTGTTGATAATTTATGTGTGTATTAGTGTCGCCCATTGTCTGGCTATATGATCTTTCAGCTAAGTCCATCCTTTGCAGATGCTTTCACTGACTCTGCTATCAGTGCTAAAGTGAATGGTGAACACAAAGAGAAGGACCTGGAGCCCTGGGATGCAGGTGAACTCACTACCAATGAGGAACTAGAGGCTTTGGAAAATGACGTAGTAAGTAAAGTCTTTTTGCTTAGTATCAGACTGTGGTCATGTGATGTGGTGTGACATCTTACCATCTGGTTTTAATTTAAGTATGTTGTCATCATTGTAGTGGATATATTTAAAGCAGCAGTTTTATTGTCTAAATAGAGAGCCCCCCCCGGGCAAAAAATACAGACAAATGTTTCTTTGGGATGCTTATGAATGATTTCCACATTTTAAAATAAATCAGAATAAGCAACTTAGAAATTTAAGTTGCAAAGCATGGTAAACTGGAAATACTGGCCTGTTTTGCTTCGAATGCTTTATAGAAAAAGGCAGCCTAAGGAAATTAGCATCTTATTTATCTCTTGACCTTATCTAGAGGTACGACTCTTGGGCTCCTTGTCTGAGGAAGAGGTACTCAATATTATTAACATGCATAGTTAAGTTACATTAGAAATAAAGCAGTAAGTAGATTTCTTGGTCTTAAAATTAGGATCATTCTCCACAAAAATCTGCTATTTCTAAAAGCTTTTTAGTGTATATTATTTTTACTTTTCCCTTAACACATCATCTATAAATCAAACACTTAGTAGTAAAGACTATCATTAGGATTCTATAAATTATGTTTCTAAGGTAGAGAGATAGAAAGCAAAGTCTCTTGCCAAAAATGAGTGTTTAGGTAGCAAAATTTGAATTGGATGAAGAATCTTTCATTGAATATTGTGAAGTCTTTATAACAAATTGTCTTTAATGTTTAAGTCCAGCTATAAAACTGAAAATACATAGGCAACACATCATTATTCATTTTCAGACTTTAAAGAATCCGATATAACCTAATGTGGAGGTTCTCAGGTCTCTGCACCACATCACCTATGTAGGATACGAAGCAGGTACTCCTTTTTTACTGATAGTGAGGTGGATAAACCCATAAGTTGCCAGAGAGCATTCTGGCAATATTAATAAAAGTTTAAAACACACCTACAGTTGGTCTCACCTCTGAGAATTTGTTTTTGTCCTGGTGTATCCATAAGACATGCAAATAATGATGTGTAAGGATGTTTTTTGCAGCATTATCTCTGATAGTAAAAAATTGGAAACATCCTGTCAATCAGTAGGGTATGGGTTAAATAGATTTATTGTACCTCCTTTCAGTTGAAACACTGTATTTCCACTAAAAAGAATGGTATTCTGATATGGAAAGTTATTCAAGACTTACTAAAAGACCAATCAAGTTACAGAACAAGAAGATCCTATTTGAATTAAAAAGGAGCTTGATCTTACTGATCATGTTCTTAATGAATCCATAGAGCGCATCTGGAATTATGCCAGAGAAGTTAATAGTGGTTAACTATTGTGGCTGGATTTTGCTATTACAGATGATAGATACTGTTAATGTAAGATATTGATTGTACTTGAATTAAAGAACACAAATACTTTGTCATTTTGAAAAATAAACTTTATTTTCTTCTAGTCTAATGGATGGGATCCCAATGATATGTTTCGATATAATGAAGAAAATTACGGTGTAGTGTCTACATATGATAGCAGTTTATCTTCATATACGTAAGTTTAAAAAATTCGCTTGTATTTAGTTCATTTGTCTTTGATTTTCATCGACTTACATTAGGATGTTGAATAAATTTTTCTGTTGGATTTTTTTTTTTTTTTTTTTTTACTTTAAGAGGGGGAGGGGGCGGGGCCAGAGTGACAGGGAGAGAGGGAATCCTAAGCGGGCTCCATGCCCAGTGTGGAGCACAACACGGTGCTTGATCTCACAACCCTGCGATCATGACCTGAACTGAAATCAAGAGTTGGATGCTTAACCACCTGAGCCATTCAGGTGCCCCTCTGTCAGATTTTAAGTCAAACAATTGTGTGAAAGAATTAATCCTGTTACTACTTAAGCTGATAAATTCTCATTAAAATGGGGGTAAATGTAGTTTAGTTTACCTATATTCTAATTTTATGCTCTAGATAAATTTTGTTTTTGGTTTTTTTTTTTTTTTTTTACGTTGTAAAAACTTTCAGTTTGCAAGTGTAGGTGTTATGGGAGAATAGTCAATTTAACCAGTTTTGGAAATGTTGCATTCCTCTAGGGAAAAGTGAAACAAAAAAAATTTCTAATTTGGTTTATACATGAGTAGATCACTGTAATTCTTTTATATTTTTATCAGTCCTTCAAACTCTCTAAACTCTCTTAATAGTTGATTGGAACAGATATATAAACTGTGACTTTAAATTTCCTTTTTTTTTTTTCCCCTCGTGTTTCAGGGTACCCTTAGAAAGGGATAACTCAGAAGAATTCTTAAAACGAGAAGCAAGGGCAAACCAGTTAGCAGAAGAAATTGAATCAAGTGCCCAGTACAAAGCCCGGGTGGCCCTGGAAAATGATGATAGGAGTGAAGAAGAAAAATACACAGCCGTTCAGAGAAATTCCAGTGAACGTGAGGGCCACAGCATAAACACTAGGTATTTAAAGGAAATCATGATGCAGTATTTTGGATACACAACTCAAGGTCTGTGTGAGAAGGTGTATTATTATTATTATATTTCATCTTCCTTTAATGTAGCTTAGATAGAGAATGCAAGTGGAATTGGTTTTATTAGAGAAAAGATTATAGTAATTTTGGAAAGTATTTTTTGAGCATCAGCTCTATGAAGCCAAGCGTTGGAAGTACAGTGATGAGTAAGCCCAGGTTTGGAAGAGCTACTTAAAGAAGAGCGATCAGATGGGGGTATGGTGCACAGAACATAACAGCAGTTCACTAGGACTTGCTAGATTAGAAGTGTGCCCAGAGTGAGAAAGAACTAGCATGTAACCGGTGAGGTCAGAGAACACTTCACAGAGGAGGTGACATTTTGTGATAGGATAGTAACCCTGTCTGCTGCCCAAAAGAGAAGTAAGAGGCATTCCTTGCATGATGAAAAGACATGTGAAAGAACCTGGCCAACCGAGAATAAGGCTGGTTGTTTCATACATCTGGAATACAGGGTGATGTTGAGGGTGCAGTGGTGGCAGCTGGTGATGGAAACTGAGGTAGTGAAGGGTTTGTGTCCTGTTAAAGAGCACCCTGTAGGCAGAGGATGGTGTGAACGAACTCTGGGACATTTGAGAATTGGCTGAAACAAGGAGACCAGTTAGTGTATTGAAATTGTTCAAGTATGAGAACTTGGTAACCATCTAGGCCAGGGCTGGTGAGAGAAAGGTTAGAAAAACCATGGGTGAGCCTGAGGTTTATTCGATAACTAAGTTGATTGATATTTGTATTGATAATGGAGTTAGAAAACATAGAGCAAATTTGAGGGGAGATAGAGTGAGCCCTTTGTTAAATTTATCGCATTTGAGGGGCTTGCAGGTCTTTGATTCATTTATTCGTAAATGTGTTGAGAAACATCTACTACATACCTGGTAGAGTAAGATATAAATTCTTTCTTGAAGACACAGCTTAGAGTCTGATGGTTTGAATTAAAGTGTTGTTCAGTGGGAGATGTTGAGTCTGTGGGACTGGCAGTGTGGATTTAGGATTTGTCAGCATTGCTGATATTGAATGAAAAAACCAACGAATAGCCACAAAGAGAAGAGATCCAAGAGAAAACAAAGTAGAGAAAGCCAAGGACAAAGAAAGTTTCAAGAAAACAGACCATATTTGATAGACTCAGCCATTTAGAGGCAAAGTAGGATGAGAATGAACACAAATCTGTTAAACTTTTGCTTAGGAGGAGAATCTGAGAGAAAGAAAAGGCAAGAGGCTAGACCTTAGGGTAACATGGAAGAATTATGGGTGTTTGGGAGTGAGGCATTTTGGTTTAGTGTTTAACCTTTTTATAACAAGCATTCACTTCTGCCTAAATTACTTTTAGATTTGTTTCATTGGCCTGGTATCTCTTAGGATAAAATGATTTAGAGGATCTCTTATTTTCAGGGAAAATAAATATATTCCTCCTGGACAAAGAAATAGAGAAGTCATATCCTGGGGAAGTGGGAGACAGAATTCACCGCGTATGGGCCAGCCTGGATCGGGCTCCATGCCACCAAGATCCACCTCTCACACTTCAGATTTCAACCCGAATTCTGGTTCAGACCAAAGAGTAGTTAATGGAGGCAAGTATTTTGACCAAATTTGTGAATGTCCTCGATCAAATAAATAGTTTTTTTGAATATTTAAGTTTAACATAATTGGTAAGAGCATGCACACCTTCAGTGATTTCTGTGGAGTAGTTTTTACTTCAAATCTATTTAAAATTTGCCTTTGTGGATATCAAATTAGTAAAATTAGTGTAAGTCATTGGCATATATGGTATTTAGTGTGGTGAAATACTCACGTATTAAGATAAAGTGCTACATTTAACCAAAGACAGTTCACTTGGCCAAAAAAACATTCCACATATAACGAAATTGGAAACTTTGGGTAGGTTCTCAATTTTAAAAATTCTGGATGATAAAATTACTTAAACATAGTTTATATGGAAAATCCTAGTCTGTGTGAAACACTCAATGGTTAATATAGATTAATTTTCATTAACCGTTTGCACATTTATATTCTTACTTCAAGAAAGGATTTTGAGGTAACTTGCTATACAAGACATGACCAAGAGTCATGTGAAGATGAGGAAAGAAATGTGCTTAAAAAACAATAAAAACAACTCTTAGTTGAAGGGTGGATATTGCAGTTTACCATAAGTACAGTGAAAGAGACTTGCATCTTTAATAGGAAGATACTTTTCTGCTCTACCTCTAAATCCAAGATCGAATATAGCTCATTGGTCATGGATCTTTCGTATGAGTCAGGGATACTGGACTGCAGTACTATAGACAATATGGAAATATCATAGCGATACTATGTTCCTAACCTATGGAACAAAGTAGACATTCGGTTCAAGATATTTAGGTTCAGAAAGTTAGAAAAGTAGAGAACACTAAGTTTCCAATTTCAGTTGTTTCTGTTGAGTCTTTCTCCAGAATTCCTCTCCAAATAACACTCTTGAGTATTTTCTGTACTTAGTATTGGGGGTGAAATGTCTTTGCTCACTGAGTAAAGAATTTTAGTCATGAACAGAATTTTTCAAGTAAAAAACCTGAAGGGGGCTAGGAAATGTATGATACTCAAGTGTGTGGAACCCTATGGAGAGGAGACCTGGACTGTTTCTTTCCTAAGATTAAGGTAAGTGATATGTAATGTTACACATTAGCTGTATCTTGACCTGTGCATATCCATCAATGTCAGGTTATTTGGTGATGACTGCTCTATAGTTGCACTGTTTATTAAGCAGTCACTTAAATTAAGTGTTTAACTGCATAAATTATTTAGCAGGTCCCCCCTCTTTTTCTAATTTGATAAGATTAAACTGTTCTTTGCAAAGGCAGTGGATCTTAACCTTTGTCACTCCTGTGACTCTATAAAGAATAGAAGTAATGTTTTATTTCTACTGAGTGGACTTGCTTAATGAGATTTCAAACTAAATTTTACCTTCAAGTGCAAACTAGATGAAAATCACAGATGATTATATAAAAACCAGCATTTTTAATGGGATATAATAGCTGCTGCTTATTCTCATATTTCAAAAGCTAGAACTAGTATAGCAAGTAATCTTATTCCTGAGTTTCGTGATTTATTGTGTGAAATTATCTAGTTTATATTATACTCCTTTTAATAATTGGTTATTGAGAAACAGTTACAGAAGCAGGATTAATAGGAAAGTCTTAACTGTCTTCTTCAATAGTATGTGTAGATCCTAATTAACCCTTTGGGAACGTGTGTTCATTTAAACAGACTTAATTTTAAGGAGGTTAAAGTACAATGTGAATTTATGTCAGTTAAGTTATGCTAAAACTTAATCACAAATCAAATGACTGTCCTCAAAGGGTTAAAATGTACAAGAAATCATTTTTGTCATTTTACTTTTTTTTCTGTTTACTTTTTTCCCTCATTTTTTTCTTTAGTTTTTATACTTTCCTTCATATCATTTGTTCTGTCAGGTGTTCCCTGGCCATCGCCTTGCCCATCTCCTTCCTCTCGCCCACCTTCTCGCTACCAGTCAGGTCCCAACTCTCTTCCACCTCGGGCAGCCACCCCTACACGGCCGCCCTCCAGGCCCCCCTCGCGGCCATCCAGACCCCCGTCTCACCCCTCTGCTCATGGTTCTCCAGCTCCTGTCTCTACTATGCCTAAACGCATGTCTTCAGAAGGTACAATACCACAATTTGTTCATGTTTTTGTTTGTCTTTGTTTAACTCCTATGTGAGTTTATAATTACAAAATAGTTTCCTCTTCATTATTTAATAACCTATAATTTCCGTGTTTTAACTTTAGTTTATTAAAACTACTTCTATTAACCTTTTGTTCATTAGAAATTTGATAAATGCCGTGTAAAGCTATGAACTATCCTGGATTATAAGAATGGGGGTTTATCTCTGTCTGGTAATGATGATGCTCCTTTACACAGCCCCAGAAGGTCTGCCCCAGGTTTTCGTCCCTCTCAATATACAGTATAAACAGTAGTTAATGAAAAACAATGAACTTTATTCACCCAGTCTTGGACTTACTGTAGAACCTATCATTTTATAGCTCCTTGGCCAAGGTACTAGTGAACCTACCTGTTGGCCATAGGCAGTAATGGTGATTTAGGGGTCCTTTTTGTGAGGGACATTCCATATAGCTAACTTTGTGTGTCTACTCTTAGATTTTAATACAGAGATTGGTTTTAGGTTTGGGGTATTTAAGAAAATTAGCTTTGTAATATTTTCTAGTGAAAGTCTAATCTGGAAGAAGTCCTTGATCTAAGCTAAAACGTTAGTAAAAACCATTTGCCCTTGTCAAAAAAAAAAAAAAAAATCCTGTCATTCTCATGCAATGTTTGGTGCTAAGTCCACCATTGCTACATACCAAATACATGGAGGTATTGTAGAAAGGTCGCAGTTTAATATAAATGCAGTGCATATGTTAAAAACCTATTTTCTGAATGATAAGTACTTTCGATATTCTTTCAGGGTATTTGTGTTAACATTTTAATCTGATTTGTTCATTAAAACTGTAGTTGATAGAACTTATGCTGAGACTAATACAGTTTTCTGGCATAAAGTGCTTCCCTGGAGAAAACTATGTCGGCTGCTTTTTAGTAAATTATTGCCATACAGGCAGGAGGGAGGTCACGTGATCCTGACTAACATGGCTAACATTGAACAGCATGTTGCACTGATTTTCAAGGTGACTTCCTTGCTAGAAAGTGCTTGTAATGGTGGCCACTAAGTGAAAAGTTAAAATCTGTTGTGGTATTTATTATGGTACATTGTTTGAGTAAAACAGGACTCATTAGTGAGTATGAGCATCTTCACTACAGTTACATTGTAGACTGCTTACGGAGGGGCTGTTCACGTAGAAGTAGACCTTCCACATATTCAGAGCTGCTGCCTTTTTTTTTTTTTTAAACTAATCTGAATTAAAATGTTTTCCAGTCATGTAGTTAGGTGACACTGAAGCATTTTTCAAGTGTGAACTTCAAACATAGAACTATTGAATATAGTGGTTTTCTGTGTTTAATATGGGAGAGTACTTTGTATTTTATGTATTACCAAAAAGAATAAATTTTTTTTTCAAGTTAGAGTTTGATTTCATTGAGCTATACCAACCAGCTTTCTTGGTCTTTTTCTCTAAATGGATGTAAAAAGTTTATGTGTTGTGCATATACCTAATTCTTAAGTTATTTTTTTATATAAATCACCTACCTCTCCAGTTGAAAACTATAACACATAACGTTAGCATTTCTTTTTAAGATTATGTCCATGATTAAATTCCTACTGAGGGTACAAATTTATTTGACATTCTTAAGATTTTGACAGGAAGGTGAGGGTGAGGACCCTTGGCTTTGACATTAAGGATGAGTTTTGCTGAGTATTAGCACTGTCTGGCTTTTCTACTGAGAGCCATTCTGTCCACTAATTTCACCTGATTGTTTTGTTCAAATGCAGAGTAGAGTTCTTTAGAAATAGAAGTCACTAGTGGGGTGACAATTAATGATTGGGAATTTTTGACAGTTGATATAGTACAAATTTCTTCTACAAATGCCAGTTATTTTAGTCTTTCAGGTCATGCCTTAACAGTAGAATTTTCAGCTCATAGCCTGTTCAGTCTGAGAAACTGCTTACAGGTGAAGACTGTTTTAAGGCATGGGTTGTAAAATTTATCGCCATGTGTCAATAGTATAAAAGTATATAGGGATTAATAGTCTTTTTTTTTTTTTTTCAAAATCTTTTTTTCTAATTTTGGAAATAATATAGGAAGTGTGAGGGGAAAAAGCTAAAAGTATATGGTAAAATAAGACTCATCCTATCATGTAACCGTAAGTTCTATTAACATTTTATTGTGTTTATTTTTATATTCCCACAAGTAATGGATATAGAGTAAACAAATGAATAAAAATCTTTGAAGAGTTACACATCTGTTTAATTTCTTAACACCAACTTCATCCCTCCCTTTCTTTAAAACACAGGGAAATAATATAAAATTTATTTACAGAACCTTGTGGCATTCCACAAAATAATTCTGAAAGAATATGCCCCAAAATACCGTTTTTTGTTTTTGTTCTTTTTTTATAACCAAGGAGAAATGCAAGAGAGAGAGCGCGAGCGAGCATGTGTATGTGTGAATAGGGTATATGTATTTAGCAGAAAAGTTGTACTGATGGACGTTGTAGCATTTATGTGATGTTCACTGTTCCTTTCTTAGGGCCTCCAAGGATGTCCCCAAAGGCCCAGCGACACCCTCGAAATCACAGAGTTTCTGCTGGGAGGGGTTCCATTTCCAGTGGCCTAGAATTTGTATCCCATACCCCACCAAGTGAAGCAGCTGCTCCTCCAGCAGCAAGAACTAGTCCTGCGGGGGGCACATGGTCATCAGTGGTCAGCGGGGGTAGGTAACACTTGGCTTGGAGCATAATGACAGTGTTCATTTTGTAACTCTGCTGCATGAAAAAGGGCTGAGCTCGAGCTCTGTGTGAGGAATTGTAAGTGTATATATTAAAATTAGTGGAGTAACCAGGGATTGGGAAACCTATATTTTTATTCTGGCTTCCACCACATATTCACCATATGTTAGAGCAAACCATGTGATTGTTCTGAATTTCAGTTTTCTCAATGGATTAGAGTAATTTTTGCCTGTTCTACTTTATGGACTTGTGATAAGATTCATATGAGATTTGTAAGTTAGGAATATACTTCATAGTTTTATAAAGTACCACTCAAATATAAAACAAATACAGTGTGTAACATCGTTTGAACAGACCATATTTCCTGTCTTCTTAGCAATTTTGTCCGTGGATTCATTCCACAAACATTTATTTTGGGCTTACAGTGCTGTGTATTTCTATAGCATCTGTATATGGCAATAATTCCTGATTGTATTTCCCTTAAAAGGAATATCAAACATACATGACGGGCCCAAGTTTTGTCTGTGATTAGCCTGAGGAATGTGCTGACAGCAGCTATAAAAGTATAAAGGATATATAAAAAGAGTAACTGTAAGCTTAGTCCAAACTGCTTTTGCTACTTAATGTTTTGCTTCCATGATAACTGTGGAGAGTTAGAACATACAGTGATTGTGGTTTTTTAGTCATAATCTGTCTTAATCAGCACATAGAATTTTTAAAAGAAAAAAGATCTTTAAGCTTAAACAAAAATATACCCAACTCTGTTAAATTTAGTCGATACACATTGCTCAGCATCACATATGTATAATTTTATGGTAAATTCCTTTGTATGTTCTGTTTTCTTCTTTGGTTTTCAAGGAAGACCAAAAGAAATTAGATATTAGATATTTTATTAACATAATCTAATTAGAAATTAGATATTATTGAAGGAAATAATTCACTTAACAAGAAAATAGAATTTCTAAAAATCTTTATTTCTTCAGTTGTACCATTCATCATTTGACATTACTCAGAGAATCTGGTAGTGAATTTTGAGAGTAACAACATAATTACAGAAGTGAAACAATAAAAACTGTTATTTGAAATACATGCAGGATAGTGTTATAGGTTTGTTTTTTATACTAATTAGAAAAATGACTGTTGTCAGATAGTTTCCTTCTGTGATCCTGTGACTTAAAGTAAAAAATGACTAAATTGAAGCAAATGGAACCATTTTCTCTAAACCTTTGAATCTGAGTTCTACAAATAGGTTTATAATGGAACAGGAGACCTATTAGTTTACTTGAGGTCAGGTGGAACAGGAACCCTAGTGGATTACCTTCTGCTTTTGGCTAAATTGGTTCCCCGATTTTCTTAGTTATTGTAAAGTGCCTGTTGAGGTGGCTAGAAAGAACATACAGGATTGGCTGCAACCTGCCAAAAGGTGTTTGAGTTTATTATTTGAGGGAGGAACAAATAAGCCTTTTTCTTTGGGATCTGCCACCCCACTATTAAAGAAACATCTCACTTCTTAGTGGAGAATGTTTCTGCATCTTAAAAAGTGGGGTTTATCCTCTCTTAAAATCCGGTTTCTAATTTCATTTAAAGTACTGCCTTTTAGAATTAATCTAATCAGTTTTTTTCCTAATGTTTAGTTACAAGGAAAAACTACAGTTGTACTTAGATATTAGTAATTGCTGTCGTTCTTCAGGTATTTGTGTTTACAGTCACCACCACTATTCCCTAAGACTTTTGAAAAGAAAACAGGATGATGTGATAAAGAGTAATTGGGATGGTGGTTGACTAGGACCATTTTATCTAGATTTTCTAAGAAGCCTCTCTGAGAAAGTGACATTTGGGCTGAGAATGTAATGGATAACTTTTCTCTTTCTTGTAGTTCCAAGATTATCCCCTAAAACTCACAGACCCAGGTCTCCCAGACAGAACAGTATTGGAAATACTGCTGGTGGGCCAGTTCTTGCTTCTCCGCAAGCTGGTGTTATTCCAGCCGAAGCGGTTGCTATGCCTGTTCCAGCCGCATCTCCTACGCCTGCCAGTCCTGCATCCAACAGAGCTGTTACCCCATCTATTGAGGGTATGTAAGAAAGGGCTTCCAGCTCCATGTCATTCGTGAAGTCAAAGTTTAACACTAATTATATGAAAAATGCTATGTTTATTCATAGGTATGTTTTTGAGTATATATTTAAAATTTTATGTAAATTTAGTTGTTTAATACTACTAATTTCATCTGTGTTGTTATTGAATGTCTGTTTTTACAAGGGTTAACATTCCTAGGTAGTAAATATCAATATAAATAAAGTTGCTGTTTCATTTGTCTGTGAAGGAGAAAAGCTCTGATTAAATAGAAATTTTTTCCCCAAAAACTATACGAAATAAAAATTGTTGAATGTTTTCCCATCTTATTATTATTATTTTAAATATGGATTTTTTTAGCTAAGGATTCCAGGCTTCAAGATCAGCGGCAGAACTCTCCTGCAGGGAATAAAGAAAATATGAAGCCCAGTGAGACATCACCTAGCTTCTCAAAGACTGAAAATAAAGGTTAGAGCTTTAAAAGGTCTTTCAGTGTAATTGTGGAAATAGGAAAGAGATGTCTAAACTCATGCCCAGTATAGATTGTTTTGGGTCAACGCTTTTTCTTAGTATTGTGTACATTTAAATGCATAATTTGACAGAGGTCAAAATCTGTAATTAATATATTGAATTATTTTCATTTCCAGTATCTCATCCTAAAAGAATTTTAAGTTAAAGATTTACAATAGATTTATATTTAACAGTTCAAAATTTTACAGGTATATCACCAATTGTTTCTGAACATAGAAAACAGATTGATGACTTAAAGAAGTTTAAGAATGATTTTAGGGTAAGTGTTATTGATTAATTAATTAGAATTTCCTTCATTTACAAAAATGGACTGTATGCATACCCAGAAACATTGAACCATGTATTTAGAAAGCTAAACATTAAGTTGTCTTTGCCTATGCTTTTAAATTATTTATTTATTTTATTTACTTATTTTTAGAGGGAGAGTGAACTTGGGGGTGGAGTGGAGGGATAAAGGGAGAGGGAAAGAGAGAATCTTGAGCAGACTCTGGGCTGAATGCAGAGCCTGACACAGGGCTCGATCTCATAACCCTGAGATCATGACGTGAGCTGAATCAAGAGTCAGTCGCTTAACCAACCGAGCCACCCAGGTTCCCCTGCCTGTGCTTTCAAGTAGGCAACGAAAGTCAGGAGCTTTGAGAACTATACAGATATCAAATGAAAGAGGATAAAATTTTGACATTTGAAGCCAGTCGTAACGTAAGTTATTATTTGATGCCATTTGATCATTCAGTGAAAAGTAGAGCAAAGCCAAGGCATTAGCCCCTGATGGGGCTAGTGGAAGATGTAATGGACCCTGGTGTTCCGAGGTAGTTGCAGATTTACACTTTGTACACAAATGTATCGTGATAGAAATTGGTCTCTAATACCATTTCTCTGTCTTAAGACTTGCTGAACATACTCTAATCTCTTCTGGATGAACGTTGCATTCTTTTGCACAATGTTTACTATAATACACTTTGTATATCAAGTCATTTTGGGACCAACTCAGGAAGTCATCCTGAAACTTAGCTTCTTAAAGGAAAAGATCTGATTATCATCAGCCTTTGGAAAAAACATCTGACTTAACAGATCAATCAGTCGAAGGCAAAGACAGCCTTTTCCTAGTCTGTGTTAGCTTCCTAAAAATAATTTTTTGATGATAGCTTCATATTTATTGGCACCATTCAAAATATTACATATCATTTTAACACAGTTTATTCAGCTTTAATGCGGTTATTGGTTGTGAATTTAAATTTTAATTTTTTAAGCCATAGCTAATCCATGGACATGATACGGAGAATTATGGCTGAATGCCTAGATATCCAGCTTAATATGTCATGCACACCAACACAGTTAAAGCCCTCCTGTGTACTTACTTGGTCTCCTCAGCTGCACCCTCCTGCCAGAGGGAAGGGTTTCTTTCCTGTGCATTTCTTTACGCTGCATCTGAATAGATTCCTAAAGAATAGGTGATATTATTTTGCTTAATCTTCCATTTGATGTAAATGAGCTCATGCTATATTACGTATTTCCTTTTATTTTCTCAGCATTACTTTTTACAGTCAAGCGTTCAGTCCCTTCTTACTTACATTGAATTTATTATGTTATGAAGGAAAGAAAAATTTTTACTTTGAAGCATAGGAGTTAGTATCTTTCTTGTAACAGTCTTATTGAGATATAATTTACATGTCATACAATTTAGCTATACAAAGTGTACAGTTCAGTGGCTTTTAGTATATTCACAGAATTGTACAACCATTACCACAGTCAATTTTAGAACATTTTCTCCCCCCCCAAAAAACCCCCATACACCTTAGCACTTTTCTTTTGCTTTCCAACACCTCCCCCCCCCCCCCCC